>NW_012104354.1:1512429-1514336 GCF_000951045.1 Mandrillus leucophaeus | reverse complement strand
CAAGTCTCCTACTATTATTGTGTGGGAGTCTAAGTCTCTTTGAAGGTCTCTAAGAACTTGCTTTATGAATCTGGGTGCTCCTGTATTGGGTGCATATGTATTTAGGATAGTTAACTCTTCTTGTTGCATTGATTCTTTTACCATTATGTAATGGCCTTCTTTGTCTTTTTGGATCTTTGTTGTCTGTTTTATCAGAGACTAGGATTGCAACCCCTGCTTTTTTTTTTTCTTTCTTTCTATTTACTTGGTAAATATTCCTCCATCCCTTTATATTGAGCCTATGTGTATCTCTGCACATGAGATGTGTCTCTTGAATAAAGCACACTGATGGTCTTGACTCTTTATCCAATTTACCAGTCTGTGTCTTTTAATTGGGGCATTTAGCCCATTTACATTTAAGGTTAATATTGTTATGTGTAAATGTGATCCTGTCATTATGACTCTAGCTGGTTATTTTGCCATTAGTTGATGCAGTTTCTTCATAGTGTCAGCAGTCTTTACAATTTAGTATGTTTGTGCATGGCTGCTACCAGTTTTTCCTTTCCATATTTAGCATTTCCTTCAGGTGCTCTTGTAAGGCAGGCCTGGTGGTGACAAAATCTCTCAGCATTTGTTTGTTTGTAAAGGATTTTATTTCTCCTTCTCTTATGAAGATTAGTTTGGCTGGTTATGAAATTCTGGGTTGAAAATTCCTTTCTTTAAGAATGTTGAATATTGGCCTCCACTCTCTTCTGACTTGTAGGGTTTCTGCAGATAGATCCACTGTTAGTCTGATGAACTTCCCTTTGTTAGTAACCTGACCTTTCTCTCTGGCTGCCCTTAACATTTTTTCCTTCATTTCAACCTTGGTGAATCTGATGATTATGTTTTGGGGTTGCTGTTCTTGAGAAGTATCTTTGTGGTGTTCTCTGTATTTCCTGAATTTGAATGTTGGCCTGTCTTGCTATGTTGGGGAAGTTTTCTTGGATGATATCCTGAAGAATGTGTTCCAACTTGGTTTCATTCTCCCTGTCACTTTCAGGTACACCAGTTAAACCTAGCTTTGGTCTTTTCACATAGCCCCATATTTCTTGAAGATTTTGTTTGTTCCTTTTCATTCTTTTGCTCTCTAATCTTGTTTACACTCTTTATTTCATTAAGTTGATCTTCAATTTCAGATATCCTTTCTTCTGCTTGATCAATTTGGCTATTGATACTTGTGTATGCTTCATGAAGTTCTCGTGCTGTGTTTTTCAGCTCCATCAGGTCATTTATGTTCTTCTCTAAACTGGTTATTTTAGTTAGCAATTCCTCTAAATTTTTTCAAGTTTCTTAGCTTCCTTCCATTGGGTTAGAACATGTTCCTTTAGCTCGAAGGAGTTTGTTATTACCCACCTTCTGAAGCCTACTTCTATCAGTTAATCAAACTCATTCTTTGTCCAGTTTTGTTCCGTTACTGATGAGGAGTTGTGATGCTTTGAGGGAAGAAGAGGCATTCTGGTTTCTGGAATTTTCAGCCTTTTTGAGCTGGTTTTTTCCTTATCTTCGTGGATTTATCTAACTTCTTTGATGTTGGTGACCTTCAGATGGGTTTTTTGTGTGGATGTCGTTTTTGTTGATGTTGATGCTATTCCTTTCTGTTTGTTAGTTTTCGTTCTAACAGTCACTCCCCTTTGCTGCAGGTCTGCTGGAGTTTGCTGGTGGTCCACTCCAGACCCTGTTTTCCTGGGTATCACCAGCAGAGGCTGCAGAACAGCAAGGATTGCTGCCTGTTCCCTCCTCTGGAAGCTTCATCCCAGAGGGGCACCTGCTATGTGCCAGCCAGAGCTCTCCTGTATGAGGTGTCTGTCGACCCCTGCTGGGAGATGTCTCCCAGTCAGGCAGCACGCGGGTCAGGGACCTACTTGAGGAGGCAGTCTGTTTTTAGC
>NW_012104354.1:1509733-1512379 GCF_000951045.1 Mandrillus leucophaeus | reverse complement strand
ACACACTGATCCTTACCCTGCTGGTCTTACCAAACTGGCACTTAACTGCTGGACCTATCCTTCTGCTTATTTAATGGTTTTATTAACCACCAGGCCTCAAACACCCAATTTAACTTCCTGCTCTTACCCACCTGACCTCAGGCAATTGGCCTTACCTACCTGGCTTTAACTTCTGCTGCTGTTACCAATCTGGTGTTAACAACCTAGCCTGATTCATCTAACCTTGACCTCCTCGCTTTAACATCCTGACCTCACTCATCTGACCTTACTCACCTGGTCTTATCTATCTACAATTAATATCTTTACCTTACTAAGCTAGCTTTAATACTATCTACAATTAACTTCTTTACCTTACTACCTGGCTTTAATGCCATGCTCTTACCTATCTGGTATTAATCACCTAGCTTCATTCACCTGACCTCAACCTCCTGGCCATAACCTCCCAGTGTTAACCTCTTGTACTTACCCACCTGGTTTACTCCCCTGACCCATCTGATGTTAACCATTAAGCTTTCAGTAGACTTAGACCAGCATTTAAGGTTAAGTTGAGACGGCTAAAGCGTACAGGGTAAGGCCAAATGCTAGTAGACTAGCATTTACCCACTGCTCATAAACTCTTGGGCTTAGTTGTACCTGTCTTATCCACATGGTCATACACACCTGGCCTTAAAGTTATAGCCCTAAATTCCTCACTTTAAATCCTTGTCTGGGCATTCTGAACTTAATTACCTGGTTTACCAAACTGTACTTACCCACCTGGTTTACCCACTTGGCCTTATTTTCCAGGTTATCCACCTGGGCTTCACTTTCTGAACTTATTCACCTGAACTCACCCCGACCTTACCCATGTGGACTTAATCATATTGCCTTTACTTCATATGCTTTAACTCATGGCCTTACCCACATGATATTAACCTTCCGGCATCACCCACCTGGCCATATCCTTCTAGATTTAGCCTCCTGGCTTTACCAAACTGGTCTTGACCACTTAGCTTTATTCATCTGGCCTTGACCACATAGTCCTAAACTCCTGGCCTTAATCTCTTGTACTCATCACCTGACCTTATCCCCTTGGCCATTCCTCCCTAACCCTCCCCACCTTGTCATAACCCCTTGATCATACTCATCTTGCCCTAACATCTCTGGTTGTACCACCCCAGCGTTATTCCCCTGGCTCTTACTGCAAGCCATTAAAAACCTGGCCTTAAACTTATGACCATAATTAATGGTGTTATCAACCTGGCCTTAACTTCCCAACATTAGCCACTATCCTTAGCCACTGGGTAACCTACCTGGTCATACCCACCTAGCATTTTGGCCTAAACTACTTAATGTAAACCACCTGCTTTATTCAGCTGGCCTTGCTCTCCTTGTCTTAACCCTCTAGACTTCACCTCCTGGCCTCACCCACATGGCCCTACCCAACTGGTCTTACCCATGTGCAATTAACCTCCTGAGCTTTACCAACCCAGCCTATGTGAGATTATGTCCACGTTGGAAGGACATAATCATGATCTTACCTAATGGCCTTAATCATGTGCCCTCATCCACCTGGTGTTGACCACTTAGCTTCATTCAGCTGTCTGGCCCTTCCAGCCTCAACCTCCCACCTGACTTACCTCTGAGACTGTGCTTCCTAACTGTACACTCCTGGCCATATTCCATGGGTCCCAGTACCTGGCCTCACCTCTGAGATTTTTATCCCCCGTCGTATGTAATCTCATGCCTCTAACTTCTAAATATCACATCCTGGGCTTAACCTCTAGACTTTCCCCACCTATCCTGGCAGACGAGTTTGCCCACTCGTCATGCTGGACCCATATTGACTTTAAAAGGAATGGCATCGTGTTTCAAAGGCCAAAGAAAAGACCTGCAGCCAGTGAATGAGACATAGGGTTTATTGAAAGGATTTATATACAGGACAATCTAGTTGTGGTGGGCTGAACAGGAGAACCATTACCATTTGTAAAAAGCACATGGTTGATATATCATTTTCTGGCAACTTTCGTTTAACCCAGAACAAAGGGCCTCAGTCCTCTGTAAGGCCTGCATTCCATGGAATAGGCCAGGGATTTCGATATTCCTCATAGAGAAGGAATGAATCTGCAGGTTGGCCACTCCCAGATTCCTTAGCTCGAAACGCTGGACACACATTCTTCTTAGACCACAGGGTCATTCCCAGAGTATGCTTAAGCTAACTTATTGCTGTTAGGTGCTGCCCTTACCCACTTTTTTTTCTTTTTTTTTTTTTTTTTTTGCCCTCTGGCCTTACCTCCCTTTGCAATTCCCCTTGACCTTAACCATCTGCCCTTCACCTCCTATCTGTAATCTCCTGGCCTTATTCAGGAACCTGGTCCTATCTGTGAGGCTTTACATACCTGGCTTATTCACTTGGTCTTACCTATCTAATGTTAATCACTTGCCTTTACCAACTGGGCCTCCTGGCATTACTCAATCACCTTACCTACCTAGCTCTAACTTCCTGGCCTTTCCCTCCTGGCTTTCCTCACTGAACCTAACTTATTGTAGTTAACTTATTTGCCTTCTCCTTTTGTCCTTATTCTGATGGCATTATCTTCCACCCAGCATTGCCCTTATGGCCACACCCACCTAGCTTTACACACCTCCCTCACCCACCTAGCCTTA
>NW_012104354.1:1501708-1502852 GCF_000951045.1 Mandrillus leucophaeus | reverse complement strand
AAAAAAAAAAAAAAAGGAAGTGGTGACCAGGTCCCCTGCATGGTCTTCTGCCATGTCTCTGCCTGTGCTGGTTCACTTGTTTCTAGTGTTTTTGGCCAGAGCTAGTATAATAGCCTAACTGTGCCACCCACATCCCTGTAGAGCCAGGTCCAGATGCTTCCACAGGTCTCTTCCCAATGAAGGACATAGGGATTGAAAAAAAGTCTTGATCTCATGACCTGAGCAAGCCTGAACCCTCCCACAGGCCTCCAGGTGCCCTGTTGGACTCAGCTGCTCCAGGCCCACCACCTTTAGTGCTTGCATGGCCCCTGCCCCCATGGTGGGCAGCATGTGTCACGCTGGCCACCGCCTCTCTCTAGACCTCAAGCTCCAGCTTGCAGGAGGCTCTCTCTGTGTGCTCCCTGCAGGAGGGTGGTGGTGTGCTGGCCCCTGCTTTTCTACTGAGCCTGGTCCTTCCCTGGTTGTTTTCCAAGGATGAGGATTAATACACAAAGCCCTCTTAGGAATAAGTATTTATAAGCTTTTTAGCTTGATGATTTGCAGCATTCACAGATTGCATGAGAGAAATATTGCCTCAGTGTAACTAATTGAACATTTAAAATTTTTAGAAATTTCAAGCACTATATTTTTTTATTCAAATGATTAAACAAAAGAAATAATTTTAAAAATCAAAGCTTTGTTTCCTTAGAAATAATGAAGTCTCTGATTATGTTGTTTATTTTGAATTCCTCTGTTGTCTGGATACACCCAAATAATCTTTCTTATTACCACATGCTGCTTATCTCTTTTTTCATTGTTACTAACAAATCTATGTTTAAAGCACTACCAAGTTTGATTGTGTGTCAAATAATAGAATGAGAGTGATCAGGAAACAAAATATTCTGGAATTAATTCATTTCACAGTTGAAAACATTCTGTATGTCAGTTTTGGACCTCGTATGGCACATCCTCCACATTTTCCCTTTTGCTTATTCTGAGTATTCCCCCAGTCTCAGTTGTTGGTCATGGTCATTCTGCTCCCCTGTGAGCTGTGGGTCCGGTCAGATCTGCTTCTGAGCTTGGTCTACAGCAGACTGCATGGGATTCTGAGGGCTCACCTCTCTGTACTCTCCTTCTTCCTCACCAGACTGCATGGGACTCTGAG
>NW_012104354.1:1494657-1496503 GCF_000951045.1 Mandrillus leucophaeus | reverse complement strand
GTTAGGGAGGAGTCCCTCTTTTCCTATTGTTTGGAATAGTTTCAGAAGGAATTGTACCAGCCCCTCTTTGTACCTCTGGTAGAATTCAGCTGTGAATCCGTCTGGTGCTGGGCATTTTTTGGTTGGTAGGCTATTAATTAATGCCTCCATTTCAGAACTTGTTATTGGTCTATTCAGGGATTCGACTTCTTCCTGGGTTAGTCTTGGGAGGGTGTATGTGTCCAGGAATTTATTCATTTCTTCTAGATTTTCTAGTTTATTTGCATAGAGGTGTTTATAGTATTCTCTGATGGTAGTTTGTATTTCTGTGAGATCAGAGGTGGTATCCCCTTTAACATTTTTTATTGTGTCTATTTGATTCTTCTCTCTTTTCTTTATTAGTGTGGCTAGTGGTCTATATATTGTGTTAATCTTCTCAAAAAATCAGTTCCTGGATTCATTGATTTTTTGAAGAGTTTTTCATGTCTCTATCTCCTTCAGTTCTGTTCTGATCTTAGTTATTTCTTGTTTTCTGCTAGCTTTTGATTTTATCTGCTCTTGCTTCTCTAGTTCTTTTAATTGTTATGTTAGCGTGTCAGTTTTAGATCTTTCCCTCTTTCTCCTGTGGGCATTTAGTGCTATAAATTTTCCTCTAAATACCACTTTAGCTATGTCCCAGAGGTTCTGGTATACTATGTCTTTGTTCTCATTGGCTTCAAATAACTTATTTATTTCTGTCTTAATTTCATTATTTACCCAGTAGTTATTCAGGAGCAGATTGTTCAGTTTCCATATAATCTTGCGGTTTTGAGTGAGTGTCTTAATTCTGAGTTCTACTTTGGTTGCACTGTGATCTGAGAGACTGTTTGTTATGATTTCCATTCTTTCTCAATTGCTGAACAGTGTTTCACTTTCAATTAGGTGGTCAATTTAAAAATAAGTGTAATATGGTGCTGAAAAGAATGTATATTTTGTTGATTTGGCATGGAGAGTTCTGTAGATGTCTTATTAGGTGCATTTGGTCCAGAGCTGAGTTCAAGTCCTGAATATCCTTGTTAATTTTCTGTCTCATTGATCTATCTAATATTGAGAGTGGGGTGTTCAAGTCTCCTACTATTATTGTGTGGGAGTCTAAGTCTCTTTGAAGGTCTCTAAGAACTTGCTTTATGAATCTGGGTGCTCCTGTATTGGGTGCATATGTATTTAGGATAGTTAACTCTTCTTGTTGCATTGATTCTTTTACCATTATGTAATGGCCTTCTTTGTCTTTTTGGATCTTTGTTGTCTGTTTTATCAGAGACTAGGATTGCAACCCCTGCTTTTTTTTTTTCTTTCTTTCTATTTACTTGGTAAATATTCCTCCATCCCTTTATATTGAGCCTATGTGTATCTCTGCACATGAGATGTGTCTCTTGAATAAAGCACACTGATGGTCTTGACTCTTTATCCAATTTACCAGTCTGTGTCTTTTAATTGGGGCATTTAGCCCATTTACATTTAAGGTTAATATTGTTATGTGTAAATGTGATCCTGTCATTATGACTCTAGCTGGTTATTTTGCCATTAGTTGATGCAGTTTCTTCATAGTGTCAGCAGTCTTTACAATTTAGTATGTTTGTGCATGGCTGCTACCAGTTTTTCCTTTCCATATTTAGCATTTCCTTCAGGTGCTCTTGTAAGGCAGGCCTGGTGGTGACAAAATCTCTCAGCATTTGTTTGTTTGTAAAGGATTTTATTTCTCCTTCTCTTATGAAGATTAGTTTGGCTGGTTATGAAATTCTGGGTTGAAAATTCCTTTCTTTAAGAATGTTGAATATTGGCCTCCACTCTCTTCTGACTTGTAGGGTTTCTGCAGATAGATCCACTG
>NW_012104354.1:1488041-1490337 GCF_000951045.1 Mandrillus leucophaeus | reverse complement strand
TGCTGCCTGTTCCCTCCTCTGGAAGCTTCATCCCAGAGGGGCACCTGCTATGTGCCAGCCAGAGCTCTCCTGTATGAGGTGTCTGTCGACCCCTGCTGGGAGATGTCTCCCAGTCAGGCAGCACGCGGGTCAGGGACCTACTTGAGGAGGCAGTCTGTTTTTAGCAGAGCTCGAGTGCTGTTCTGGGAAATCCGCTGCCCTCTTTAGAGCTGGTAGGCAGGAATGTTTAAGTCTGCTGAAGCTGTGCCCACAGCTGCCCTTTCCCCCAGGTTCCCTGTTCCAGGGAGATGGGGGTTTTATCTATAAGCCCCTGACTGGGGCTGCTGCCTTTCTTTCAGACATGCCCTGCCCAGAGAGGAGGAATCTAGAGAGGAAGACTGGCTATAGCAGCTTTGCTGAGCTGCGTTGGGCTCCCCCCCAGTTCAAACTTCCCGGGGGTTTTGTTTACACTGTGAGAGGAAAACTGCCTACTCAAGCCTCAGTAATGGTGGAAGACCACCCCCCCACCCCCAACCTACCACCATCAACAAGCTCTAGCGTCCCAGGTCAACTTCTGACTGCTGTGCTGGCAGTGAGAATTTCCAGCCAGTAGATCTTAGCTTGCTGGGCTCCATGAGGGTGGGATCCACTGAGCTAGACCACTTGGCTCCCTGGCTTAAGCCCCCTTTCCAGGGGAGAAAACGGTTCTGTTTCACTGGTGTTCTAGGAGCCATGGGGGAATTTAAAAAAAAAAAAAAAAAAAAAAAAAACAAACCTCCTGCAGCTAGTTTGGTGTCTGCTCAAATGGACGCCTAGTTTTAGATGTGAAACCCAGGGCCCTGGTAGTGTAGGCACCTCAGGGAATCTCCTGGTCTACGGGTTGCAAAGACCATGGGAAAAGCATAGTATCTGGGCCGGAATGCACCATTCTTCACTGCACAGTCCTTCATGGCTTCCCTTGGCTAGGGGAGGAGTTCTCCAACCCCTGGTGCTTCCCGGGTGAGGTGATGCCCCACCCTGCTTTGCCTCACTCTCTGTGGGCTGCACCCACTGTATAACCAGTCCCAGTGAGATAAGCTGGGTACCTCAGTTGGAAATGTATAAATCACCCACATTCTGCATTGATCTCGCTGGGAGCTGCAGACTGGAGCTCTTCCTGTTCAGTCATCTTGCTAGCCCTCCCTCCCTAGGAGCTTTCTTACGCTAGGAATCCTCATCAGTGGAATTGGGACCTCATAACATTTAGAACACATTTGCACATACATACCTTGTTGTGTTTTATTTTGTTTATATTCATTTCTGGGTTATATACACTATTTGCATGAGTTCTGAAAATGTAGAAAATGTAAAAAATATAAAGATGATTTGTTTTCCTTCCACCAAAAGATAATAAGCACATCACCAACTGTATGGGCTCTTCCAGATGTTTACTGTGACCAGCCACACTAATTTTGCTCATAACAAAAGGAGCTATAATGGCACACTGTGGTAGACTACGGTGCACACCTCACATGAAGGGAGCATCTTCCCATATCAGTAAGTTTTTTGTATGTGTATATATTTTTCTTATGAGAAATTGCTGTTTTTCTGTTTCTTAAGGAATCCAGGGGAAGAAGTAAGGTAGAGAGGTTAAAGCAACATCTCTTGAATTATCCTACAGTTTTCAGTTTCCACTTTGGTCCTCAAAGTGACACTGTGAACGTGCATATTTTTGCTTCCCTGGTTACTTCCTCAGATAAATTCCTAGATATAATTGCCGTATCAAAAGGACACACATCTTTGAAGCACTGATGTGCAGTGCCAGACCCATTGTAAGGCTGCATTGTTGTGGAGTTGTGATAGTTTGTGCAAGGCAATTTTACTGCAGTTTGTTAGAATATTGCTAAAAGACAGATTGGTGGAAAAGCCTACTTTTTCCAAGAAGAATTTGCTTGCAGAAGGCCAAGTGAGGCCCCTGTGAGTTCTCTAAGCAATAACGTTCCCTTAATTTGTGTCAAGACTAAAAGCCACACTAAAAGCCCAGTGGTCTTCTTACAGTTTTAGGTTCTGTTTAAGCATTATTTACTTCTGATTTTTCTAATTATTCTCATAAAATTAGCTCTTTTTACTCTTAACAGTGAGGTCCTAATAAGTGATCTCTTGATCACTTGGGAGAGTTTGAAAGTGGTTCACGCCTGTAATCCCAGCACTTTGGGAGGCTGAGGCAGGCGGATCATGAGGTCAGGAGATCCAGACAATCCTGGCTAACACGGTGAAACCCCATCTCTACTAAAAATACAAAAAATTAGCCAGGCGTGGTGGCAGGTGCCTGTAGTCC
>NW_012104354.1:1486504-1487991 GCF_000951045.1 Mandrillus leucophaeus | reverse complement strand
TCACACCATTCCCCTGCCTCAGCCTCCAGAGTAGCTGGGACTACAGGCACCCACTACCACGCCCAGCGAATTTTTTTGTATTTTCAGTAAAGACGAGGTTTCATCATGTTAGCCAGGATGGTCTCGATCTGCTGACCTCATGATCTGCCCGCCTCGGCCTCCCAAAGTGCTGGGATTATAGGCATGAGTCACTTCACCTGGCCCAAAGCATACTTTTATCAGTTCTCCATGCTGGTTCTACATCAGATGTGGTGACATTAAGAGTGCCTCCCAAGTGTGACCCAAGTGTGCAGTGACAGGCTCCTGGGCATTGCAGAGCCTGTGTTCCTATAACTCTGCTGAGGCCAGTGTGATAGAGACTTCCTAGGAAGCACCTAGACCTGATCTCTCAAGGCCCAAACCTGAAAACTGCAGAGCCCTCATGTAAGCACCTTGCTTTCCTCCACGGCCTGGCATGCTTGCTGGCCTTTGCTCTGTGTAACAGGTGGCCTAAATGGTGATTATGAAGGCGCTTTCACACCCTTCTTGTCACACATTCCAGCTTCATCCATGCCTCTGCAAAGGACATGAACTCATCCTTTCTTATGGCTGTATGGTATTCCATGTGTATATGTGCCACATTTTCTTAATCCAGTCTATCACTGATGGACATTTGGGTTGGTTCCAAGTATTTGCTGTTGTGAATAGTGCCGCAATAAACATACATGTGTATGTGTCTTTATAGAATAATGTGTAACCCTTTGGGTATGTACTCAGTAATAGGATTGCTGAGTCACATGGTATTTCTGGTTCTAGATCCTTGAGCAATTACTACAGTGTCTTCCACAAGAGTTGAATTAATTTACATTCCCACCAACAGTGTAAAAGCATTCGTATGTCTCCACATCCTATCCAGCATCTGTTGTTTCCTGACTTTTTAATGATCGCCATTCTAACTGGTGTGAGATGGTATCCCATTGCGGTTTTGATTTGCATTTCTCTAATTACTAATGATGATGAGCTTTTTTTCACATGTTTGTTGGCCACATAAATATCTTCTTTTGTGAAGTGTCTGTTCATATCCCTTGCCCACTTTTTGGTGGGGTTGTTTGTTTTATTCTTGTAAATTTGTATAAGTTCCTTGTAGATTCTCAATATTAGCCCTTCGTCAGATAGATAGTTGCAAAAATTTTCTTCCATTCTGTAGGTTGCCTGTTAACTCTGCTGATAGTTTCTTTTGCTGTGCAGAAGCTCTTTAGTTTAACTAGATCTCATTTGTCATTTTTGGCTTTTGTTGCCACCACTTTTGGTGTTTTAGTCATGAAGTCTTTGCCCATGCCTATGTCCTGAATGATATTGCCTAGGTTTTCTTCTAGGTTTTTTATGGTTTTAGGTCTTACGTTTAAGTCTTTAATCCATCTTGAGTTAATTTTTCTATAAGGTCTAAGGAGAGGGTCCAGCTTCTGTTTCCTGCATATGGCTAGCCAGTTTTCCCAATACCATTTATT
>NW_012104354.1:1367990-1486454 GCF_000951045.1 Mandrillus leucophaeus | reverse complement strand
TATGGCACATCCTCCACATTTTCCCTTTTGCTTATTCTGAGTATTCCCCCAGTCTCAGTTGTTGGTCATGGTCATTCTGCTCCCCTGTGAGCTGTGGGTCCGGTCAGATCTGCTTCTGAGCTTGGTCTACAGCAGACTGCATGGGATTCTGAGGGCTCACCTCTCTGTACTCTCCTTCTTCCTCACCAGACTGCATGGGACTCTGAGGGCTCACCTCTCTGTACTCTCCTACTTCCTCACCAGACACCAGCACTGCCTGCCCAGGCACTCAGTGTTGCTCCCACTTCAGTTACTTCAAACTCACTTACTTTTGAATGGGCATCATATTCATATTGTAAAATTTTGCAGTTTGAAAAGGTGCACCGTGGTCTGCCCTTAACCCTGTTCCCTGTTTTCCTCCCCTGCCCAAGAAAATGAGCACCAATGTTAATTTCTCATGTTCATTCCAGAGAAATCTTTTTTAACAAAGAGAAATTTTTAACAAATAGAAATCTTTGTCCATTTGTCGAGTATGCACTTCTCACTACCACAACAGATGCTGTTCTGGGCAGTGATTTTGGTGTCAGAGGGAGCACCTCAGCCCTGAGGAGCTCCGATGTGTGGATGCAATCGCATAAAGGAGACACTAGGCACATAGGGCATGACTCCCACACAGCACTGAGCTGTGGTGTCATGGTCACCAGGACACTAAAATCACCAAGAGCCACTGGCCACCCTGAGACTTTAGAAGCAACGTGCTTCCTAAGAATTTAGAGCCTCCCCATGTCTTTTGACTGTGTGTGTTCTCCACCCTGTGTGCTGTTCTGTCGTCCCTTGTCCTCGGACCCAACGTGCATGGGCTCACTTGACTCTCCCGTGCTCTCTTCACTAGCTAATTTTTTTTCACTTTCGAGTTCAGGGGTTTTTAGGATAATTTTAGGCAGTGTTCTAGCTCATCTGAGCTGCTCACTTTGGGTTATTTATTATTATTTCATCCGGTGGAAGAGCCCAGTGGATCCTGCTGGTTGTCAACATTCGAATATCCTTTCATTGAACCATCACTCATGGGTACTTCCTGAGCAGCACTTGCCAAATGCTTGGGGTGCAGAGTCAGGAGTATGGCTGGCCCTCATCAGAGCATGTCCTGAGAATCCAGAGAGGACAGCAATGTTTCAAACACTAGAGAGGTATCTCTTGAGTCAGAGATTTTTATATAATGCCCAGATCTCTCAGGAAGGAAAAACAGAAGTGCTTGTGATTCAGAACATTCGGCTTCAAGATAAAGAAAACCCATATGTATCTGGTCCTAAGGTTGGTTTGAAGGTTCAACATTGTCATCAAGAGTCCAGTTTCTTTTCTTTTTTCTTTTTATGGTTCTATCCCCAGCTGTTGGTTTTCATCCTTAGGCACATCTCCTTTGGTTGCTATATTATGGAGTTAGCTCAAAGTATAAAGAGAAAACTTGGTTTCTATTTCTTTTCCTTTATCAGGAAGAAAAAAAATCTTGGCCAGATGTTCAATAGCAGAGTTTTTCTTATATCCCTTGGCTCCAACTGGTCACCTGAGCACTGGTAACTTCAAAAGAGGCTGCAATATATTCAATATATTGATATAAATGAGCAATTAGAATAGGACACGGAGTGGCTGTTGGGTAGCAAATCAGTACTGATGCCACACTTGAGAGAAGACAAATGTAATAATATAGGGGAAATAGCATCAGGCAAGGTGACATTAGCATGGCAGAAGACTGTGAAGTAGTTTAGTAAATAAAAGTAGAAGAAAGCACTTATTTTTAGATTTAATTTCTGCTAGTGGAAAAAAAAGGAATGTGTTTGGTAAGAAGGGAAGAAAAGAATGTGTTTGGTAAGAAGGTGTTATTTTATCTAATTATCAGCAGCTCATGCACATATAAATTATATTTTCAATATCTTTTTCATTAACTTGAATTTGCAATACCTTTTCAAATGACTTTTCATTTCAGAGCTAATACCAAGAAATATAGCAAGATGTGGTTAATGTTCATCAGAAGTGAAGAAAAGTTTGATATTGTTGATAATATACTACCCCCACATCAAGCACTTCAATCAAGTATTTTATTTTCTGTAATTATATCACATGTCATCATAAGTGTGGCTCCTGAAATGATTTAGCTCTCCCTTGATAATTTTTCAAACCTTTTCTTTCTGTGCAAATATGTATTATAACAAATTACTTTTGAAAAAACTAGCTGTTTAAGCCAGCTTCAAGCGGAGCAATAAAGAAATACATGACTAGTGAAATGAACAGATCATCAACCAAGATTTATACTTAGAATATGTATCAGTCTGAGTTCTCTAGAGAAATAGAAATAATAGGAGATTTATCATAAGGAATTATAGATGCTCAGAAGTCTCAGGATCTACCCCCATAAAAGAAAAAACGTTTTTTCTGTCAATTCCCTAAAGACTCGATTTTTCCAAAGTAAGCTGTTTCCTGTCCAAGGGCAGGGTAAAAATGATTTGAAATAGTTTAGGACATTTGATCATTCAGAGGAAAGTTTCTAAGCCCATTAAAATTTATAGAAACTATTTTCACAGAAAAACGGGAAAAGTAGGTATAGAATTATTATTTCCCTAGGCTTTTAAGAATGAAACAGAATATTTACAAAGTAAAGAGCAGTAGATGTTTTCATTTGAACTACGAGTATTGGCCTTCCACCTTTCACTGAGTCATCTAATGCCATGACTGAACTTTCTTCCAAATGGGTCTCTGAGAAATTCTCTTGTATTTGCCAGAGGGCACTAGTAATGATGCCTATTTCCTCTGAAAGTCACCCTCACCTTTGTATTTTTCCATAAATGACAAATCAGTCTTTTAGCTAATTCTTGACTGTGACTGTCTTTACTGTGTTCACAAAGGCAAATGTTGGCATAACATATATTATAAAATATATTAAAGGTGTGCTCAGTGGGGACTAGAGGTGGTCATTAGGAAGCTTCTGCTTGGAATTTTTGTCTCAGAACACATGCTTGAAGCTGTGATTTAGATATTTTATAGACCATAACTGCTACTAAGACAATCTTCAACAACAGACGTTAATTTCCATCCCATATGTTGGCTTCCATTTAGATATTGTATATATGTACTAGGTATTATTTGAAAAATAATTTAATCATTAAATATTTGTGAGCATGTCAGTAGATACTATTAGACAGATTTGAACCCTGTCCTTAAAGAAATAATAGTAATAACAACAATATTACCTATAAAAAGAAAAACTATGACAACTGTTATGCTGTGCTAAGTGCTTTACACATATTATTTAATTTGTGCAATAACCAGGTTAAGTGTTATATGTAATATCATAGTGTATTATATTCATATTTTGCAAATGAGTAAACTGAAGCTTAAAGAGGTTTATAACCCCCTAAGTTGCATAAATAGCAAGAGAAAGATGAAAACTCAGTTTTGATCTTTGATGAAAAACTTATGCTCTAATTCATGATATACTGCTGCCTCCTTGGGGTTTATATCTAGGGTATAATAAGCAGACATAAGTAAATATGTAATTGATTCTATTTTAGAAGTATGTGCTTTTGGTTTTTTAAAAGGGCTCAATTTTGTATCATTATGCTACATCTCCAGCTGCCACATCACCATCAGCCAGCACCAGGTAGTGCCCTGGAGGTCAGGATGAAACATTTGTTTTCAGGGAAATGAAAAATAAACTCGTTATAAGCTACTGTCAAAGCAAAAGCTGCATCAAAGTCAAACAGGTAAGGAAGACTTTACTCAAGTCTATTGCAATAAGAGGGAGAGCCAGAAATCACTCTGTGCTCAACTCTACTGAAATACAGGGTGGGAGGATTTTTAAGCATTGGGGTGAAAGGGGGGAACATAGGCTACCTGTGTCTGCTAATTGGCCTCACAAAGAAACAGCAAAATGTCTCTTATCTTCATGACAGGAGACAGTTTTACAACTTAGAGCCCGGTGCCCATTGAAATGAAGCACTCACTCTCCCACAGAGACTGAGAGATAGGGTCGCTATTTTCCCTAATGATAACATTTCAAAGGAATGGCTCTAGGTCCTTGAGAAAGATACTCCTGGAGGGTAGTAAAACTGATAAGAGATGCTTAAAAATTTACATCTCAAGTAGCAGACAAGAAGAATTTGCAATTATAAGGTATCTGAAATAAATACTCTTTAAAAAGGGAGGAGAGGAACCTCTGTGATTTGGCCATCTAGATTCTTTAGGAGTAGGGAGTCAGAGGGAGATCAGAATTTAAAGGCCAGACGAAGACTGTCTGAAGTTTAATCAAGCTAAGGGACATGTTAAGACTGTCTTGGTTGCTACAAAGCCAGTGCATAACACAAAATATGTATTTATAAATAAAGAGTTATATATTTTCCTCACTTTTTTCTCAAAATTCCCATTCCTCTTTAAAATTTGTTCCACTTATGTGAGCTTCAATATGTATTTTTAGTCATTTCTTCTCACTCTTGCAGCCCTAGATATTAATTGGTAATTCACCTCTTATTCTTAAGTTTCCCCAGAATGTTTTGGTCTGAGTTTGCAGCAGCAACAAAACAACTTGCCATCAAAGCCCCAGCTGGAACCCTGAGGCTAGTTAGTTTCTTTCAAGTACTTCCCATCTTTCTCTGTATTCCTTGACTTTCTAGTGCCCTTGATCTAAAACCCACATTGCAAACTCTTTCATCTAATTTATATCTTCCCCTTCTCAGACTTATCATTCTGTATCTAATTCTACTTCTACCTCTTTACTGTAACTACATAGAAACCCATCCTATTTCAAAGAAACTTCTTTATAATATGCAACATCTTTACTATTTCCCTTTACTTCTTCACACTAACTACGTTTTTCTCCTCTAATAATACCATTTTGCTTAAACAGCCCTCAAAAGAAGCTTTAATTCTCTGTATTTTTGAGGAGGTATGTTCATCTTTCTCATGTTTACCCACTGCAGTTTCATTGTCATTATACTTGATACTCATCCAAAAAGTCCTCCATATTTAAGTCCCTAAAAACTGAACTATACTCTGTGCTCATCTTCATCACTGTCGTCAGCTCACCTCTACTCCTTTATGCCACATTTAGTGAGGGCTTTGGTATCTGGATTGTAATCTTTCCTTCGACCAATTCCTGTCACTATTCTGAAAGACAGTGTTCATGTGGGCAGCCATCTGAGAAACTTCTGTCCCACTCCCCTCGAACAAAACACTTTTGAGGTCTATATTCCAGGCCTTGTCATCTTCCAAAACTCATTTTCTCACCCGAAATTTGAAAATATAATTCTCACAGCACAATCCTCTCTCTTTACATGTCTACTACTATCTCATCCCACTAAACCTTGATGGAACATTACACATTCTTTAATAAACTGACCCTAGGAACCAGCCTTTGTGGACATTAACACAGGTTAATTTCCTGTTATTCACACTTCTTCAAGGCCTGCTTTATAAATCTCTATCTTTTGAGATATTACACACGGGTACGAATCACAGCTTCTCTGATTGCTAATGTCATTTACTCCTTATGCCATTTATTTGTACTTTCTGACCTTCAGTTTTCTCATCTATAAAATTTTAAAAAAATGAAAATATGCATGAAAAACCACATTTTAAATGCTAAGCTCATATCTGGATCGCTATGCTATATCCATTATCAGCCATTATTATTTCCAAAATGCATTTTCTCTGAAATTAAATGCAAGAGAAAAATATAATAGCTAGTTTTCACTACAAAGCTGTGGTTTTCAACCACAATTGAGTGTTCCACATTATTGAACAATACGTTTTCTTTTTCTCATTTGTCTCTCTTTATCGTTTTTATTTATAGCTATTCAAAGTTGTACCAATCTTCTCAAGTTTTCTTTTTGCAACCACGTACCCTACTTTTGCACAAATCCTTCATTGAGAAAGTCTGATACAAAGTATCTGATTGATAAAATTCATTCAGACTCTTGAACCTTCTCCTAGGTTCATCTGTGCACTTCTTTGTAAAATCCAGTTTTAGCAAATACCTCACTAACTATGTTTAGCAAGAATCCCCTACCCCCAATATCTGCTCATCCTTTGTATCCACTGGGGTTCCTCATCCTCCACCATCTCATAAGTTATGTCTGATCACCCTAGCCTACCTCCAGCAAGAATCTTTCTAGGTCGATTCAGCCAGAACCCCCTGTACCCCTGATGCTTCCTCTTAGTCATGTTTTATCCACAGACCCCCACCTTGCAACTTGGCTATAAATTCCCACTTGCCCACGCTTTATTAAGACGTGAGCCCAATCTCCCTCCCCTACTGCAAAATCCCATTTCAGAGGTCCATATACTTACCATGATGGTTTATAATAAAGACTTCCTTATTGTGCTTAACAAGCATCATTAAATAATCATTTAACAAACTAAAGGCTTCAGAGTGGGGTTATATCGGCTTATTTCCCATTCATCTATGAACGTATCTATTTTTGCACTTATCCAGGCATCCATTCATTCATCTTTCTGTGAGTTCAAGAAATATTTACTAAACATCCTGCTATGTGCCAGATACTGGGAATATAATAAAGAACAAAACAGAGAGTTCCTCTACTCTTCAGTCTTACAATCTAGCATGACAAACAGTCATTGAATAATTTATTGCAGCTTTTCCAAGTATTACAAAGAAGACAACAACTTTCCACAGCAATATAAAACATTTTTAATTCTGAATAATAATTGTCAGCTGAAGCAAGGAGGAGATGAAGTGCATATGAACCAAGAGAATGACATGTACAAAGTCCTTAGGGATATAATGAGCAATCAAAGACTAAAACCCAAAGACTTTGAATCACAAAGAATAAAGAAGGAAAGAACAAATGTTGCTGAAACTACCAACGATTCACCAAAGTTCTTTTTCTTATCTTCCACAGTATGTCAAGAATTGGTGGGTTCTTGGTCTTGCTGACTTCAAGAATAAAGCCACGGACACTCGCGGTGAGTGTTAACAGTTCTTAAAGATGGTGTGTCCGGAGTTTGTTCCTTCTTAAGTTCGCATGTGTTCAGAGTTTCTTCTTTCTGGTGGGTTCATGGAAACTCCTTCTGGTGGGTTAGTGGTCTCACTGGCTTCAGGAGTGAAGCTGCAGACCTTTGCTGTCAGTGTTACAACTCATAAAAGCGGTGTGGACACAAAGAGAGTACCAGCAAAATTTATTGCACAAAAGAACAAACCTTTCACAGCATGGAAGGGGACCCCAGCAACTTGTCACTACTAGCTCCAGCAACCTGCTTTTATTCCCTTATGTGACCCCACCCACATTCTGCTGATTGGTCCATTTTACAGAGAGCTGATTGGTTCATTTTATAGAGAGCTGATTGGTCCTTTTTGACAGGGTGCTGATTGGTGCATTTACAAACCTTGAACTAGACACAGAGCACTGATTGGTGCATTTACAATCCTTTAGCTAGACATAAAAATTCTCCAAGTCCCCACTAGATTAGCTAGATACAGAGTGCTGATTGGTGCATCCACTAACCCAGAGCTAGACAGAGTGCTGATTGGTGCATTTACAATCCTCCAGTGAGACATAAAAGTTCTCTAAGTCCCCACCCTACTTGGGAGCCCAGCTGGCTTTGCCTAGTGGATCCAGCGCTGGGGCTGCGGGCAGAGCTGCCCGCCAGTCCCACGCCAGCACCCGCACTCCTCAGCCCTTGGGTGGTGGATGCGATGGGGCGTCCTGGAGCAGGGGGTGGTGCCTGTTGGGGAGGCTCAGACTGTGTGGGAGCCCACTGAGGGCTGTGGGGGGCAGGCCTTGGGCGCAGCGGGTTGCAGGTCCTGAGCCCAGCCAAGATGCTCAGTCCCTCACTGCCCAGGGCCGGCAGTGCTGGCTGGTAGCTCCCAAGTGGCAGCCCGCGGACCCCGCACACCCTGCACCCACTTGGAACTCCCGCTGGCCCGTGAGCGCCACGTGCAGCCCCTGTTCCTGCTCGTGCCTCTCCACAGCTCCGCGCAAGCAGAGGGAGCCGGCTCTGGCCTTGGCCAGCCAAGGGAGGGGCTCCCATAGTGCAGCAGTGGGCTGAAGGGCTCTTCAAGCACGGCCAGAGTGGACTGCCAGGCCCAGGAGGCGCCAAGAGCGAGCGAGGGTGGCTAGCAGGTTGTCATCTCTTAATAGTTGCTGGAAATATGGCTGTCCAAATGCATTACATTTCCCAGCGTTCCTTGCAATGAAGTGTGCCTTGTAACTAAGTTCTTTCCATTGTAGTAAGAATAGAAATATGTTCCACTTCCTTGCTTCACTCATGAAGCATATCCATGCGTGCTTATTTATGCTCTTTCTCTTTCAGGATGATTGTTGGGCCATGCTCAGAATGACCTTGGAAACTAAGTATTAGCGATTGCAGATCTCATCAGTTTGTGTCCCAGTGTGGAGCCAAGTACTTGTTTATCTGAAACATCTACCCTAAACTTTTATAAGATAAAGAAATAATTTTCTACTATTTGAACCCTTACTTTTTGGGAGATTTCTTTGTTATAATGGTTTAGTCTACTGTAATCGTAAAAGTGAGGAATTTTATGCAGAGCCTTGGAGACCGTAATAAGAATTTGAAGTAACTGATCGAAATAAAAAAAGAGGGAAAAGTCAGTGATATCTTGTATGTTCCCAGCTGGAGCAATTGCATGGAAATGATTGTGCAATTTGCTAAGATGGGAAACACTAGAGGAGCAGGTCTAAAGAGCAATTTCACCAGTTCAGTTTTACACAGACTGAATTTAAGATTCAGTCTTATATGCCTGTGAATAATTCAAAAAGAGATGTCTAGTTGGTACAGTTATTTAGTTGTGGAACTCAGAAAAGAGATTCCAGCTGGAAATAAAACTGAGAGTGGCAGATACTGAAGAAAACTGATGTCACAGGGATGCATGAGATGAGCTCTTAACATAAAACATTTATCTCACTGTGTAGTAAATAGAAATTTATGTTTGCATTTTCAATCTTTTACTACTAATAGATATCTCTGGAGCTACGTAATTCATGAAATACCTTTTTGTTCCAATTAATCCCTCAAAGATAGACACTGTGACAATCCATTTCTATAAGTATACCAATATCTATTATTAATTTATTAATTTAACATATTATCCTTCTACTTTAAAACATGAACAGCATCAGAATTACACTTTACTTCCAACTCTTAATTGAGTTATAGGAATCCAGTGATTGTACCAATCTATTCTCATATATTCAGTTGCTACCACAACCTCACCAACAAGCTTCTTGCCTTTTATCTTTGCAGCTAAGTTTTTAGCATTTCATAGTTTTTATTAGATGCATAATATTGATCTGAAATACATCAGGTCATTCTTTTTCACTTGAGCAACTGGTCTTCAGATGCTCAGTGCACAGTGTCCCATCTATGGGGAAAGAGAAATAACCAGTCATTTAGTGAGTGTCTACTGTGTGCCATGCATAGCACTAGGTACTTGAAGCATATTATCTCTTTTTATGTCAGCAAGTCTCACTGGAGTTGAACACATTTTAGTTCCAAGTCACCTGGCAAGTGCAGTGGTACAATTTTAGCTCACTGCAGCCTCCAACTCCTGGCATCCAACAATCCTCCCACCTCGGCCTCCCAACATGCTAGAATTACAGATGTGAACTACTGTCCAGCCTTATTTTATACTTTGAATAGGACACACCAAGGTCAAATTTCATCAGCCAAAGCATCTCTGTCACAGACTAAGCACCAAAATAGGACTTAGTCATGATGAACACCAACCCTACACATACTTTGAAGAGTATTATAAGTAATAACAAACTCCTGAAAACATAAAATGGGGGTTGAAAACTTGTAGGGGAAGGAAAGGGAGGTGGGAAAATAGAGAGTTCGAGGCGCTGGTGAAGTTGTAAATCAGACTCCTGGACTTCTGATAGTGTTGGTATGTGGAAATATGAGAATTAAACTCTTTGTATCCAATTTCCTACTTAAGCATATGTTTGTCGAGTAGGATCTTCAAATATTAACATGTCCATATCTAAACTGTATTCCTACCTCCAATCCCCAAACCGTTTTTCTCCCATCTTAGTAAATGTTATTATTCTGTGTTGTTACTCAGGTAAAAAAAACAAGTCTACACTTTAAACAAAAAGTAACTCAAAATGGATAACAGATTTAAATATAAAATGCAAAACTGTAGAGCTTTGAGAGGAAAACATAAGAGAAAACCCACATGACCTTAGGCTTGGTGATGAGTTTTTACATACACCAAAAACATGAAAGAAAAACTTGATGTTAGACTTTTAAATTTAAAAAGTCTGCTCTGCAGAAGACACTTAGGAGAATAATAAAACAACGGACCGAGAGGAAATATTTTAAAAATGCGTATCTAATAAAGGACATCTATCCAAAACATACAAATGACTCTCATGTCCAAACTATACAAAAAAGAGACAAAATTGAACAATAAGGAAACAACTGAATTTAAAAAGAGGCAAAATATTTTAACAGAGACATCAAGAAGATAGGCATATGATAGATAAGCAGATTTTTCAATGCTCACTATCACTTTTCTGTAGGAAATCCAAATTAAAACAATGAGATACCACTGCACACCTCAAAGAATAACTATGATTGAAAAAATTGACAATACAGTAGTTCCTCCTTATCCACGGTTTCACTTTTCACTGTTTCAGAGATCAGAAAATATTAAAGGTAAAAATTCTCGAAATAAACTATAAGTTTTAAATTGCATCCCATTCTGAGTAGCATGATAAAATTTCGCACCTGCCCTCCTGTGACCTTAATCATCCTTTTGTCCACTGTATCCACACTGGGTACACCATCTGCCTGTTAGTCACTTAGTTGCCATCTTGATCTTCAGATTGACTGTCACAGTATCACAGTGCTTATGTGATCAAGTAACCTTATTTGACTCAATAATGGCCCCAAGGCACAAAAGTAGTGATACTGGCAATTCAGATATGCCAAAGAGAAGCCATATGTGCTTTGTTGAAATGAAAGCATTAAGTACTTGGCTTAATAACAAAGGAAAAATATTGTGTGCTGAATTTGCTAAGATCTACAGCACAATAAGATATTTTGAGAGACAGCAGTCACATAACTTCAATTATAGTATATTCATGTAATTGTTTTAGTATTATTGTTATAATCTCTTACTGTGCCCAATTTATAAATTAAACTTTGTCATAGGTATGTATGTACAGGAAAAAACATAAAAAGGGTTCAATACTATCTGAGGCTGCAAGCATCCACTGGGGGCCTTGGAACATATCCCTCAAGACTTTAATGGGGGACTGTGGTACTCACTGCTGATGAAGAGGCAGAGTGACAGAATTCTCATTCATTGTTGATTAAAATGCTTACATGTTTTAAAAGAAAACTCAAATGTATTTCTCTTATACAGACTGTTTTTAAGATTCTTACATATTACTATAGCAACTCATTTTGGAAATCAAAATTTATATACTATGTACTCTGAGTCTAAACAATACTACAAAATAAAATTGAACTCCACAAGCATACATTCCAAAATATTTATTTTTCTAAATATTCCTGTAAGAAACTATGACGTATTAAGACAACCTTTTGATTTTTCATATTTATGCTCTTACAGTTCATGACAAACAGGCATCACATTTTATTGAGAAATATTCAGTTGCCTTTCTGTCTTCTCACTTATACAAGTGAATTTTATATGGGTGATTTTTTCCTCTAAAAAACGAATTTATTTAAACTTTAGTTTCCTTATTTATCTTTCAGCTATTCTTGTTTTTTTTCTATAATTTTAATACAAAATTGTCAGTAAAGAATATTTTAATGGTAGATTGGTGGTACACTGCGTAACTACTAACAGCAAACCGCAGCCACCCCAGATACATAAGACACATGGTACATTTCTTCATGGTTCAATCTGCTGAACTATGCAACCATCATAGTATTGTTTGCTTTATTGTAAAAAATAAAATAAAATAATAAAATAAAAATTAAATCATTTGTGAAAAGTAAAAGCATTATCTCTAACTTAACAACTTCCTTTTTCCCCAGATATAATCTTGGCCTTGCCCATATGCATTTATATTTCAAATAGTTGAAAGCATAAAAGTTATTGCATAAATGTTTCATTCCTATTCATATTCCTGATTTGTTTCAGCCAGTATCTGGATACAGTCATGTATTGCTTATCAATGAGGACGTATTCTGGAAATGCGTTGTTAGGTGATTTCATCATTGGGTGAACATCATCGTGTACTCACACAAATCTAGATAGTATAGCCTACTACACACCTAGACTATACGGTATAGCTTATTGCTCCTAGGCTACAAACCTGTACAGCATGTTACTGTCCTGAATACCATTGGCAAAATTGTAACATAGAGTAGTATCTGTGTAACAAAACATATCTAAACACAGAAAAGGTTCAGTAAAAATACAGTATTATAAGCTCATGAACCTGCTGTGGTAAACATGGTCTGTTATTGCCTGAAACATCCTTATGTGACATATAACTGAAATTTTCATTTCAATAAAACAACACGCATCCCAGCACTTCCCTGATTTTGGAAAGGAACATGAAGACTGTTAGAGGCAGCACCCCTGGAGATTCACTGAGGGATGAGAAAATTTGAATGGCTGGGAAAGGAGGGCACTGTCTTGTAGGAAGTAGGCAGCATTGTTGAAAAATTAGGCCTCTTAAAAATATTCTTTCATTCATTTATTTCATTTTTATATTTTAATAGTATTCCAAAAAGCATTCCTGAAATACTTTTAAATGTATCATTTTTAGTAGAATGAATACTGTTACAGTTCTAATTTATTTTAGAATAATTGCTAATATATCATTTGCGCAATTAACAAAAAAGCTCTTAGAAGAGAACTGGAAAAAATATGAGATAATGAATAAAAACTAAAAATTGTGAGTGAAAATTTTTCTTAATATGATTTCGAATCCTTCTGCCTCTTCACAATTTCAATGTTAAATAGAGTGTACTGACTCTTCCTTAATTTTCAAAAGTACACATGATACAAAAATAGTTTTTCTAAGAATTCAGATTTAATGGTTCCTTGAATGGAGCAAACCTATCTCCACTGATATGTCTACAAAAAAAGTGTATCTGTATTAGCTCTTAACTTTCTGTTGAAATTTTATTTTATTGAAAATAGTGCATTCTTAATGAATGCTGGCTTTAATTATCTATGGCATTTAAATTTATTGTGCCAGTCAATAAACAATTTCATTGAACATCTATTATATGACTGGTATGATATCAGATATTGGAATATTTAAAAAAAAGAATGAAACATGGTCATTGCTTTCATGAAACCCATTCTCCATTGAGCAGACAGTTATTTTAGCAGGGAAGTTACTTTAAGTGCAGAGATCTGAATATTGTGCCAAAGGAACCTGAAAGACATGAGCTCCCTTCTTATTGCTACTGGGATAGTTAGAAAATGCTAACTTGCATAGGTGATATCTGAACAGTCTTAAAAGATAAGAACTAGTTTGATACACAAGGAAGAAGGAATTTTTCTCCTTCTCCCTCATTTTTCATATCCAATCTATCAGGAAGTCTCCTTGATTTTTACCTCCTACACGTTTTTGGAATCTTCCACTTCTCACCGTCTCCAATCTGACCACTGTCATTCAGGTTACCATTATCTCTCTACCAGACCAATGCAACAGCACACTACTGTTTCTCAGTGCATTAATTCATTCATCCCTCTCTAAACTATTCTCCAGAATACAGTCAAATCCGATTATGTAATGTGTACCCCTGTCCATGCTTAATCCCCTTTGAGGGCATCCACTGATGTTAGGATTAATATCAGTATTTTTAACCTGGAGACCTGTACTCTGTATCTATGCCTGTCCTATGCCTACAAGTTCAACTTCAGTACCCACCACCTTCCCCACTTTATCTCTGTGTTCCATCCACACAAGTTTTCCCTCTGCTCCCTTTTTCAGGAATGCCCGTTCCTCCATTTCTTACCTAGTTAATTTCCATTTATTTCTCCTATTTTAATCCTTTCTGACTACCATCTCCTCCTCCCAGGATTGATCAAAAACATTTTACAGACTTTCTTATGGTATCATATTATTTTCTTTCAAAGTACTTATCTCTGTTTTAAATTTTGCATTCATTACAGTGATTGTTCAATATCTTCTTCCCCCACCTTCTATGTCATAAATTCGTTTCGAGGAATAATAACTGCATAGTGTCATTCAATAATATTTGTGTTGAATCAACCAATGAATAAATGAGGAAAATAACATGCTTACTTTGGGGAGAAGGAAGCATGAACAATTTCAGACTCTCAAAAGAGCCTAAGTCTGGGATATAATAGACATTCAATGCAAGTGGAGTATAGGGTTCTACTGGAAAGTCAGTCCAGAATAACAAGAGACAGGACTAAAGGAATAGCTTGAAAACATGCTATTAAAAGGCTTAGTGTTCCAGAATCAGTTCTGTTCATATCTTATATAATGGAGAAGAACAGAGGTTTAAATCAGGGAAGCAACCAACTCTGTCTTGGGTTTTGACATTGTAATTCTGGTGATACAATAAAGGATGAACTGGAGTGGGCAGAAATTACTGGGATGGAGATCATTTAGAAGATTATTGCAAGAAATGATGTGGACAACAGAACAGAAGTAAAGGTGGAAAAAGGAATCCTGTATTTATAGGTAAAATTAGCATCGCCTGACAGTACGTTGATTGTTGGGTGTGAGAGAGGGAAGGCTTCTAGATAGGGGAACTAGATATATACCCTCTCCAGCAGCCAAGATAGATATCTGTGTGGTGATAGTTACTTCTCATTCTGACATGCCAAGTTGAAGGTTCATGTAGTGTATCTAATGCACTTATTCAATAGCAACATTTGGACATATGGAGCTGGAGGTGATAGGTATAAATCTTCAGAATGCAAGGTGGTAGTTGAAAACAAAGTGGATTAATTTAGTCAAGGAAACCACCTAGAATTACATGAGCAAATTAAAAGAAATAGAGAAGAATTTGATGAAATAACAGCTTGAAAGTTTTTAAAGCCGAATGAGGTCCAGGAGAAATCCTGGTCTAGAAAGAAAGAAGTCTACAGGCAGTGCTCTACTGTGTCAGAGGCTGATGAGAAAGCAAACATATATAACACTGAGAATGGACTTTGGATTTGCAATTAAGAAGATATTAGTGCTTTCAGCAAAAACAATTTCAGAACAGTAAGTATTGATGTGGATTATTATGCACTGAAGGATGAAGTTAAGACAGTAGAGACAGTCATGTAGTTTGCTCTTTCAAAATGTCAGTGAAGAGGGAGAGAGACTACAGTAATGACTTAAGGAAAGAGCAGATCAATAAAATATTTTATTTTTTGTTATTTTTAAAACATCATCATCATGCACAAATATGTCATGCCTAAAAGGAAAGGGTGACTAGTAATATCAGATTAAAGGAAAACAAGCAAAAATTGTGGAATATTCTTAGTGCTTCTGTTTGATAAGATTTTTATGACTTGACATGGAAAGTGACACCAGAACTCATTAATTTATTTAGTCACATATATATAATGTATTTTACACATATATATACATTATAAAAGCATCTCCGTCTCCTTAAGAACCTTACAATCTCATTAAAGAAAGAACATGAAGTAATAGGGAATAATACAAACTTGATTCATTAATTTAGCAAATAATAGCAATTCCTATCAGTCAAACATTTTGGAAGATGCAAAGACTATAGAAAAGAGCATGCCCTATATGTTTCTGACATTTGTGAAGCTTACATTGACCATTGAAAATGAAAGAAACAGTAGATTTTGGGGTTCTTACAAAGGTGCTTTCTTGCATAGACAGTTGAGTTGTTCAATTTGGTGTTCCTAGGGTGAAGAAAAGGCGATCGCTGGAGAGTTCTATTTAGCCACCTGAATAAACCTCTATTATATTGATTTCAACACTCCAGGAGATGGGAGGAAGAATTCAATAAGAAAACCTTAAGATCAAGTAAATTAAAACACTGTGTCATCTCTTGATAGAAAAATGTCTATTATAGGAAATCAAGCTGCCATCTTAATGTCAGTGATAGAATGACAGGATGAAAAATAAAACTAAACACTTTGTTATCATTTGACACCTGTACTCTAGGTTAATGAGGCAAAAATTTTGATATGCATATACAATTTTTTAATTTGTTCTAATGTGGGATATCATCATTTGTGATAGCCTGATATTTATATCTTAATTATAAAATATGTTCTCACTTGTTCTTCTCCAGCCCTGTCATGAGTAGACTATTTTGTCTCCTAAAACACATAAGCCTCTGATCCTAGAGGTGATGTAGATTACCTTCTTACTCCATATCACCACTTATAGACCACTGTTTATTTTGCTTTTCTAAAAAATACCAGCTGTCAAATATCTGGTTGAATCATTCTTCCTATTTCATGTCTTAATTATGCACACTTCCAAATCCTTTCACACTCTGACTTTAAAGTTATGAATATAAGTCAAAACAACTCTGGCAAACGTGCTGCATTTCCTTATTTCATTTATTTTCCATGATGCCAGATGATTATTCATACCTTCTTTCTGCTCAAACCTCCAACATACCTTCCTTTCTCCTTTCTCTCAGGTACTTAACATCTTTTATCTTATTTGTAAACCAAAAATAAAATTCTAAGCCCTCCAACCAATTGACGGATGCTCCCCTAAGTCAAGGGCATTCCAAAATTAACCAAAAAACTAGTTCAGGTCATGATAGAAGCAGGGGTAGGATATGCGTCATTATATCCTCCTTTCTTTGGAATTCAGGCACAGCTGATCAGCATAAACATTAAAACAGAGATATTAAGACTGAAGAAAACAGACTTTCTGTAGCAATAAGATACCAAATTCCAGGCTGATCTAGTAGAACATTACATGACAGATAGAAAGCTCTGAAAGACATTGAAGCATTTTACCCTAAAATATATTTCTTTGACATATTTTGAAATGGCTCTGCAAAACTGTCTTTTATGGAGAAAAAGATTTATATTATATAGAGAATACCCATTCCTTTCCAGGTCATTTCCCTGGTCCAGGAGAGAATTAACTAAGAGCCTGGCACCTCTTTTGGTCTGATAAGGGCTCTGAAGCCTGTTACCTGGAGGCTTCATCTGTATGGTAAAACCATGGTCTCTGCAAGTCCTTTTCTTAACCCCAAAATTCCTTTCTACTGATTCCAGTTCTTTAGATAACTCTTTCAACCAATTGCCAATCAGAAAATCTTTGAATCCACCTATGATCTGGAAGCCCTGTTTCCAGTTGTGCCCCATTACCAGACCAAACTAATGTACATCTTACGTGTATTAACTGATGTCCTATGTCTCCCTAAAATGTATGAAAGCAATCTGGAACCCAACCACATTGGGCACATGTTTACAGGATCTCCTGGGACTGTGTCACTGGCCATTGGTCACTCATATTTGGCTCAGAATAAATCTCTTCAAATATTTTACAGAGTTTGACTCTTTTCATCAACATATTTCATAAAGAAAAGAGAAGCAATCCAAACAGAACTTCCATGAACTTCTATTATCTTTTCTACTTACTCACTCCCATTGTACTCATTTGTATTCTATTCTCTCCAATTGTAAAGGTAACTTATTTGAGATCCTACCTACTGCCAACTTCTCAGTTTGGGCGCTGAATTTCACCTCCTTTTACCTACTCAAAGAACTTACTTTTGAAATTATACCCTTTCTCTCATTATCAGTTTTTTCCCTCACTCTCTACTGGATTTTACTATTCTGATACAATCATGCTGTAATATTTTCTGTTAAAAATAACACCTCCCTAGATTCCATATATTCTAACTACCACTCTATTTTTGATTACCTTTATAACACTCCTTTAAAAAGTTGTTCAAATTTGCAAACTTCACCTTTTTACTCCCCATATCTATTTGAACCTATCCCAATTAGACTTTCCCCACTGAACACCTTCACATTGCTGAACGTAATAATTAATCTCTTCTTACTCAACCGTCAGCAGTATTTGGCATTGTTAATCACTCCACTCTGTTTGAAAAAGTCTTCATTTGACTTCTGGGATACCCAGAGCCACTGATTTTCTTCATACCTCTCCCATCATTCCTTATTTGCTCCCTTTGCTGCATCCTTTCCTTCTGTCCACACTGTAAATGTTGATATCCCCAATGGCTCAGTTTTTGGACTGCTTTCTACCCATGCTTATTCCTTCACATACTATTTGTACATTAATGAATCCCTAATTCTTACCTTCAGCCCACATTTCCCACCCAACATTCCTTACATTTTATCTAGTTCTACATCTTTACCTGGATTTGTAATGTGTCTCATATTTACAGATCTATGACAAAATTCTTCATTCCATTCACCTGAGACTTGTTATGAATTTAAAGTGAGATTAGTAAAAATAATATTTCCATTTTCTTACAAGTTAAAGTTAACGCAGTTCAGGTTTTGAGTAGGGAAAGATTTGAATTTAACTAGAATGTGCTTTTCTAAAAAGTTAACAAGAAACAAAAGAGGCCAAGGCAGTTTAAGCGGTATGTGTCTTGTGATCCTGACCCACAAGCCTTTGATCAGTTGACCCTTGGCTGTCTCTCTGACCTCATTTTCTACCACTGTCTCCCTGTCCACACCTCTCCTGCCATTCTGGTTCCCTTGCACTTTTCAATCTCTGAGTCTTTGGACCTGCTGTGCCTTCTTCTCTGAATACTTTTATCCCAAATAGTCACATGACTTGCTTCTCTACTTTACACCTCTACTCAAAAGGTGCATCTCAGAAAGAACTTCCCTCATTAATTGATCTGAAATAACATCTTCTATCACTCACTGTCCTCTCATTCTATTTTATTTTCTGTTACAGCATTTATAGCTATCTACTATAGTCTATACTTATTTCCTTCCACACCTTTAAGCATATATGGACATGAGGACAGAGATTTAGTTTCTCTTATTTATCTAGAATTTAGACAGCACATGCTACATAGCTGAGACTCAGTATTTGTTGAATAAATAAATGTTTACTTAAAATATCTAGTATATGGGAACAACTCAGATGTTACTGATTTGATCATAGTATTAATATTCTTACAGAAATATCTATGGCATTTTCTGCTTAATAACAACAGAAACTTCACATAGTGTGCTTAAAGAAGCATATGGAAAATAAGCATCATTCTGATTACCATCATTAATCATGAAGAAAAGTAACATTTGAAAACTGGGACATTATCAAGGTATATTTTCAGTTTCATATGCCCTAATATTTTGACTAACTACAAAGAAACAAAAAGGGAGTTAAAATTATCAGTTTTTTTCTTTCTGATCATTCTAGTTTGCTTCTGCAGATCTATTATAAACATTGAAAAGAACTTTAAAAGGTGGAGGTAGAGGTTAAACTCAATAATCTCTACAATGCTTTTCATGATCCAAATTGAAGCACATTGTACTACTAAGCCTATTGGGTTATGTATATTTTTCTCAAATTGCTGCCTTGCATGCTCTTCCTTATCTCCAATGGAGCTGTGTAATGCTAAAGAATTCATGCTTTCAGATAGATATAAAGCAATAAAATCTCCTATAAAAGTCACATTTTTTCTGAGATATATATCTGGAGGAAGAAAATATATCTACAATAGACAATTTAATTATGGTCTTTAGTTTAAGAATATTGTATCATACAATGTTCACTCTCAACTCCTTCAAGTCTGAATCATCAGACCATTAAATTGCCTTGTTTTTCATCACCACATTGCTCAAAAATATCAAGTTTACAATGCATTGGCTAAGGTTATAACAGACATTTTGAAATATATGCAGATATTCTATTATGAGAAATAAGATCAAAATAATAAAATCTAGTATTGGGGGCAATGTCACTGAATGAAATGCATTTTCTAAAGTGTTAGACAGAGGAAGGAAGACAAGAGTCCAATTCAAAATCCTATCAAAATTAGGAATGAAAATGCTTATTGTTCTCCTCAATGTGTATGCTATTGATTTTTAATCACATATTTTAGAAATAGAAGTGATCAGTACTTGTTTAATCTTTTCTTCTGTGTTAATTCCTGGTCCTCTTCTGCAAGTGCTTTTGGTCCCCCATTCTCTGGATAAATTAAGATTTTAAAACTGTGGGTTTTGTCCATATAAATTTTTATTGACATCTTGGCTTTATATACCTAGGTTGTAGGTTTTTCATTATTATATGTCACTCCTTGATCAGCCATTTACAAACCATAAAATTCTTCCCTCAAAAGTTAAGTGTAGGTAAGATTGTCTCTCTGGTACCACTTCCCGAACTTTCAGTCAATATTTCATATTATTCATGCACAGTTACACTATCTTAGAGAAAATTGCCAGCACATTCCCGAAGTCTGGCAAATCATATATTAACAAAATAAGATTAGAAGAAAGCTTGGGCACTTCAATATTACATAAATCAGGAAGCTTCTTTAAAGCTGGTTTTTCTCACATATTAGGAGGGATCCTCATTTTACAACAATACAGCAATACCTACTTTGTAAAGTTTTTGCAATTTTAACAATGCCTTGCACAGGCCAGCTGTTAAATACATGCTGAATGACTGATTCAAATAATATATTACTCTTTAAGACATTTTGCACAAATCCTGAGCCATAGTAAACATTAAAAACATGGTAGAAATAATGGCACGTGTATAACTATGTGACAAACCTGCATGCTCTGCACATATATCCCAGAACTTAAAGTATAATAAAAGCAATAATAATAATAACAAAACATGGTAGAAGTAGTAATAGCAATGATAATGATGCCAGCACTTATTGTAGTTGTAGTGAAATATTAATACTAACTTATTTAATTATGGGTTGCTAGATCATTTATCCAAATATTGAGAGTAACAATAATGGTGGTCCAAACGATCAGGTTTCTATAATATATTGTAGATATGATCGACGCTTTCCTGTTCATATCTTCCTCTATCTTTTTCTGTATATATTTACAAAACAAACTTTATAGTGTATTTCTCTTCTAGTTTCCCCATCTCTCCAGGCCTACTCTAAACATCCCAACATCCTGTATAGAGTCAGTTCTATGATATGGAATTGGTAACTACTTCAATGTGGGACTTCAAGGTGGGATTAAAAAGTCTATATGCTCTAAATAACCTATGTCAACAAGAAAACAGGATAGAATTTTAAGTTAATTAACCAAGAAATCAGGTAAACCTGGCTTTGAATCCTGAATCTACTATGTATGAAATCCTCAGAAAAGTATTTATCCTCTCTAAATCCCAATTTTCTCATTTATAAAGTGGTGATGACAACCTCCACTGTTAGCCTGTTGTGAAAGTGAAATTAGATAATATGTGAATTAATATTACTTGTGTGCTAGTAAATATTTAACAAACTGCTTTCTGGAAATTAAAAAAAATGATTTGTACCATTTACCAATTTCTAGGGTGTAAATATTCCCATCATAGCTTATCCAAAGTCACCAATACGATGTCACTAAATACAGAGTTGCCAAGAGATGTGCAAACCAGCTCCATTATAAGTTGTTTCCAGCATACAGTTGATTGATAAAAATTTGTCAAATAACTTATTTTTCTTTAGCAGTATAGACCTAGCTAATGAGTCAGAGCAGGATGGGGCAAAATCCTTGTAACTGAACCAAAAGTTTCATAACTAAGACTATATGCTTTTACAAAAACACTGATCCATAGTCAATTAAAAATTATAAATAGGTCTCCCTCCCAGGATATACTATGATAATTTTCTACTAAACCATTGAGTACTAATTATGGAGAGTTCTCTTGTCACCTATACTAACTAAATTAATTTAGTGGTATTAAACTTATTAATGTGCAGAAGTTTTAAGTATTTTTGAAAATTCAATGTGATATAATAAAGAGTCTTAGATCTAATAACAAAAGGAAATGATGTTGCCAAAAAGACAGCAGATAACATGTTGATGAGAATGTAGAGAAAGAGGAACCCTGAACACTATTAGTGAGGAGGTAAATTAGTGCAGCCATTATGGAAAACAGTATGGAGATTCCTCAAAAAATTAAAGATAGAACTAGCATATGAGCCATCAATTCCACTAGTGGATATATATTCAAAGAAATTAAAATCAGTATCTGCACCCCCATGGTTATTGCAGCACTATTCACGATAGTTAAGAGTTGTTATCAACCTGCGTGTCCATCAACAGATGAATGGATAAAGAAAATGTGGTACATATACACTATGAGATACTATTCAGCCATAAAAAAGGAAATCCTATTACTTATGGAAATTTGAATGAGCCTAAAACACATTATGTTAAGTAAAATAAGCCAGTCGCAGAAAAACAAATACCATATGATTTCACACATATGTAGAATCTAAAAATGTTGATCTCACAGAAGTAGAGAATTAGAATTATGGTTACTAGAAGCTGGGGAGGAGAGGGAAGCAGGGTGATGGATGAGAAAAGGTTGATTGCAGGGTACAAAATTATAGTTAGAAAGGAAGAATTGGTCCTGGTGTTCTATAACATAATACAGTAACTATAATTAATAATAACATATATTTCAACGTAAAGAGAAAAAATGATCTTGAAAGTTATTACCACAGAGAAGTAATAAAATTTTCAGGTCATAGAAATGCTAACTATCCTGATTTGATCATTATACAATGTACATATATGCTGAAACATCACACTATAACCCAGAAGCATGTATAATTATTATGTGCCAATTATAAAAATTAAAAAGAAATAATTTTCATTCATTCTAGCTATTTTAGTTTTGAATAGCAATGTGGAATATTAAAAATTGATAATGGTTTAGATTCTAATGCAACATCTATTCCAGAATTATTTGTTATTTAAAATTGTCCAACTAACACAAGACTTTCTTGCTAGCTATATCATAGGCTCACTAAAATACCGTTTATTACTAAGGGTAAATTTTGATAGCACATCGAATTATGTTAAAAATAAAATGCTTTAATTTCTTCAGGGGAAATATCTTACTATTAAAAATTTAATATAGGCAAAGAAAAATAACTGCTATTGCTCATTGCATTCATAAACATCTCTCACTAAACTCTTTGAGAGCAATTTCTGATTTTTCTCTTTTAATCAACTGAATATCATTTCTAGTATATGGTACCAGAAAATCATAGGGAAGAGCTAATAATAAATAACACTAAAAGTCATAGACTTTAGAAGTAATTTTATCTTGGGTTTTTCATAAAAAGCCAACTGCAATCAGATAATCAGAATATGGAATTTTTATGAAACCTAAGACCAAAGCCAGAATAGCTAAAAGGATAGGCATTTTCCTATCAACAGATCTTGATAATATGCATTCTAGAGCACTTGCAGAATGGCTGAAATCCTTCATCTGGAAACATTAGTTTCTATCCCTAAGAATTATTTAGGCTTAGGTAAAGAAAATGTACAGCGATTCTCCAACTGATCTTAATCAAAAGGCTGAGAAGCAATGCATACAATGTTTATAACTGAAATTGTAGTGTTGAAAACTTAAAGCAGGCTTTGACCAATTCAGTATAAAATGGATATCTGGGAATACAATGCAAGAAAATAATAATGTAAGGTCATACTGCTTTCTGACAAGATCTTTGTGCTAATGTGAAGTAGAAAAACATCAATCTAAAACTAATGATAGGTTGAACATAGAATTCTAAAAATAAAAGAATCAAACTCTTCTTTAAATGTGCTATTGAAATAGAAATAAAAGTAAATCAACAATGCAACTAATACTTAGTCCATAGGTTAAAAGGCCAGTTCTAAGTTTGTTGGGTACCTTTTAATAAATGTGGATTTCTGAAAATATGAAGAGGAATGGAAGGAATAGGTAAAAAGAAAATTACTTTGAAACAACTCTGAAAACCTGTAACTTCCTCTGACACCTTATATAATAAAGAAATAAATTTTAATAAAAATTTTACCTCTTAACTTCCAGGTTTATTTTTAGGATTTTAACTGGAGTCATGAAAATTTATCTAAGGATTTTTTAAATATTATAAATATCTATTTTAGTAACATTTTAGTTTAACAAAAGATTTTTGAACTTTCAGTAGGCTGCTTTCTAACTTTAATTTTTAATGTTTATAGGTACATAGTAGGTATATATATTTATGGGGTGCATGAGATATTTGATATAGGCATACACGCATGATAATCACATCAGGGTAAATGAGATATCCCATTTATCATTTTTTTGTGTTACAAACATCCCAATTAAAATTTTAGTTGTTTTTAAATGTACAAGAAATTATCATTGACTGTAGTCATTCTGTCGTATATAATAGTATAGCTTATTCATTCTATCTAACTATATCTTTGTACTCAGTAACCATCGCCCCTCCCCACCACCACTACCCTTCCCAGCCTCTGGTAACCATTATTCTACTCTCTATCTCCATGAATCCAATTGTTTTAATTTTCAGCTCCCACAAGTAAGTGAGAACATGTGATGTTTGTCTTTCTGTTCCTGACTTACTTCACTTAACATAATGTCCTCTAGTTTCATCCATGTTGCTACAAATGACACGATCTCATTCTTTCTGTGGCTGAATAGTACTCCATTTTGTATATGTACCACATTTTATTTATCCATTCATCTGTTAATGAACACTTGCTTCCAAACTTGGCCATTGTGAATAGTGCTGCAACAAACATGAGAGTGCAGATTTCTCCACAATATACTGATCTCCTTTCTTTTGGACATATACCTAACAGTGGGGTTGCTGGATCATATGGTAGTTCTATTTTTAGTTTTCTGAGGAAACTTCACACCTCTTCAGAGTGACTATGCCAATCTACCTTCTCACCAATGGTGTGCAAGGGTTCCCTTTTCTCCACGTCCTCACCAGCATTCATTATTCCATGACTTTTGAATAAAAGTGATTTTAACTGGGGTGGGATGAAATGTAGTATTGATTTGCATTTCCTTAATGATGTTGAGGGTCTTTTGGTACGCCTATTTGCCATTTGAATGTCTTTTTTTCAAAAGTGCCTATTCACATGTTTTGTCCATTTTTTAATCAGATTCTTAGATGTTTTTTCCCATTGAGTTGTTTGAGTTCCTTACATATTTGTGTTATTCATCCCTTGTTAGATAGGTAGTTTGCAAATATTTTCTTCCATTCTGTGGGTTGTCTCTTCACTTTGTTGATTATATCCTTTGCTGTGCAGAAGCCTTTTAACTTGACGTGATCTCATTTGTCCATTTTTGCTTTGGTTGACTGTGTTTTGGGGGGTATTAATCAAGAAATCTTTGCCCAAAGCAATGTCCTAGAGAGTTTCCCCAATGTTTTCTTTTTATTATTTCACAGTTTTATGTCTTAGATCTGTCTTTAATCCATTTTGGTTTTGTATATGATGAGAAATAGTGGTCTAGTTTCATTCTTCATATGGGTATCCAGTTTTTCCAGCACCATTTATTGAAGAGACTGTCCTTTCTCCGATGTGTATGTTCTTAGCATCTTTGTCAACAATGAGTTCACTGTAGATGTATGGATTTGTTTCTGGGTTCTTGATTCAGTTACATAGATATATATGAGTGTATTTATGCCAGTAACATGTTATTTTGGTTACAATAACTCTGTAGTACAATTTTAAATTAGATAATACAATTCTTCCAGTTTTATTCCTTTTGCTCAGGATGGCATTGGCTATTCTGGGTCTTTTGTAGTTTCGTGTTCATTTTTAGATTATTGTTTCTATATCTGTGAAGAATGTTCTTAGCATTTTGATGAGGATTGTATTGGATCTGTAAATTGCCTTAGATAGTATGGACATTTTGACAAAATTGATTCTTACAATCCATAAACATGAACATGAGCTATCTTTCCATTTTTGTGTCCTCTTCAATTTCTTGCATCAGTGTTTTATAATTTCATAGTAGAGATCTTTCACTTCTTTGGTTAAGTTTAATCCTATGTATTTAACTGTATCTGTAGCAATTGTAAATGGAGTTACTTTCTTGATTTCCTTTTCAGATTGTTCTGAATCTGTTCACTGTTGGCTATACAAATGCCACTGAATTTTGTATATTTATTTTGTATCTTGCAACTATATTGAGTGTGTTTATCCATTCTAAAAGTTTGTTGGTGGAGTCTTTACAGTTTTCCAAATATCATATCATCCACAAACAAAAATAATTAGACTTCTGTTGTATACATTATTGTGTTGAGGTATGTTCCTCCTACATCCAGTTTTTTAATGGTTATTATCATAAAGGGATGTTAAATTATCAAATGCTTTTTCAGCATCAATTGAAAGGATTATATGGTTTTCGTCTTTTTTTCTGTTAATATTTATCACATTGATTTGTGTATATTGAACCATCCTTGCATTTCTGGGATAAGTCCCACTTGGCCATGATGAATGATCTTTTTAGTATGTTGTTGAATTTGGTTTACTAGTTTTTCATTGAGGATATTTGCATCTGTGTTCATCAGAGATATTGCCATGTAGTTTTCTTTACTTGATGCATCTTCTTCTGATTTTGGTATCAGGATAATACTGGCCTCAAGAATTGAGTTTGAAAGTATTTCCTCCTCCTCCATATTTTAAAACAGAGGATTGGTATTGAGTAGCATTGTTATTAGTTTTCTTAATGTTTGGTAGAATTCAGCAGTGAACCCATCAGGTCCCTGGGCTTTGCTTTGCTGGGAGACTTCTATTATGGCTTTGATTGCATTACTTATTCGTCTATTAAGGTTTTGGATTTTTTCATGGTTCATTATTGATAGGTTGTATGTGTCTAGGAATTTATCCATTTTGTCTGGGTTTTCCAATTTATTGGCATATAGTTGCTTATAGTAGTCTCTAATACATCTGAATTTTTACAGTATCAGTTGTAGTGTCTCCTTTTTTATTTCTGAATTTATTTATCTGGATGTCTCTTTTATTCTTAGTCTGGCTAAGGTTTTGTGGATTTTGTTTGTAATTTCAAAACTCTCGCTTTTTGTTTTGTTAATCTTTTTTATATTATTTGTGACAATTTAATTTATTTCTTCTCTGATTCTGTTTTTTCTTCCATTAATTTTGGGTTTGATTTGCTCTTAAATTTCTTTAAGATGCATAATCAGGTTGTTTATTTGAAGTTTTTCTACTTTTTTGATGTAGGTACTTATTACTATAAACATTCCTCTTACTATTGCTTTTGCTGTAACCCACAAATTTTGGTATGTTGTGTTTCCATTTTCATTTGTCTCAAGAATTTTTAAACATTTCCTTCTTAATTTCTTTGTTGACCCACTAGTCATTCAGGAACTGAATACTGTTTAATTTCCATATGTTTGTATAGTTTCCAAAGTTTCTCTTGCTATTGATTTCTATAACATGGGCTTATTTGTACCAATCCTTCTTGGGAAGATTTTCCAAGTATTCAAGGGGGATTAAGTCTTAGTTCACAGCAGCTGTATCTGCATTACCCCAAGTGCAGTAATGGGGTGACTCTTTTAGACTTGCAAAGACACCACCTTTGTGGACTTGGATAAGATCTGGGAGAATTCTCTGGACTACAAGGCAGAGACTCTTGTTGCCTTCCCTTACTTTACCCCCACAAATATAGTCTCTCTATCTCCATGCTGACCTAGCTGGAGCTGGAGGAGGGGTGACACAAGCACCCCTGTGGCCACCACCACTGGGATTCTGCTAGGTCTTCCCTGAAGCCAGCACAGCACTGGATCTCCCCAAGGCCTGCAATCACCACTCCCTGGTTATCACCAATGTTCTCCCAAGGCCTAAGGGCTCTGCAGTCGGCAGGTGGTTAATCTAGCCAGGCTTATGACCTTCATTTCACAGCAGAAAGCTCCCCTTCACCTCAGGGTGGATCCAGAAACACCATCCAAGGGTCATGGCCTGGAGTTGGGAACCTCAGAAATCTACTTGGTGCTGTATTCTACTGCAGCTGAGCTGGCAGCCAAACCACAAAACAAAATCCTTCCCGCTCTCCACTCTCTTCTCCTTCAGCAGAAGGAACTACTCCCTGTGGCCACACCATGCCAGGCCCACAGCTCATGCTGCCTGGCTCCCACTGCTGTTCAGTCAAGGTCCAAGAGCTCTTCAGTCAACTTGTGGTAAATGCAGACCAGCTGGGTCTCTCCCTTCAGGGAAGTGGGTCACCTCTGGTCCAGAGTGGGTCCAAAAGTGCTATCCAGCAGCCAAGGCCTGGAATCTGGGATCCCAGAAAACTGTTTGGTGCTCTCCCCTACCATGGCGAAGCTGAAAGCCAAAGTTCCCTTTACTCTTCCCTCTTCTTTCCTCAAGCAGAAGGAATCTCTCCCCATAGCTACCACAGCTTGTAATGCAATGTGTCACACCTGAAGCCAGCACAGCACTGGGTCTCACCCAAGGCCCACTGTGAGAACTGCCTGGCAACCACTGATGTTTAATTAAAACTCAAATGCTCTTTAGTCAGGAAGTGATGACTCCTACAAGAACTGAGTTCTTCCCTTCAAAGCAGCAGGTTCCCTTCTGGTCCATGGTGTGTCTTGAAATATCATCAGGGAGTTAGGACCTCAAATGGGGGCCTCAGGACTCTGCCCAGTGCCCTATCCTACTATGGCTGAGCTGGTATCCAAGTTGTAAGACAAAATCCTCTACTCTTCCCTTTCCTCTCCTCAAACAGAAGGAAGAAATTTCTCCTGGAGCTGCAAGCTGCACTGCTGGGGTTGGAGAATGGGTGGCACGACCACTCCCTTGGCTGCCCCAGCTGGTGTCTCACTAGGTGATGTGTACCCCAAGTATACTGACTCCAAGCCCAGCACAACACCAAAACTTGTCCAAGAATTGCTGTCTTTGTAGCTTAGACAGACATTCAAGTTGATTTAGGACCACAGAGCATTCTGGGGTCCTAAATAGCCTGGAGTCCTAAATAGCATGCGATGGTAGGGCTTGCAGAAGCTCAGGTTCCAACCACTGGGATGAGTGATTTTGTTCTGGCTAGTGCTGGTCTAAATGCTCCCTACAGGGTCACTAGACAATTTCTTCCCTCTGTTGCTTTCCACTTTGATAGAGCAGCCCTGAGTTCCAATGTGAAGTCCTACAGCCACTGCACTCTCTTTTCCCTCAAGTATACAGATTCTCACTCTGCACCACGTTGCTGTTGCAGGGGATGGGAGGGTAAGGGGGAAGTGTCAGCAATCCAAGACTGTCTTTCCTACCCTCCTCAGTGTGTCTTTCCTTAATAGGATGTTAAAACCAGGTACTGTGATTGCTCACCTGGATTTTGGTTCTCATGAAGGTACTTTCTTATGTGGATAGCTGCTCATATTGGTGTTCCTGCAGATAACTTTCATTAATATATTAATAATCAATGGATTAGAAAGAAAAAAAGATTACCAACTATTCTTTTAACTAGAACATGAAATATCAAACTTTAAATTAACCATGCAGGAATGTCTTTCATTAAAAATAGCAACAAAAATATAAATAAATTAAATCTAATAAAAGATGTACAATAACTTAATAAAAAATTATAAAACTGTATTGAAAGGCATTAAAGGCATCCAAATACATAAAGAGACATAATAAATTTATTGTTTGGAAGACCAAAAAAGTATGAAACATCAATTTTTCTTAAATTTAGGAATAGAATCAACATAATTCCAATCAAAATTTGTATTATTTTATGGATCTTGACAAATGGATTATAGAATTTATAAGGAAGAACAAAGAGTGAAAAATAGCAAGGATCTTTTTCCCTAGATACCAAGACTTATAATGAACCTGCAGTTATTAAGCCAGCCTCATCTTGATGCAAAAAAGATAATAGAGAGCCTAGAGATATACTGAAACCTTTCTTTAAAAACTGTTATTTGATAGACTTTGCATTGCATATCTAGGAATAAGGAATACTTTATTCAATATATGATGCTGGAACAACTGGTATTCTAGTGAAAAAAAAATGTCTAGCTAGTCTCTACCTCATACCATGTATAAAAATGAGTCTCAGGTGAATTAAAGACTTAAATATGAAAGCTAAACTTAAAAGTTTAAAAGAAAATGTAGAACTAAGGCAAGGCATAGTAGCTCATGCCAATAATCCCAGCCCTTTGGGAGGCTGAGGTGGAAGGATCTCTTGAGGCTAGGAGTTCAAGACCAGTCTGGACAACATAGCAAGATCTTATTTCCAAAAAAAAAAAAAAAAAAAAAAGCCAAGGATCACTTGACCTCAGGAAACCAAGGCTGCAGTGAGCTATGACCATACCACTGCACTTCAGCCTGAGCAAGAGTGAGATCCTATCTCTAAACTAAAAGAAGAAAAGGGAAGAAATTGCATACTTATTACCTTATATACTTGGGATCAAGATTTCTTATATAAAACACAAAAATAGGCAGACTGAATCAATTTTACTAAATGTGAAATTTCAGTGCTTTCAAAAGATGCATAATAAAAGTGAAAAAAGAAGCCACAAACTGAGAAAAGACTATACATAATAAAAAAGTAGTTTCTAGAATGTATAAATAATTCTTATATATTAATAAGACAAAATGCAATAGAAAGAATACAGTAGAAGATTATAGGAGAATGACTCTATTAAAATGGGAATAGACCTGAAGACTTTAAAATAAGGATATCTACATGGCGAATATGCATGTGAAATGATGCTCAACACCATTAGTCATCAGAAAAATATTTATTAAAACCACAATGATATACAACCACAAAGCCAACAGAATTGCTAAAATTAAGATGTCTAATATATTTAGTGTTGGCAAGAATGCAACAGAAACACTCATATACACTGATAAGAGTGTAAGTTTTTACAACCACCTTGAAAATTATGGCAGTCTATTAAAGCTAAATAGTTTAATCTACTAAAATAACACTAAATATATGCCTATACTTCCTTAAGTAAAACTGCTATCAACATTCTTGTACAAGTCTTTTGATGGACAATGTACACTCATGGATAAATATTGTATATTTGTAATATAGAGCAATAAAAATTATGAATATATCATTCCATGTAGCAACATGAGTAAATCATGTTTAGTGAAAGAAACCAGACAGAAAGAGCTTATTCTGTATGACATCATTTAATTGAGATTCAAGGATTGGCAAAACTGATCCACAGTAAGAAAAGTCTAAAGGTGGTTTCTTTGTAGTAGTTGTATCGATTTAAAAGTGGCATGAGGAGATCTCTAAGATATCAGAAATATTTCATATCTTGATTTGGTTAATGATTACATATTTTAAAAATTCATTGACCTAGTCAATTAATATATATTCTCTTTATATATTTTCTTTAAAAATTCACTGAACTGTACACTGAGGTATGTGTACTTTACATGTGCTATATCTCAGTTTTAAAAAATGGCTAGCCTTCTAAATTACCAGCTCATTATTAGTCCAGTACTGGCTCTGAGTAATTTTGCTACTAGTACTGACAAATGGACACTAATTCAAATGTTTATTCAAAGATGAAATAAATTTGGAAAGCAGTGACAGTACACATAAAAAATAAAAATTGTCCATGTTTAATTAGCAGATATAATTAGCAACTAATGTTTATGCTTAGTTCATAAGACTGTGGATGTAGATGCTCTTTGAGGGAAATGTAGCAATTTTCCAAACCTACCATATCTTCTAATAGACATATCTTCAGGTTCTCTGGGTTTTTTTCTAAGTAACTAGCATAAAAGACAAAACTTTAGTTAAAGTAGTGAATGCATTGTCTTGAAAAGCAGTTCAGGAAAGTCGTAAGTTTTTCTCTAAGCAAATATTGTTTTAAATATCTCCTAGAAGCCCTGTGGTTCAGGATTGATTTTCTATCTTGTAATTTCAGACATTGTCTAAAACTGGAAATGAATGAAAATTGTAATGCTATCAATACAAATGCAATGTGTTTACTTCATGAAATATTTAGGGTGGAAACGTGGCAATGGTATTTACAACTGCACCCAGAGCAAATATTTAGGGTGGAAAGGTGACAATGGTATGTAGAACTGCACCCACAGCCCCCGCACCCAGAGCCCCCTTATCAGCCATGTACATAACATAAAAGTAATCTCAGTGGACTCCACTGCCAAGGTAGAAACAAGAACATCTGAAGAGTTAATGGACAAAAGAAACTAGAATTCCATCCATGAGTTACAGCTTAATAGTGAGAAAGCTCTTACTGAGAAATTGGCAGATTTTTGAACCAAGTGAAAACTGTCATATATCTTAAGTGTTTAAGGAGTCTCCTGGTGGTAATAGTAATGACAGCCCCATGGTGTGCATAACCTACATGAAAGGATAAGCTCTTTACAGCCCCATGGGAAGTCCTCTGTGCCCTATCAGCAAATCCAAGAGCAAGAGTAGAATATTGAGGTAGGAAAGTAGACTAGATTGTTGGGGAAAGCTCATATATTTCAGGAAAAAAAATGTCTGAAACTAAAGTCATTACATTCTTTGATAAGTTGTCAAAGAATAATGCTGTATCATGCTTATTAAATAAAATTTTAATATCAAACTCTGTGGATGTGCAATCTGTAGGAATATCATTTTCTGAGAACTCTACCTCCTAAAAAAGTTATTTAGTTATGTCTTTTCCAAGAGGGAAATGCAGGAGAATTGTCTGAAAATTGCACCAAAAAAATAGCTAGGAGACAGAAAACACATTTTATCCAAAAAAAAAAAAAAAAAAAAGTGAACTGCATGATAAATATTTTAAAAAGGGAAGAGAGGGAATTTCATATTTTTACAGAAATAAGGCACTCAATTCTTCTAAAGATTTTAAATAGAAATAGAATGCCATATCACCTAAAGATTAATCCTGTCTCAGATGTTTAGCTCTTTAATTTGATATTTTACCCAGGGAAAAGGTCTATTATTTGGTCTTTTTCTATACCCTTCCCTTTCTTTGATGGCAAGTCATCTTGACTCAAAAAAAAAACAAAACAAAAAAGGCAGGGGGTGTGAGGACAGTGAACTAAGGAGAGAAGCAGAGATAGAGCAAAACAATCCAGGCATACTTTGTTTTATTCTGCTTCATTTTATTGTACTTGATAGATAATGTGTTTTTTACAAATTGAAGGTTTTTGGCAACCCAGCATCACACAAGCCTTATTGGCACCACTTATCCAATAGCATGTGCTTACTTTGTGTATTTGTGTAACATTTTGGTAATTCTTACAATATTTCTGGCATTTTATTATTATACTTGTTATGGTGATCTATGATCAGTGATCTTTGATGTTACTATCATAATTGTTTTGGGGCACCATAAATCATGCCCAAATAATACGATGAACTTAATAAATGTTGTGTGTGTTCTGACTGCTCCACTGACTGTTTCCCTATCTCCCTCCCTCTCTTTGAGCCTCCCTATTCCTTAAGATAAATGATATTGAAATTAGGCTAATTAATAACCCTACAAGGCCCTCTAAGTATTCAAGTAAAAGTAAGAGTCACATATCTCTCACTTTCAGTCAAAAGCAAGAAATGATTAAGCTTAGTGAAAAAGGCATGTTGAAAGCCAAGATAGGTTGATAGCTAGGTGTCTTGCACCAAACAACCCAGTAGTGAATGCAAAGGGAAATTTTTTGGAGAAAATTAAAAGTGCTACTCCAGTGAACACACAAATGATAAGAAAGCAAAACAGCCTCATTGCTGATATGAAAAAAATTTTGAGTCATCTAAATAGAAGATCAAAGCAGCCACAGCATTCCCTAAAGTGAAAAGCTAATCCAGCACAAAGCCCCGTATTCAATTCTATGAAGGCTGAGGGAGGTAAAGAAGCCTCAGAATAAAAAGTGGAAACTAGCAGAAGTTGGTTCATGAGATTTAAGGAAAGAGGCCATCTCCATAACATAAAAGAATAAAGTGGGTCGGGCACGGTGGCTCAAGTCTGTAATCTCAGCACGTTGGGAGGCTGAGGCAGGTGGATCACCTGAGGTCAGGAGTTCAAGACCAGCCTGGCCAACATGGCAAAACCCCGTCTCTACTAAAAATTCAAAACATTACCCAGGCATGATTGCAGATGCCTGTAATTCCAGCTACTCAGGAGGCTGAGGCAGAAGAATCACTTGAACTCGGGAGGCAGAAGTTGCAGTGAGCCAAGATCGCACCATTGCACTCCAGCCTGGGCAACAGAGTGAGACGCGGTTTCAAAAACACAGAATAAAATGAAACAGCAAGTGCTGATGGAGAAGCTATAGCAATTTATCCAAAAGATCTAAGATCATCAATGAAGGTGACTACATTGAACAATCTATTGTTAATATATTACATTTACATTAATGTATATAATATACAAAACAGCTTTATATTAGAAGATGCTATATAGGATTTTTATAGCTAGAGAGAAGTGAATGCCTGGCTTCAAAGCACAGGTAGACTCTCTTGTTAGGGCTAATCCAGCTGGTGACTTAAATTGAAGCCAGCAATAATTTGCCATTCTGAGAATCCTAGGGTCCTTAAGAATCATGCTAAGTCTTTTCTGTCTGTGTTCTATAAAGAGAATGACAAAGGCTGGGCGACAGCATATCCATTTACTGGTTTACTAATAGTACTGGTTTACTGAATAATATAAGCCCACTGTTGAGACCTACTGCTCAGAAAATAAGATTCCTTTTCAAATATTAGTGCTCATTGACAATGCACCTACTCACCCAAGAGCTCTGATAGAGATGTACAAGGAGGATCATGTTGTTTTTATGCCTGCTAACACAACATGCATTTTTCAGCCTAATTTCAATTTTCAAGTCTTATTATTTAAGAGATATGTTTTATAAGGCTATAGCTGACATAGATAGTAATTCCTCTGATGTATCTGGGAAAAGTAAATTGAAAACCCCTAGAAAGGATTCACCATTCTAGATGCCATCAGGAATATTCATGATTCATGAGAAGAGGTCAAAATATCAATATTAACAAAAGTTTGGAAGAAGTTAATTCCAGCCCTCATGGATGACTTTGAGGGGTTCGAGTCTTCCGTGGAGGAAGTAACTTCAGATGTACTGCAAATAGCAAAAAAATAAAATGAAAAGTGGAGCCTGAACATGGGACTTAATTGCTGCAATCTCATGTTCAAACTTGAACATCTGAGGAGTTGTTTATTATGGATGAGCAAAAGTTTCTTGTGATAGAGTCTATTCCTGGTGAAGTTGCTGTGAACATTGTTGAAATGACAACAAGGAATTTGGAATGTTACAAAAACTTAGTGATAAGGCAGCATCAAGGGGTTGAGAAAATTGATTCCAGTTTTGAAAGGAATTCTACTGTGAATAAAATGCTATCAAACAATATCATATGCTAAATAGAAATCCTTTGTGAAAGAGTCAATCAGTGCTGCAAACTTCATTGTTTTCCTATTTTAAGAAATTGCAACAGCCACCCTAACCTTCTGCAACCACAACCCTGATTAGTCAGCAGTCATCAACTTGGGCAAGAACCTCCACCGGCAGAAAGATCTGCTTATCACAACAAAGACACATAAGCACATTTTTAATTATTTTGCTTCCCTAAATGTGTTATTAGTGATGCATTTATCTAAACACATCAGATTTTTAACAACTACTTTAATTCTTCTGTAGTCGTTAAATATATCAGAGAAGGTGAAAAATAATCAAAACTGACCATTTCTAAACACTTTATCACATAAAACTAACTAGTTGAAATTCAATCCAAAATTGAGCTCCCTTAAGTTTTCAGTTTTAAGAGAATTCTTACATGTTTTTTTAAATATCAATTTGAGCAAAAATAAAAATAAAATAGTGTACCTTTCTTGTGGTTTTTAGACAAATCAATCTCTAACAATCAGAAACACTCATAACTATGTGTGCCTACCAGATGGGCCCCTGTGTTATTTCAGCACTGTGCTACATTAAATTGAGGTTTGCAGCTTATATCAGCTCTTGCATGTGTTGTTTTACTTCATTCTTTATATAATTCCGACAATGGCAACACTAAGATCACTTTCTAAGACTTTTTTTAAGTTTCCCTCCTAATGTGTTGTCTCCCTCAAAATTATTGTTGCATTATTATAAAATAAGACTTTCCGATTTAATCACTTTGAAATAAATTAGAAAAAGTTTTTGGAGAAAACTTTCAGAATTCCTAGAAAGGATCTGTTTGTGGCTGGAAACATATTTCAATAAGACATTTGTAGTGGGTTGGTGAGACTCCCTAGTTTCATGACTGAGTAGAGGGCATAACGTTAACGGATGACAATTTCTAACCTCAATAATTCTATACAATCCACTATGCTTTTCAAACATGTGGATCACCTGATGGTAACTAAAATAGGTGAAGATACAAAGAGTGATGTCAGTAAGATGAAGGAATAGAAAGTCTGGCACCCTCCTTCCCACCGCAAACCCACCAATTCAAAAATATAAGAACAAATTCTGCTTGTGAAAAATCTAGAAATTACTTGAGAGACTTCTGCACCCCAAGCAAGTGCAAAACCATCTACATCAAAGCCAGTAGAAGAATTCAAGACACCTCCTCACCATAATACCCTCATCCGATGCATGGTCCTATGATTCAAAAGAAACCTTCAGATGCCAGCCTCTCCCTGGGGAGGGAAAGAATTAGACCATTCATCTAACATTCCAACTTTTCCCGGGGCTGTCCAAGGGACTGGCTTCTGTCTCCTCTGTCTCAAAGCACTAATAGGAGGCAGCATACTCTAGATGCTTGGGGTCACTGAGAACAAAGATTGTAGTTGGAACTAGCATATAAGCACTCACCATAGCCTCTCACCGTGTGCAGAGCAAGTGGGCAAAAAAGCAGACTCCACCTTCTCCCCTGGGAGGGAAAGATGGGACATATGCCTAACATTGCAACTTTTCCATGGGCTGCCAGAGGTACTACCTTCTATCCCACCTATCTCAGAGTACTGATGGAACCTGGCATACATTAGATGTTTAGGGGCTGCTGAGAACAAAGATGGTGGTCTAGGCTACAAAGGATCCCAGAATCTCTGGCTAAAGACTTGAATGTAAAACTTGAAATTGTAAAATCCTTATATTAAAAAAGCACAGGATGAAAGCTTCATGTTGTTGTTCTTGGTAATAATTTCTTAAATATGACACCAAGATCATAGGCAACAAGAGCAAAAATAGACAAGTGTGATTACATGAAACTTACAAGTTTCTGAACAGCAAAAATCTCAATAAAGTGGAAGGCAATCTACAGAATGGAAGATGATATTCACAAGCTATGTATCTAACAAGGGATTGATATGTATAGTATATAAGGAATTCTTCCAACTCAGTTTTTAAAAACTTTGATTTTAAAAATAGACAAAGGACTTGAATAGATGTTTCTCCTAAGAAGACCTACTTATGGTCAAATGGGTATTAATATGTAAAATGAAACTAGACATCACTAATCTTAAAAAAGTGAATCAAAACACAATGTGATATCACTTCACACCTGTTTAGGATGGCTCTAATCAAAAAATAAAAATTAGCATGTTGATGAAGATACTGAGAAATTGAAGCCCTTGAACACTGTTGGTGACAATGTAAAATGGTGCAGCTACTGAGAAAGTATGCAGGTTTCTCAAAGAATTAAAAGTAAAACCACCATACCATCTAGCAATCTCATTTCTGAGTGATTATCCAAAAGAATTGGAATCATGATCTCAAAGACTTATTTGCATTGCTTTGTTCATTAAAGCATTATTCACAGTATACAAAATGTGGAAAAATTTAAATGTTGATTGACAGATAGAACAGACAATGAAATATTAATAAGCCATAAAAAAGAAGGAAATCCTGACATGTATGACAACATGCATGAACTTTGAGGACATTATGCTGAGTGAAATAAGCCAGTCATAGGTGGTGAACTTCATAGTACTTGAACATGAAGTTCAAGTACTTCATGATTCTACTTACATGAAATATATAAAATAGAGAAATTTACAGAAACAGAAAGTAGAATGCTGGTTGTCAGGGGCTGAAGGGAGGAGGAAATGGAAAGTTGCTGTTCAACAGATAGAAAATTTCAGTTGCAAGATGAATAAGTACTAGAGATCTGTTATGCAACATTGTACTTATAGTTAAGAGTGTTGTATTGTACACTTAAATTTTTGTTAAGAATCTCTATCTCATGTGGTGTTCTTACCACAATAAAAAATATTTACTTAATAAATATTTCTTAAGTGCTGAAAAAAATAGATGGAGATGCTTTGGTTAAAGTTTTCTTTAGAATCATACAACAGATGCTAAGAGATACACAAAAAGGGGGTACTAATCTTTAGTAGTTTCATAGTCAGGGAACAACTGACTGTTGGGCTATTGTTCAGAGAACAAACCATTCTAGCTCCTTCTTAGAGTAGAAATGGAAAACAAAATACTCTGTGCAGTCATTATTCTCATCTTTCCTTTACATTTATTGCCTTTAATTGCTTTGACCCCATAACATATACTACATAAGAAAATGCCAGGCACAATTGACTGCCCTGAGTGGTTATTCTTGTTCTTATTCCTCCCTTCTTTCCTCTTTGCTGTGCATGCTTTTCCATTTTCGCTCTCAATGGTCTCTTCCCACATTTCATACCATCCCATTACCCTGCTCTCCCCAGGTCTGTATTTGTGATTAGCTCATTCCAGAAGGTAATAGGGTATTACTCAGTTCTTACAGCTTTTCTAAAACTTACTTGCCTCTTAAACTGCTCCATACCTTTACATTCCTCTTTTCCCCCAAATAATTGCTTCCAAAACATTGTGGAATTCCTCCTATGACAGATATAATTTAAGTTCATCATTATGAAGCAGTATTACTTCATTTGGTAAGTTTGCTCTTCTATAATCATAAAATTAATCAACAACAAAGACAGGGTTAAAATAAAGCTCTAGTTACAAAAACTGTAATACTTTCATCGGTGCCTATGTGAGTTCCTTGTTTCATAATATGTAACTATGTCAATCATCTTCCACTCTTGATTATAGCCTGAACTCTTTCCTATGAGTCTCACAGACAAAAATCTCTTTACTCTCTTCTATTTAAGTCATCTCTGCAGGCTTAAATGCACTTGGCACTACAGAAAGAGATAGTATAGCATGTTCAAAACAAAGCAAGATGTGAGTGTGAAAATGGGGCAGAGGGCAGGTAGGCAGGAGAAGAAGCCTGAAATCCGAGGTTTATTTATTCATTTATTAATAATGAGTGTCTTATCTGTAATAAGCACTAGGTGCTGGGGGCACGTCAACAACAAAAGTTGGTGTGATTATTAAAAGTGTTAGATTTTGCTTCTAGGCCCTAGAAAACTACGTAGCGGTATTAAAGGGAGAATCGGCATGATGTCATTTTTATTTTAATGACTGACTATATTGTGGAGCAAGGAATGGAGCAGAAAAGACTGTAGTAAGAGAAAACGGTAAACTACAATTTAAATTATCACAGTCAGATACCAATGAGAAGACCAGACAATGACGGTGGCAGTGGGATTAGAGTTGTGAAATGTCTAAAAGGAATGATAAATAAAACTGCATGATTCAATGATAAGGGTTTGAGAATATTGGCGAATTTTTTATTCCCAACATGAAACTAATAAAATGTTTTAATACCATGAAATTAAAAATATTTTATTAAATAGTTTATTAAATATAACCAAATACCAGTAACTGTTATAAGTTTGTAATTTTAAAAAATTATTTTTTATTGTTAATTTTTGCAGATACATAGCAGATATATATGTTTATGGGATACATGAGATATTCTGATACAGGTATGCAATGCATAATAACCACATCAGGGTAAATGGGATATCCATAACCTCAAACATTTATTCTTTCTTTGTGTTACAAACATACCAATTATACTGTTTTAGTTATTTTTAAATGTACAATAAATTATTGTTGACTGTAGTCACCCTGTTGTGCTATCAAATACTAGATCTCATTCACTCTGTATATTTTTGTACACATTTATCATGCACCTTCCCCATTACCACTATCCTTCACAGCCTTCGGTAACCATCATTATACTCTCTATCTCCATGAGTTCAATTGTTTTAATTTCTAGCTCCCACAAGTAAGTGACAACAGGTGGAGTTTGTTTTTCTGTGCCTGGTTTATTTTACTTAACATAATGACCTCCAGTTCTATCCATGTTGTTACACATGACAGGATATTCTTCTTTTTCATCACTGAACAGTACTCCATTGTGTATATGCGCCATATTTCCTTTATCCATTTGTCTGTTGATGGACACTTAGGTTGCTTCCAAATTTATATACAAATATTTTAAATTAAAACAGTATGAAAATCATATTAATGAATTCAGTGGGAGTTTGTAGTAATATCTTCTTTATTTATGCTCTGTTGTCATAAATAAAAACAATAGTATAATAAGAGATAATTATTTGGGGGAGAATTGAGAATATAATCACTAATGCTCACATTATATCCTATTTTTAATTATTGTCTATAATCAATTCATCTCACTTTTTTCTATTCTTAAAAATAATTATGTTGCATTTGATTAGAAATAATAGACAAATTAGGCAAATAGAATGACATAAATTCTTTCTAAATGTATTTAATAAATTTAACATTAAATAATTTTGTCCATATTAATTTGAGAAACACCTAAAATGTAATTACCTTCTTTTAACTAATTTAAGTAAATATGTTTGAAAGTTTAAACTATACAAGCTAATCTACACTTGGGATGCCTCTTTTTTATCACATATAGGTACATTTTCCCCATTTGACCTTTAAATATCAAATAATTCAAGAATGATAAGTCAGGCAGCTATGAATACAGATACACTACAGACTTAGGGAATGCTTGTTACCTAACATTGGCTTTCTGATTCTACATTGATTTGATGCTTTGCACCAGATACATTAACACATGTCGTCTTATTTCATCTTTGCAATCATCCTGAGAAGGCAGATTTTACAAATGAAGACAATACAATTTCTAAAAATAAGCTATTTCTGAGATCATATGACTCATAAATGTTATAAATAAAAATTTCAAATCCAGAGCTCTTCTATATTGCTAAGATATTGCAGATATCTTATTGCCAGGCATAGTGATACAGTAATAGTAGAAATTCAGCACAAAAAAGAGTTCCAGATGAAAAATATAAATGATATGGAATTATATGGAAGGGAAAATGGTCTCCCTTTTTGAGTGTGAGAAACACTCCACTTTTCTGATATCTGACATGCAGTTACTATGAGAGCCTAAACTGGGTCATTTTTATTGCAAGTTTATAGTCATCTGACTTATTACTATGGCCCTCCAAAACCACTTAGAGCAGGAGCTCCCAGACTATCTTTCACCAAGATAGTAGAAACATTTTCAAGAAAACATTTCTTTCTCTGCTTTAGAGAAGTCTCTGAGCATATGGGCCCTCTAGGGCTCAGTTCCAGGTTCTGCTTTGCAGTTTAAACTACTCTTTGTAAAATTAATCATCAATACTGTTAAAACTGCAGATGGGGCCCTGTAGGATAGAGGAAGCCGAGTAGAACAGACCAGTTAATAAGCTAGAAAAATATGGGCTGATATTGGCATTTTGGCGTGCTTGCAGTCAGGGTTTCTTCCAGTAATATGATATGAGGGACAATTGAATTACCAAATCTATATATTTACCAACTAAAATAACATAAAATATAGAAAAAAGATTAAATATCTTCTCTTTTCAAGATAAAAATAAGGCCGGAAAAGTGAAAGAATTTCCTCTAGCATCTGTACTGAGAGTAAAACAATTTTTATCATTCTATTTCACAGCAGACAAATTCTCCCAAATGACTGTAAATAAACAAAAAGTATGCGGTAAGTGTATTTCCATAATGATAATGTAAAGAATATAGGAAAACAATGTGATTGCCTTTACCAATATTATATATTTTGATGTTATCATTCAATAGTGGAGGAAACCATCATGAAGAGAGTGGAATGGAGCTGCAAGTACCCATGCTCAGAGAAATAGGAAATAAGCCCGGAAGACTTGCCTTTACCCCATGTGTTCTTCCCTTCCATCACATACAATCCCAACTCAACTTGTTGATCTACTTTTTTTATATTTTATGTTAGTTTATAATTTCAACTTTTATTTTAGATTCAGGGTGGGTATATGCACGAGTTTGTTACCTGGGTATAGTATGTGATGCTGAGGTTTGGGGTATGATTGAACCCATCACCCAGGAAATGAGCATAGCACACAACAGTTAGTTTTTCAACTCTTGCCACCCTCCAGGGGAAAAACCTCCCTTCTAGTAGTCCCCACTGTCATTTGTTGCCATCTTTATGTCCATGAGTACCCCACATTTAGCTCCCACTTATAGGCAAGAACATGAAGTAGTTGGTTTTCTGTCCCTGCATTAATTCACTTAGGATTGTGGTCTCCAACTGCATCCATGTTGCTGCAAAGAACATGACTTTATTCCTTTTTATGGCTGTGTAGTATTCCTTGGTGTTACATGTACTACATTGTCTTTATCCAATCTACCATTGACGGGCACCTAGGTTGATTCCATGTTTTTGATATTATGAATAGTGCTGCAATGAACATGTGAGTGTGTGTGTCTTTTTGGTAGAAAGATTTGTTTTCCTTTGGATATATACCTAGTAATGAGATTGTTGGGTCAAAAGGTACTTTTGTTTTAAATGTTTTGAGAAATCTCCAGACTGCTTTCCACAGTGACTGAACTAATTTACTTTTCCACCAACAGTGTATACACATTCCCTTTTCTCCACAGCCTCACCAGCAGGCTGTTTTTTGACTTTTTATTAATAGCCATTCTGAATGGCGTGAGATGGTATCTCATTGTGATTTTGATTTGCATTTTTCTGATGATTACTAATGTTGCGCATTTTATTATATGCTTGTTGGCTGCTTGTATGTCTTCTTTTGAGAACTGTCTGTTCATATTCTTTGGCTAATTTTAATGAGGTTATTAGATTTTACTTTTTCAATTGCTTAACTTCCTTATAGATTTTGCATATTAGACCTTTGTCAGATACAAAGTTTGTGAATATTTTACCCATTCTGTAGGTTGTCTTTTTACTCTGTTGTTAGTTTCTTTTGCTGTGCAGAAGTTCTTTAGTTTAATTAGGTTCCACGTGTCAATTTTGTTTTTGTGGCAATTACTTTTTAGGACTTAGCCCTAAATTATTTCCCGTCTTTGTCCAGAATTGTGTTTCCTACATTTTCTCCTAAGAGTCTTATAGTTTGAGACATTACATTTGAAACTTTAATCCATTTAGAGTTAATTTTTGTATACAGTAAAAGGTAGGTGTTCAATTTCTTTATTCTGCTTATGGCTAGCCAGTTATCCCAGCACCATTTATTGAATAGGGAGTTCTTTCTCCATTGCTTATTTTTATCAACTTAGTCAAATATAAAATGACTGTAAGTGTATGGCTTTATTTCTGGGTTATCTATTCTGTTCCATTGTTCTGTATGTCTGTTTTGCACCATGCTGTTTTGGTTACTGTAGCTTTGTAGTATAGTTTGAAGTCTGGTAATGTGATGCCTCTGGCTTTGTTCTTTTTGCTTTGATCTAATATTTTCAACGGAATTGAACAGTCAGCCCCAAGTCTTCTAAATCAAGAGGAAAAAAAAAAAAAAAAAACCTTGGACAAAAGCCACCATAAAACATGTTGGAAAGGCATTTGGGATTAGCTGATTTATTCATGACAATGATTAAACATGCATTAACTCTGAATGACTCAACAAATATTAACTACTATTACAATTTCCAGGGACTTACCTAGGGCAGAGCAATAGGATAAGGAGGTGCATTGCCTGTGGAAAATTTAAAAGCAACGATAAAACTAATTTAAAATTAATCTCCTTTTTATTATCAAAGTATTCCAGTAATTCTAAGCAATGTCACTGATAAATAGTCCTGTCTCTAAAGGCTTCTATTAGTCTAAGTTCTAAATAATTGCACAGGTTACTATTTATTTTTCAATAACATATTATTTAAGTTATAAATCAGCACATTTGAATTACTTGTTCTTTAACAAATGTTGTAGTTTTCATAAAAGTTAATTCAAAGAATCCTCAGTCATCTAGTCAGTCCCTGATTCATGTAGACACAACTACATATGTTCATTTTAAGAGGAAGTTCATAATGGTTTTGAATCCTTCAAGCTCTCTTTGGGTGCTGGGGAACTACTCTTGTGGAGCTACACATTCCTGAATTAAGTAGAAGATTCTCACCATTCAGAATAGCTATTATTAAAAAGTCAAAAATGAATAAATAAGTGCTAGCAAGGTCACAGAGAAAAAGGAATGCCTATGCACTGTTTTGGGGGATGTAAATTAGTTCATCCACTGTGCAAAACAGTGTGGCAATTCCTCAAAGACCTAAAAATGGAAATATCATTAGACCCCACAATCCCAATACTTGGGATATACCCAAAGGAATATAAGTCATTCTGTCATAAAGACACATGCATGCGTATGTTCATTGCAGCACTATTCACAATGCAAAGGCATGGAATCAACCTAAATTCCCATCAATGATAGATTGAATAAAGAAAATGTGGTACATATACACCATGGAATACTATGCAGCCATAAGAAAGAATAAGATCATGCCCTTTGCAGAAGCATCATGGAGCTGGAGGCCATCATCCTTAGACAACCAATTCAGGAACAGAAAACCAAATATCGTATGTTCTCACTTACAAGTGGGTGCTAAATGATGAGTACATATGGACACACAGAGGGAAACAACAGACAATTGGGCCTATCAGAAGGTGGAGAGTGCAAGGAAAGAGAGGATGAGAAAAAAATAACTAATAGGTACTGAACTTAGTAACTGAGTCATAAAGTAATCTGTACAACAAATCCCTATGACACAAGTCTACATATGTAACAAACCTGCATATGTACCCCTGAACTTAGAAGTTAAATTACAAAAAAAAAAAAAAAAAAAAAAATTGAAATAAATGACAACCTAGTGATGGAAAAGATGAAATACAACACTTGAATTACTTCAATTCTCTTACTCCATGGTGCAAGTTGAAGTTTTCATCAGTGTTTAAAATTTCTGGAATATATAGTACAACAGGATTTTTAGTAATTTCCTTCAAATTTATATTCATATTTATAATTTTTTCTAGTTTTATAATTGTTGCTTTGTGTGACAAAAACATTTTAAATTGAATTAAAAAGTGTTCTTCAGTCTTTATGGGTAGGATAGATTGACAAATCTAGCTAATATAGTCCATGAAATAGGAATATATAAAGACAATCAACTTTGACAAAGCTATTGACAAATCTGCGAAATCTAAGGCTGATACAGAAACTATAATTGTTTATATAATGTATAAACAATATATTCATTATTGTAACAGACCAGTTTATCAATGTATTAGTCTCCTCAGACTGCTCTAACTAAATATAATAGACTGTGTGGCTTAAACAACAATTTATTTTCTCATAATTCTGGAAGCAAGAAGTTCAAGATCAAGGTTCCAACCAATTTGGTTTCTAGTGATGATTCTCTTCTTGGCTTGCAGATGGCTGTCCTCTCATTATTTCCCCACATTGCCTTTCCTTTGTATATGCCCTTGGGGAAAGAGAGGGAAAAAAAAGATGTCTCTTCTTATAAAGACACAAATTCTATCAGATCAGAACGCCATCCTTATGACTTCATTTGACCTTAATTACTTTCTTACTCTAAATATAGTGACATGGGAGTTAGAGTTTCAGCATATGAATTGGGGGTTGGGAGGCAGGTGGGGACACATTCAATCCCTAATAATTGTTATATGTAACAGACCACCTATTTGGGCACGTTTTTAAAAAGAAAATATTATTGTAACTTAAAAGTATTAACCCATTACCTTTCTCATTTTTGTACTGTAATATTTATTTACTCTTCTTATTGGTATTATTACATACACAAAATTCAATAGAAGAAAAATTTTAAAGTCTGCTGATTTTTCTAACCATTATTTTATTTGTCCTATTTCATGACTATTACTGGAAGTAATTTTGTCATATAGACAATTTGCTTCAAGTGCCAAATATGCTAGATATGCAACTGATTGTTTCTATCATAATCCTCACAATCAACTTTGTAAAGCGTACATCATATCTTAAATTCCTAGAAAGGATTTGTGACTTAGTGATAATTAGATGGCTTCTCTAGAACTCAGGCTTCTACTTATAACATGAATATAGGGGAGGAGAGAATGAAAGGAAGGCTTATCATAATTTCCTAAAGTGTGTTCCTTGCAAAATTAGTTTCACAAGGTTATAATGTGTGTTGTATGGTTTAATAAGTTTGACAGATGCTGGTTTCTTCATAATATGATTCTCAGAATACCCCAACTCTCATGGCACTCTCAATGCTACTTACCTAACTCTCTTTTTCTGTAGTATGAATGACCTTCTTTATACTACATAATTTGTTTGGAATTATGTTAATTGTTTATTATTTGTCTCATACACTAGAATGTAAACTTTACAAATTAAGAATTGTGTCTATTTTACTATTTGATGTATATCAAGCACCTAGAATAATTTGGGGCACATAGCAGGTGTTCATAAATGTTAGCTAAATGAATGAATGTATGAATTAATGAAGCTATAATGTGCTACTGTGCATATGAATACCAAAAAGGCAATATAATATATATAAAACCATCAAAATGTATTTGACCCTAAAAAACCTTTGTTATAGAGATTCTCACAAGACCAATACGCTGTTTTGAATAAAAGGCAAAGAAACCTTCTCTAAGGAAATGACATTTGAGCTGACAGTCAAAGAAAAACTCCTATGCAAAAAGCCAGAGAAAGAGGATTCCATGTGTTAGGAGAATCGAATGAAAGGTTCTGAAGTAGAAAAGAGTTTGACTTATTCAAGGAACAGAAAGGAGGACGGTGTGGCTAGAATGAAATCAGTTAGGGAAGAACAGTAGGGAATAATTTCAAAGAGATATCCAGGAACTAAATCATGCAGGGCCTTGGCAGAAAAGTTTCTGGACTTTATTTTCAACGAAATGGGAAACCATTGAAGAGTTTTAAGTAAGGGGGTGACAGGATCTGATGCATATTTTAATAAAGATTACTCTGGCTGCTATATGGGCGTGAATAAGAGAGGAAGCAAAGATAGCAGTTAAGAAGCTGCCACAATTGTCCGGGAAATGTATGAGTGTGACTTAAAACAAGGTAGTAACAGTATAAATGGAAAGAAGCAGAGAGATTCAAAATATTTTTCGAACATGCTAATGGATGCTATGGGGTGGAGAGTGAGGGAAAAAATAAAGAAATCATGGATAACTTCTAGGTATTGGAGTCTGCATAATTGGGTGCTTGGTGGTACCACTTATTGGGATGGGGAAGACTGTTTGAAGAACAAGTGGGGAGTGGGAAAAAAAACAAAAGTTCTGGTTTGTAAAATTCAAGCTTAAAATGCCTACTAGGCATTCAACTGGACGGTTACAATAAGCAGTAGATGTATAAGTCTGGAGCTCTTTAGTTCTTCAATTGTTAGCATTTAAATTACAGTGACTAAGTGCAATCACCCAGGGAGAGGGTGTGGATAATTATGATTTCAGGTAAAGAAGAAGGATCATCCAGAACAAGGAGACTGGAAAGGAAGAAGTAGTCTAGACAGTCAAGTTTTCAAGGAATGCAGGCTGAGTCATACTGAATGCTCCTGAGTAGTGAGGTAACATGAGTACAGAAAGGTTTATTAGATTTGGTAATGTGGTTATTGTTGATGTCCTTGGCAAAACAAAGAAAGGAAGTGAGGCAGGAGAGAAGAAAAGGAAAGAGAGAAGATGGACTGAGGTTTCCATGAATAGCAGAAATGGAAGCCAGATTAGAGTGGGTTGATTGGTAAGTAGTAGGTGAAGAATGGAGAGAGCAGGTTAAGACAACAATATTACGAAAAATGGAGTAATATTTTTAGGGAAATGGAAAATAATGGAAAATCAGGGAATAGATGTTTTAAATGAATGAGCATATTGTACACAGGTGGAAATAACCCACTAGAAAAGAAGAAACTTATGATACAATTACTTCAAGTGCAAAGGTCTTGAAAATTAAGGGAAGCACAAGTGGAAATATTTGCCATTGACAAGCTGCAAAGGACTAAAAAAGAATATGATACATATTATTTTATGGAAATAGGGTTACAATATAGAGATAAGAAGATGAAAACACTCCTATGTGGTTGCTTGTATTTTCTCAATGAAGTATGAGCGATTCCTAAGCTAAAAGCTGAAATTGCAGCTAAGAGGATATATTGCTCAGGTTATAAAGCAGTAAATGGGATTGGAGAATCACAGGGCTGGAATGTAAATGAACTTATAAGGAAGATGATAGGAAGTCATAAAAGGTTAGTATCAGAGGGCTCCAATGATGAACTCTATGCTTTAGAAGGATAACTATGGCAATGCAGATGATGAAGTGGAGACCAGTTGATACAATAATCTGTGGTTGAAAACGGCCACAACAGGGCACTGGTAAGAAAGGTTTTATTGAATGGGAGTCAGATTGGGAGAGCTAGGAAGTAGAATAGTTAGGAAGTATGTGTGTGGCATCTTCTTATTCATCTGTCTTCTCCACTAGAATGTAAATTCCATAAGACTTTATATAAGGTGTTTACTATTTTGTCCCAGTGCCCAAAAGATTTGCAAGAAATATTTGTGAAGTTAATGAAAATATACATAATGCATGTCTGAAAAATATTTGCTTAATTAAATATTCCTAGGCTCAAGGTATTTTCCATGAATAACAACATTGTATTTTTGGGGTTTTTTTGGTCCTTCTTGGTCCACTATAATGTTTTCTGATGATACCACTCATTTTAAGTTATCTTTTCATTCCTATTCAAGATATTTTACTGATACTTCTAAACAATTATTTATGATATAAATAACACATTTTATATAAAAAGATATAAAAATAATGACAAAACATAACAAATCATAACCCTCCACTAAATCATATGTTTATTTGTGAGCTTGTCTCCTGTCAACACCATGAGGACAGATGTTTTTATTGTTGATTTCTTTTCACTAAAATACAACTAGTTCCCAGAATAGTGTCTGACACATAGTAGTCTAAACTAATAAATTTTATGTGAAGAGTTAGAAAAGGATGAAGTTGAATGGAATACAGAGATTTATGACCTTGAAAAGCAGGTGCATAGCGATAATATTAATCAAGAACAAAGGAAATAATCTTGGGAGATAAAATAATGAGTAGGTTTTGGGATACATGTTTGAGATAAATGTGTATCACATTAGCATATGCTTTATAAAATTAAAGGAAAAAAAAAACCTGTAGCAATGACTTCTAGTCTGTATTGTCTAACTCCCTAGCCCACCAGTATTATGCAACCCAGTTAATAGCCTTCAAGCCAGACACATTGGATACAGTGCATTTTAAAAAGAAAAAAGAGAAGTGAAGCAAATGGCTCCTCTATTCTTCCATTATTGATCCCAAGATAAGAGATGTTCACAACTATCTATCTGAGCATTCTTCCTTGGAACAGAAATGACTGGATGTGTTTAGAATGTTAATGCTACCTTTGGACCATAAGTAACTCTTTCTGGGCCTATTTCTCATAGATGTGATCAAGGGCAAGTTAGGTCTCAAAGCACAATTGCACTGTGTACTGCAGCAGTCCCAGCCCCGACCATAGCCCAACTTCTTATTTGCTCTCTAACACCACAACCCATGTCCTCCATGAGCAGTCCCTTTCCTACTAGTCCGTTCATCTCCCTCTGCTGTAGCAGAGCGGGAGCTTAGCTCTCATTGGTTTACTTTACCTATGCCTACTGATGAGAGTATCAGAGAATTACAACTGTTTCAACTACTTTGTCTTATTTAAAGAACAGAGTTCAACATAACGGCTATTACTTGGATATTAAAGCAATCTTCTAACCATCTTATGCTGATCAATAAAAAGTTTTCTCTGATTCATATTGTATTGATGTTAAATCTAAGCATAGACAGTGAGAATCTTAGTATCCTTTTTCAAGGGGAGATTATCATAACACTACTGTGTAGAAAACCCCCTCTGCAGGTTTATGATTTATATCACATTTTCCTATATTCTCCAGATGAGTTTTAAAAATAACAAAGTAAATAATTCTATATCCCTTACTGGGATCCAAACACTATTTTAATCACATTACCTATATTAAATCATATAATCCTCATAACAAAATTGTGAGGCAGGTACTGTCCTTGAGTAGGCCTAGTCTTGTGTGTGTGTGTGTGTGTGTGTGTGTGTGTGTCTGTGTGTTTTGAGACAAGATCTTGTACTGTCGCACAGGCTGGAGTGCAGTGGCATGATCTAGGCTCACTGCAACCTCCCTCTCCTGGGCTCAAGCAATCCTTCCATCTAAGCCTCCCATGTGGCTGGGGCTGCAGGCACATACCACCACTCCTGGCTAATTTTTTTTTTTTTTTAGATGGGTTTCGCATGTTGCCCAGGCTGGTCTTCAACTCCTGGGCTCAAGCGATCTGCCCACCTCAACCTCCCAAAGTTCTGGGATTACAGGCATGAACCACCATGCCTGGGCTAATGTCTGTGCTTATGTCTAGTTTTCAACTAGGTACTGTTTTTATCCTAACCTTACGATATGAAACTGAGGTTCAGGAGAGGTTAATATTTCCAAGATGGATCATATCAGTGGTGGAGTTCAAATTCTATTCTAGGCATTGTGGCTCTAAATAGAGTAACATACAAATGTAAAATAATATTATGAATTTTAAAAGTGAGAAAATTTTTAAAATATGTAATGCAATAATTTTTTCAATGGCCAACATCTATATTTGAAAATATTTATTATTGTTTAAATATTTAGTCATAATTATAGCCAATATTATAGTCATTCAAAATAGTAGAGAAATTATAGTAATTTCAAAATAGTAGAGATGCCTTGAGGACAGCACTTCCCAGGGAAGTTAAAATCCACAGCCCAAAATATTCAATTTATTTTTTAAATTTCTCCGAAAAAACATACACAACTTGTGTTAAACAGTGGGCACACAGTGCAAAAATATAAAATTATTTTTCAAAAAACACTAAAATTTTTCTTATAGTCTATCGGGTACCTTTTTTAAATATTCAAAAGATAATTGAAAATATAGTAACATGTATATAGAAATAGAAATCGCAACATCGAACCCTATTAGCTAGCATAATCCATTGAATTTATTTCAGATATGATTCTTCATACAATTCAGGATTGAAAATCCCAGTGATCTAATTCACATGTCAAATAGGGAAACCAATACAGAAATTCTGTACTTCAAAGACAAACATAAATTTTATACAAAATAAAATAATTTCAAAAGCTTTACCCAGAGCAGAGCAAAACAACCCCCCTCCTCAAAAACGAAATAAACACCAAAGGTTAGCAAGGTAAATGTTAGGAAGAACTACAGAATTAAATCCAAAAGGTACAATGCTTGACATCACAGTTCCAGGTTCTTCTGTGACATTTGATAATATTAAACATTTTAACAATGTGTGTGATAATATTTGCCAGCTTACAATCTAATGTAAACACTTTTTTAATAGTCAAACCACCTGAGAAAGTAATTCTGTACCTTAATGACATCATCACTGGTAGTTCAGAAGCACCAGAATCTCAAATGTACTCATAATAATTTAAAATTTTTGAACTTACCTATTATCTCTGTATTGAGACTACACTAAAGAAGTTTACTTACTATCACCTAATTTAGCATATTTACCATTACCATTTTATGTAGAGCATATCGTTTACTTGTTGTTCAAGTGTCCAAAAATATTCCTAAGAATCAAAGCACTATAAACCTGAGAGAAATATTTCCTCTTCATTTAAGCTTAGGCTAGAAATAATCAATACAAGCAGATTAATCATCCAGAACAGCTTCGAGTACACCTACAGGAGGATGCGCTGTGGAGTCACAGTAGCATGGAGGTACAAAAGTGCTCTCTCGGTCCCCTAGGAGGCCAGCAAGATGACAGCAAGAATTCTGCACTGTTTAAATTCCTGCCTCCTCCAGCCTCTCCAGTGGGCATCACTGAGGATTTGTCTGCTGGATCAGATCCACCCTATTCCTCAGCCAGTCTTGATTCAGGAATAGAAGGGCAGTCACAACCTGATGTCATTGTGCCAGACATAAGTCCCCAGTAGTTGTTTTCAGGATGTAAATTTTCCCTGAAGTTTCTTCTTCCTCCAACTTATGAATCTATAAGCTCCACCCTTGGAACTCTGTTTCGTCTTGATTTCCCTATCCAATGAAGGTAATAATAATAACATAGCTAATATTTGTTCAATGTCAACTACATGCCAGGCATTTTTTGTAGAATTTTACATTTCTTTACCTATTAAATTATCACAACAACCTATGAAGTTGATGTCATTATCATCCCCCATCTTACAGATGGGGACATGAGGCACCAAGAGGTTAAATAAGTTGCCCAAAGTCAGAGTTAGTAAGCAGTATAGCTGACAGGGAATATGGTCTGGGGGACTATACTTCTAACCATTACTCTATGCTCCATTAGAAATGGAACTTTTCTCTGAACTCTTGCCTATTTGGGTGTCAGAAGCCATATCTCCTCTGAACAAGTGTCGCTCACCTGAGATGGGGAGGAATATACCCTGTGAAGCTCCTTTGCTGGCTATCACAAGTTAAGAGTTTTACTGTGAGTATAATATTGCTTCAAAACTTTAATGCTTTATTTAAAGCATCAGCCATTACTGCACTTTTCTTATGGCTAGAATCAGCATATTAACTTTATTGCTTGAAACAAATGTCCAGACCATAGTTGAACTTGTTGCTCTCTTTGGATAGTATAATGGACAATTTTGTAATTGCTTCAAGGTTCAGCAGATATAACCCATTTAATTTCTCCAATTCTGCTTCTTCTGGCTTCTGTCCCTCTCTCTCCTGGGCTATTTGGTCATTTGAGTTACATGGCCAGGTAAATTTGTACACTAAGATTTAGGCTTCAACAAAAGAATGCACATAGATGGATTAGAGCACAAAAGAAAGGAAACTGTGGGAAATGGCCCTAAGAAAAATAACCCAATGGGAGTTTCCAAGAACAAGGATGGGAAATAAGTTGGCATGTATCAAGCAACTATTACGTTCCATATATTCTTCTAACTTGGGGTTATGTAAATGATATTTTTAACCTGTTATCCATAAGAGTTTTTGAGACGCAAGACAGCAGTAAGCTTTGGGAAGTAGAAGAGAGTGAAAGTGGCAATGGGACTCAGGTGGGCTCATGATGGGGTTTAAGGTGACAATAATAAGTAGTTACTTTATGCTGCATGGTGTGGAATCAGCATGTTAGGTGTTTTAATTATACAAAGTCATTGAATCCATAGAACAACACTTTATGGTAGGTAGCATTATCCTAATGTTAAGGATAAATAAACTAAGACTCAAAGAATTTGAGTAACTTAACCAAAATGTCACAAAATTAGTAAGTGGCAGAGTTAAGAATGAAATCTTAACTTTAATGCTGGAAAGCCATACCATCACAAGCTATGTTTCATGCTCATAGTAAAACAAGAGCAAAGCATGCTACAACAGCAGCTGCAGACTGGCAGGAGCCTTCCAACATAATAGAGATAGCAATCCTGAAAAGTCTTGGGTCTGCCCATGATCATGATGTTAGTGGAACCAGCAAAAACAATGACTGTGATGATGGTGTTGGACTAGAACCAGCAGAAATAGCCACAAAAATGAAACCAAGGGAAGGAGCAAGAGCAGCTAAAGCCAGAAATGAGATCCCAGCAGCACTGGTAACACTTATTGGAACAACAGTGTGGAAAGGAGGTACTCAGCACCATGTGGAGGCGGCAGGGCATAAATCATGAATAACCTCCAAGCCAAATATAGGCAAGCATATGCCCCCGGAAATCATCTCTTGGCATCCCACTGGCAAATGCAGCCTGAAAAACAAGAGTCATGTGCCACTTAACAGTGGGGATATATCCTGAGAAAAGTGTCATTAGGTTATTTTGCTGTTGTGCAGTCATGGAATATACTTACACAAGCTTAGATGGTATAACCTACAAGACAGCTAGGCTATATGGTATACCCTATGGCTCCTAGGCTACAATCCTATACAGTATATTACTATACTGAGTACTGCAGGTAATTGTAACACAACGGTAAATATTTGTGTATCTTAGCATATCTCAACATAGAAAAGGCACAGTAATAAAATATCAAAGACAAAAAATGGTACACCTGTACAGGGCACTTACCATGAATAGAGCTTGCAGGACTGGAAATTGCTCTGTGGTGAGTGAGTGGTCAGAGAATGTGACTACCTAGGACATTATCATCTACTACTGAAACCGTGCCCCAAGGAGTTAAATAGCTAACAGAAATCTTCGAGTTTGAAAGATGACAGATAACAAAAGAAACAACTTGCTGAACTGCTGAAACTCCCTTCACTTGGAAGATAACAAAACTAGCTGAAATGGATGGGAACCAATATGGCTGACAGGAGTTTGCGCAGAACAAGCTTGATAACATTATAGCCTGAGTTTCCACTGCATGTTTAATCCTAACTCCCCCTGAATTTGCACATGTGACCCATGACATAGCATGAAAGATAACTGCATTCCTTAGGACGTTTTAGACCTCCTTTCTTTCCACCAATCTACCAATCCCAGAATTCATCCCTTAAACCTTTTCTAATAAAAGTACTATCTTAAAGTCAGCACACGGAGACATATTTGAACTGGACTCCTGTCTCTGTCAGTCAACTTGCAATAAAAAGCTTTTCTTTTCTAAAAAACTCGGTGTCATACTATTGGCTTCGAGTGTATCAGGCAGCAAGCCCCTTTTGCTTGGTAACACTACTATAGACTTTATAAACACTGTACATGCAAGCTACACTGAATTCATTTTTTAAAAAAATTATTTCTTCCATAATAAAATAAGCTTAGCTTGCTATAACTTTTGTACTTTATAAACATTTTAATTTTTTTAACTTTTTGACTCTTTTGTAATAACACTTAGAATGCAAACACATTGTACAGCTGTACAAAGTTACTCTTTCTTTGTACTCCTATAAGATTTTTATTTATGTATTTATTTTTTTACTTTTTAAACTTTCTTGTTGAAAACTAGACATAAGCACAGACATTAGCCCAGGCATGGTGGTTCATGCCTGTAAACCCAGAACTTTGGGAGGTTGAGGTGGGCAGATCGCTTGAGCCCAGGAGTTGAAGATCAGCCTGGGCAACATGCAAAACCCATCTCTAAAAGAAACAAAAAAAAATTAGCCAGGAGTGGTGGTATGTGCCTGCAGCCCCAGCCACATGGGAGGCTGAGATGGAAGGATTGCTTGAGCCCGGGAGAGGGAGGTTGCAGTGAGCCTAGATCATGCCACTGCACTCCAGCCTGCGCAACAGTACAAGATCTTGTCTCAAAACACACACGCACACATACACACACAAAAGACTAGGCCTACTCAAGGTCAGGATCATCAATATCACTGTCTTGCATCTCCATATCTTGTCCCATTGGATGGTCTTCAGGGGCGATAACATTGTCCTCTTCCATGTCTTTTTCTGGATATCTCCTAAAGTACATCCCTGAGACTGCTTTGTGTGTGTGTTTTTTTAATTTTTATTTTTATTTTATTTTTTTTTAGAGACAGGGTTTCACCATGTTAGCCAGGCTGGTCTCGAACTCCTGACCTCAGGTGATCCACTTGCCTCGGCTTCCCAAAGTGCTGGGATGATAGGCCGTGAGCCACCACTCCTGGCCTGCCTGAGTTCGTTTTAAAGTTAGCTTTTTAAAAAAAATAAGTAGGAGTAAGTGCACTATAAAATAACAATTAAAAATTACAGTTTAGTAAATAAATCATTAACATACTTGTTTTTTATTATCATTATCACATATTATGTACTGTACATAATTGTATATGCTATACTTTCACACAACTGGCAGTGCAGTAGGTTGTTTACACCAGCATCATCACAAACACAAGAGTAATGCTTTGTGTTAGGACGTTACCACGGCTACAATGTCATTAGGCAACAGGAATTTTTCAGTTCCACTATAATATTATAGTACCACTGTCACACATGCAGTCTGTCTTTGAACAAAACATTTTTATACATTATGTATATATTATATGCAGTATATGACTATATATAATTATTGTAGGTTTATGGGAGATAAAATCTTGTCATTTTTTATTTACTCTCTTCTTCATTTGAACTACTTCTGCCCACAGTGTACTTCATTAGAACTATCAGAGTAGTCTCCTAAAATCTTCATTCCATCTCTAATCCATTCTCCATGCTGCTGCCAGACGGTGACCCTGATTGTGTCACTCCCCCACTGAAGACACAATGATCATCACGGCAATGTCCAGAATCTTTAGTGAAGCTATTTTCTTCTAACCATGTCACTAAATACCACTGTGTTAGTTCCCATCTCTGTCCGTTTTGTAATTCCACATCTTCTACCCTTTTTCTCTTTCTCTACTCCCCATTCTATCCAACCACCTGGAGAACATACTCAAGGCTGAGTTTAAACATTTTTCTTTTATGAGAATTTCAATGACTCAATTAGAATTAGCCACTCCCTTTTCATAAATATATTGACATAGTATTGCGAACTGAATTGTGTTCCCCTGAAATTCACATGTTGAAGCCCTAACTCCCAGTATATTAGGAAGCGGGGTCTTTAGGAGGTAATCAGGTATAGATGAGGTCATGAGGGTAGGGCCTGAATAATGGGATTAGTGTTCTTATAAGATGAGGAGGAGACATCAGAGCTTACTCTCTCTGTCACGTGAGAATATAGTATAAGAAGGTAGCCAACTTCAAGCTGGGAAGAGGGCCCTCAATAAAAACCTGACCATGCTGGGACCCTGATATTAGATTTCCAGCCTCTAGAACTGAGTGAAATTTTTGTTGCTGTTGTTGTTCTTTAAGCCATCTAGTCAATGATATTTTGTTATAAAGCCCAAACTGGAGATAAGTAGATAGATACATAGCTAGGTTGTTAAATAATACAGATAGCTACATAGATACTTAGATATAGAGATATAGAAAGAGATATATTAATAGATATGCTTATAGTATTCCCAGTGCCCAGGATACTCTAGAACATAGTTGTGAGGTGGTAAATACTGGTAGGTAGGTAGGTAGGTAGGTAGGTAGGTAGGTAGGTAGGTAGGGGAGAAGGGGGAAGAGGGAAGGGGAGAGGGAGGGAGGGAGGGAGGGGGGAGGGGGAGCGAGGGAAGGAAGGAAGGAAGGGAAGTAAGAAGGGAGAAAATGAAGGAGGGAGTAGGTAAAGGGAGGAAAAAACAATAATTTATCTAAGGCTTAATAGCTATGTTATCTTGAAAGCTATAATGAAAAACATATTCATTTGACAGCATTATGTACAAAGATGCTTCTAATGATTTTGCTCTGTATATGTCAGTTCCTCAGAAAAGACTTACACATCTTAGAATGTGACAATTCTCTGATTTATAGCTTCTATAACAATAAAAACAGTATTATTATCCTTAGTATGTATCAGGTACTATATTATGTATTTTATAATGTGCCTCTTTAATCTTCAAAAAAAGCATGCTATTAGGTACTATTAGGTAGTAGTAGGTACTATTAGTACTACCACGTTGATTAAAAATTTAAAACTGAAGTTTTCCCACAGCAAGTGATAAAAGAGATACAAAATCAGATGTTTTGCTTCCCAGCTTTATGCTCCTAAAATTTTGCTCTAAGTTCACCCACTTGATCACTTTGATTTCCAATCTTTCCTTGACTTTCCAGCTGAAAATGGTCCACTGCATTTCTATTTTCTGGGTGCCAAACTACTGTTCCTTCTGCCTTCCTCTGCCAACAAGTCACAATTACAACTATACTTCAAGCTGTGCTTTGGGAATTTGAAACATTTACTTTGAGCACACTCTTCAAAACATGTCATGTTTTGCACATCTAGCTAATACATATTTCCACAAAAGTCTAGACCAGAGAAGTCACATTCTGTCAAGCATCTCAATAGACTAAGGAATTAGGGCATGTGTTCATTTGAAGGAAGAACATAACATTCCATACATTAGTAATATGTGTAGATATTATGTATACAATGGGAATTGACAGATAAGAGAGAGAAATAAAGAATTTGTTGAAAGGATATCACGAATTTCTTCACTGATTCATTTATTCAACAAGCTTTTTCTGTATATTTGATAGCTGGTGCTAGGTGTTATGGATTATTAATGGGAAGATCAGAAAAAAGTATAAGGAAACCACAAGAGGCTAAGAAATCCAACCTATTCCTCCAGTCTTTCAGATGTCCCTGTATTTCATGCAGGTAGTACATGCTTAAGGCTACTGATGAATAGTTTGCTTCACAATATTATGTAGCAATAAAAACTACTTTTAAACTAAGTGAATCTCTATTCTGAATGACCTAATGTGTTTTATTGCTCATGTCAGAGTCTAGCTTTCTAAAATTCTTATATGTTTGGTTGAAAGCATTTTCAATATTCCAGGATATTAAGAAGAGTGTATGCCATTTATACTATTTTAACACTTTAAATGGGAATATGGACTAATAATGACTTAATATCTCTTCAATATGATGGTATAATACAGTGACCAACATGTCACAATAATTCACAAAATCATTGCAAATCAAAAACTCAGATTCAGAAACGGTTAAAACAATCACTGTAAACAATGAATCAGAACATAGCAATGAATGCAGTAACTCTACTTTATATTAAAATATTATCAACTTCATTCTGAACAATGAGAAATATTATAGACTTGAAACATAAAGAATAAAAAATATAAAGAGAGTTTACAGGCAAGTTACAAAAATAATTATAGGTTTAGAAATTCTCTATCTTAGGAAAGATTCTGTGAGCTGAAATTTTTCAATTGAAGAACCAAAGGTTGAAAAAATATTTATCTTTTTTCAAGTATGCAGTATTTAAAACAAAGGATGCAGCAACTATTTTCTAATTCCTAAATGACAGATTCAGCAGATATATAAATACATCCACAGCATTGGCCTCATTCTCCTTTTTATCAGCATAGAATTTTGTCCAAATCCAGTTTCTTCCTACTATATGATACATTCATAGACCAACTTCATGAGCTCAGCAGTGGAGGAAAAACAATGTTGAATATGACAGATGACTGCAAGGAAGCCACTTTGATGGGAGCAGCAGGGTTGAAGGCAGGATGGCAGAGTGATGCCAGGTCATGGAGAACTTATCACATCCAGGAAGCCCAAACTTGAGCAGCAAATGTAGTTTAGTAAATAAGTGAATTCGCAAGGGTAAAGAGGACAGTGCACTCAACCAGAAAGATGGTTGTAGCTGTCCCACTTTGCCGTAATTGCAAAGTAGCAGTCCCAACAGCTGATGCTGGACTTCCAACAGAGTTAATTTAAAATACAAAGTACTTTTTAAATTTTAAATCTTTGTCAACATTTAGAAATTAGAAATAAAGATGCTAAAATTTCTGCCTTCTTTCAAGATTCTGACTACTTGATAATATTGTCTATCGATTTCTTGCCATTCTGAAAAGACAACCAGCATCCATCTTTTACAAATTGGGGATAAACTAAATCTAACGGCTCTATTCTGACAGGTGGCTCTCTAATCTCTCCTGCCTGGCACCTGAGGGCGTTTGAGGTTGTAATCTATATTTAGAATCTATTAGATTTGCCTTACATTTTAGAAGGAACAGCTTTGACACTGATATTTTTAAATCATTTAATTGTTTCAGCAAGGGAGAGTTATTTGCATTTGCTTATTATGATGATCAAAAGATAATACAATAGGATTTTGAATGACTGCTATTTTCATTTCTTAAATTAGAAAAAATAAAGCATTTAAAAAACTCAGAATAATGGTCACCTGTGGAGAAAGAGGAAAGGGAAAGGGATGAAAGATAAGTTTTAAGTTATATGTTATGATATTTATTACATTAAGTCAAGCATATGTGAGAGAATTTTATATCAATTTAATTTGCTGATTTGGTACGCAAGAGACATTTTACTATTTTTTACTTTAAAAAATATTTCAAAACATGATAAATGGATATACAGCTCCCTTAATATATTATCTCTCAGTGGAAAAATGCTCAGCTGGAATTAGTGAAATCATTGTGTGTTTTATCAACAATTACATGTTCAAATACTTAGAAATGCTTTCAATTGACTTTTTTATTTTAAAGTGATTTTATTTGTATTTTATTTTTAACTGACAAAATAATTATATATACATATATTTATGGGGTACAATGTGATGTTTTGATACATGCACACATTGGGGAATGATTAAATCATGGTAATTAACATATCCCACATTCATCACATACTTACTTTTTATGGTGAGAACATTTAAAATTTACTCTTTTAATAATATGAAATACATAATACATTAACTATGCAGTGACCATGCTGTGCAGATTACTATTGCATGCTGTGCAGTGGATCATCTAATATAACCCAGCAATCCTACTTCTTGGTGTACATCTAAAGGAATTGAAATCAGTATGTTGAAGAGATATCTGCACTCCCATGGTGACTGTAGCATTATTTATGAGGGTCAAAATACGGAATAAACCTAAGTGTCAATGGATGAATGGAAAAAGAAAACGTGATTTTATATATATATAAAAAACCATATGATGATATGATGTCACTTAAATGTGGAATCTTAGTCAAACTCATAGAAGTAGAGAGTGGAATGGTGATTACTAGGGTCTGAGGAGGCAGGTGGGAAGAACAGAGAAAATGGAAATCATGATCAAAGAGCACAAAGTTTTAGTTTCACTTGATTTTCTACAATCTACAAAAGAAGTATCATTTTATATTTGTAACAAGTTAGCAAATACATTTGGTTGTTTTTGTTCTTTGTTTTTTTGAGACAGGGTCTCACTCTGTCATCCATGCTGGAGTGCAGCAGGGTGATGATGGCTCACTGCAGCCTCAGTCTCTCAGGCTCTGATCTCTCTCTCTGGCTCAAGCAATCCTCCCACCTCAGCCTCCTAGGTAGCTGGGACTACAGACACATGCCACCGTGCTGACTAATTTTTTTATCTTTTGTAGAGAAGGGGGTCACACTATGTTGCCCAGGCTAGTCTTGATCTCCTGGGCTCAAGCCATCCTCCTACCTCAGCCTCACAAAGTGCTGGGATTACAGGCCTGAGCCACTGCAACTGGTCAAAAACATCTTATTTTTTTTAATGTCCTTTCTCATACATAGCCGTGAATTTTATTTTCTGGAATTCAAATATTCACAAAAACTATAGCTTCTTATATTTAGGAATTCATTCAAATACCACACTATTTTCTTTTTTAAAAATTTAAAATCTTCAGTAGCAGCAAACCCTCCCATGCTTCTCTTAAGTTTGTCATCAAGGCCATGTTCCCTGACTTTTGATGGTCTAATATTATGTCCATCACGTATACTTTATTTCAATCAGTGGTTTAGTGATTAAAACATTTCTAAATAACCGAAGTCCAATTTAAAGCTTACTTCAAATATTATTGGACTTACTTTTCTTAATTTTAACTCTTATTCCAGATATTAAGGATAATTTTAAATAACTTACCCTAGATATATATATCAAGAGAGAGATGTTTAATCTAAAACTCTGAGCTCAGAGAACAACTAATTTCAGGTTTGGAATTCATCCTGATCAAATATATCTTTTGAGGTCAATTTGCGATTCCAGACTAAGAAAAGGAACACAAAATAAAAACCATGAATTATCATTTAAGCTATGAGGACCCCAGAAGAAAGTGAACACTCTCCAATATATTTCATATATTTTAAAGATATATATATATATATATCTTTAAAAATCAGCTTTTACCAAGTATATAATGGGAAAAGGTACTGGACTTGAGTCCCAAGAGGTAGACTTTAACCCTACCTCTCTCACTGACTATGGGACCATTGTTATTGGATAGTTGCTGGATCACAGTCACTGAGTCACTTTACATCTGTTTCCTCATTGATTAAATGAAGTTCCTAACATCTATCTACATGTTTGGCATGTGCTAGGCATTTACCAAATGTTTAGGGAATCTAAATCTATTCAAAAGGAAGCTACTTGTGAGACTCAAGGAAAACCATGTGAAGCCCAAGTCTGTAACAAATGTTGTCCAGTAAATAATTCACAAACCATGGGAAAAGATAATTAAAGACTTATCATAAATTTTCCCAACATCCAGAGTCAGTCTCTTCATTTGAATTAATAAGTAGCATCAAGTTAATAGGAAAAGTTGTTTGGTTTTTAATTAAAATTCAACACCAATAAGCAAAACAATCTGTGGAGATAAAAAATTATAGCACATTTAAATTTTCTTATTCCTTGTTATGGTGAAAAGCATACCCCCTCCAAAAATAATTATCACACAGATCTATTTTAGAAAAGATACTGAGAAGCAATATGAAAAAATTTAAAGCATAATGTTTCAAGTCAGAGTTATGCAGGAAGCCTGAACAATTTTGCAAAATATTTTACAAGGAGATCTAGGGCAATATCAAGAGTAGGAGAGACATACAAGTAAGTAGGGAGGAAAAAAGGAGAGAGGGTGAAGTTCAGGAAAATAATAGACCAAACATCTAAAACCCCAAGAGCTGTAATATGGTAAACAAAGACAAGTATGCTGATGCTATAAGATGGCATCTTTCTAAAATATTGAAATGTAACTTAGGATATAATTAATTCATTCACACATTCATTCATTCAACAAATAGTTCTTGATTACTTAATATAGTTCAGGCACTATTCTAGACACTTGGCACACAGGGATATGGGAAGTGTCTTGGGCAGTGAGTATTAAAATTGGCATCAGGCCTAGGGAGAGAGGCTGGGAAATCAAGAACTTATGAACTTGAAGCTAAAGGTAGCAGCATCTTCAAAGCCAAATTACTAAGAGCTCTAGTATCCTCTGTATTCCTCAGTATGGTTGTGTTCTGGGATATTCCAAGTGACATTTACCTATATTTGAACATATTTTAAAGTAGAAACAGACCTCCTTGTAGTTAGTAAAGTGATAGAATTAGGGAGTAATCAATGAGAAATCCCAAGAGAAGGTAAGTCATAGATTCAGGTTCTATGCTTCATGATCCAGCTATCAGGACCCCACACCCCTACTTCTATACCCCATCAAGCACATTCTTCTTCCCAGTCCATTTCCTTCAGATATGGTCTCCTTTGATCATACAAAGAATTGATTTATACAATTGTTTATTTTGTAGAAAATTCATTATTTTCTGTTTTTCAGGCTTAATTTTTCACTAGTTAACTCTTTAATATTTCTCCTTGAATATAAAACCAATCAAATTGCTTTAACTTTTACAGCCCTCTGAGGGGAACCACAGAGTTTTGAGAGCCCACAATTCGTCACCTACAATAAGCTTATCTATGTGTCACTGACTCATGTATTTCCCAGAATTTCATGAAGCCTTCTTGCAGCAATCAACAAATAACTAATTCATATTAGTTCTAGCTCCTACTTTTGGAAGTATCCTACATTTGTTTCTATCTCCTTCTGATTATTTCTGTTTTCCTACTAGTTTTTTTCTCCATCTGTTCTAAGAATATCTTTCTTGTGACCATTTTTTAAAGAATTATAAAAAGGAGGGTGCTGAAAATGAAATCTTGGCATTAGATTTCATTCTCAGCACACTTCTTTTTGTAATCTGCACTTCCACACACTCTCATAGTATGATAGCCTCAACAAACCTCTACTTGCTGATGACTTCCCATTTTTGAGAAAATATACAAGATGAGTCTAGAGCATCCTGGGGTACCAGAAAGTAAAGGAGGGGACATGTGAAAAAGACAAAGAAGCTATACTGCAAGAACATCCAGTGGCTAAAGCTAAAGCAATTATAGCAGTAAAATAATGTAAAATAAAATATTATATTGCAAAGTATAAAATATTTTATCCATGTGTCCATGCTCATACATATAAATGAGTAAATAAATAAGGAAAATATAATTCAATTGGTATATTTGGAGCAAAAACAGATCCCTGGGTGTCCCCTAATGATTGGAATTGGATCAGTGGTATGAAAGTCTATTACCAACAACTGGGCAAACTAATGGATTCTAAAACTTTCAGGATGGTCTCTGACATCACCCCGGGTCCATTTTCCCTACCTATTTGTCCTCTAGGATAAAGAGATCAGTACGTAATTTAACTTAAGAAGAAGAAAGCCCAGCCCTGATTCAAGAATTAAAATGCAAACTATGCTAGAATCTGGATTTCTTCTCTCCTCTGACTTCTTCATGTTGTTTTACAAGAGACCTGAAAAATAGGGAGAATCCTACCTGCCATCGTTGAGATATTCTCATCTCATTCTCAATGATAGATGAAATACTGCTAAAGCCAGAGAACTCCTCAACCAAGAGGCTCGTGAAATTGGACACTGGTCGTTTTGGAATAGAGCTGCATTAGAGATAATACTGGACTCCTAAGGAGCAATGTGTGCTCTTTCAGGGTAAGGACTTTGGACTTTGAACATCCTTGCAAGCCTCTCTGAGATTCTTTAAATATTACTAAGAGTATCTGGGAAGTAGACAAAGAGAATTAACTTCTTTGTTTATAAATATGTGAAAAAAGAGGACTTTCTCACCTTTGGTGAGCTGCCTTGAGTATACCTAATACTTCACTTGACAATTTCTGAATTAGAAGCCTCTATTCCTAAGTGCTTAGTAATTAGATACAAAACTGATGAAGGAATTAGTATGTAAAAAAAAATTGCATATGCTACTATTTACTGTCAAAATGGTTATTACATTCATTTCCCCAGACTATTACAAACACTGAAGAGAATTTTCAGCCCAAAATATGTATTGTTTAAAATCTGAGCTCAGCTTTACAATTGAATTCTAAAGCTAAACTTATGAAGCTTGAACCCACCAACTATAAGAAATTTTGGTTGACTCTCCACAGAAGCAGCTGACAAAATGGTCTCAGTGATTAACCCACTCTGCTTTAAAACTGGCTGACTTGGCTGATAAAATGGGATCTTCGAAAGGTATCTGGGTCAGAAGTCACATATCGTTTAAGTATGGCGTATGACTTTACACCCTGTGTCTGGTAGCAGCAAATCAACATGATTTGCTGCCATAAACAATGCAATGGCAATAAAACCTCAAATTACCTGGATGATTTACTAGTTAGACTAAAAGCTTTTAACAGTCATGGCCTTATGTGCTAACCACTCTACACATCAGCTCCTAATTGTAAACAAGAAAATTGTGTCTATGAGTTAAGAAAAGCCACTGTAATTAAGCAATTCTTCTGTAGAGGAAAAATTAAAAGATACATTCTAGGATGACTTCTGTACTTTACCTGATCACAAGAATCACCTAGGACTCTTATTTAAAATAGAGATTCCCTTAGAAAATCTCCTGACAGGTTGCTTGGTTTGGGACCAGGATTCTATATTTTTAGCAAGTGTCCCAGGTGATTTTATGATGAAAAAAGTTTGAAAAATACTTCTCGAGTATACTGTCTATTTTTCTATTAATTTCTCAAATTGCTAATTTTTAATTTCTCTACCTCTTCATGTTTCTCACACTACCCTGGTTCACTAGGCTGAACACCTAGGACCTCCACTGTAGTTTATGCCTGAAGCTCCTGGCATTTTGAAAGACCAAAATAACCTCCAAACTAATAATCCTCTCTCTAGGCTCTCTTGCAGATGCCAGACTAATCTTCCAAAAATACTTCTATAATTATGTTAATCCCTTGATAAAGAAAATATTTAAGAATACAGCCAGTAAGAGTGCAGGCTTTGGGGTAGATTTCCTGAGTTTGAATCTTAGTTTCACCATTGACTTGCTAGTGCTACAAGGATAGCAAGATATTTAACCTCTCAGAGTTCTACTCCTACTCTCTTCACCTGTAAAATGCAAAGAGCAGTGGTGCACAAGCCTTAAAACTGCACTGCTGATTACATGAAATAATCTATGAGTGTTGCCCCAGGTTCTGACACAGACTAAGTAGTCAATAAATATAAGCTATTATTATTATGTAGGGATACAATAGCTTACTCTTTTTCTTATTCCTTATGTGTGATTCCCTAGTCAGTCAGAGGCACCTGCTTTGCCTTCGTGAAATCAGAATTATAAAACAGGAATAAAAATTAAAAGAAACTGCTAGTGATCAATTATTGTTCTCGTTGCTGTTTATTTGACTTAAAATAAACTCTCGCATGTGCGTGGTGGCTCATGCCTGTAATCCCAGCACTTTGGGACGCTGAGGCGGGCGATCAAGAGGTCAGGCGATCAAGACCATCCTGGCTAACATGGTGAAACCCGGTCTCTACTAAAAATACAAAAACTTAGCCCGGCATGGTGGTGGGCGCCTGTACGGGAGGCTGAGGCAGGAGAATGGCATGAACCCGGGAGGCAGAGCTTGCAGTGAGCCGAGATCGCGCCACTGCACTCCAGCCTGGGCGACAGAGCCAGACTCCATCTCAAAAAAACAAAACAAAACAAAACAAAACAGACTCTTGACCAGGTGCAGTGGCTCACGTCTGTAATCCCAGCACTCTGAGAGGCCGAGGCAGGAGGATCACTTGTGCCCAGGAGTTTTAGGCCAGCCCTGGCAACAAGAGTTAGACTCTATCTCTACAAAAATAAAAAATAAAATTATAAAATAGATTCTTGAACCCACGTAAAAAACAAAAACAATGTTCTCAATGTGCAGGAACCAAGATTATTGAGGAAAGAAAAGACTCCTGAGAATCAGAAAGGAAGATCTTGAAAGAATGAGAGCACAGAGTTCAATGTCATAAAAATAGATTTTAAAAAGACTGGAGGGAAACCCTGACTATCCTACTCAGGCAAGGATATATGAGAATCAACTGGACTTAGGGGAAAGGAGAATTCAATGGAATAGGAATTTGTGGGGTATCTGTGGAGCTTGAATGAGATGCCAAAGACAAGACGTGGGGACTCCAGGGAGGGCAGTGGAGTCACAGCTATAGCCTGCCAAGTATTGTCAGACCAGCAATAGGGTTAGGCAGGAGGGAGCCAGGCAAGCCAACTGTCCAGCCATCCCTGTGATAAGGAGCCCTGCTAGCTGTGCCTTTGTAGCTGCCTGGTGGGGGCCTTCTATCAGCAGCAGTCGGCCTGTCTCCCACAGAACTGTTGGTCGAAATATCCTCCCACAGCTAGGAATTTGCGGAGCTTCATCCAAACTCTCCCGTGTAGACATTTTTCAATAGTCTATAACATTCATAAGCTTTCCAAAACAAAGGGTTGAGTCCTTGGAGAAGGGGTAGAATAGAAAAGAAATACTAAACGATTATGCTTGAGCTAACAATAGTAAAATCTACACTAATTACATTTTATTATTACGACAATTGTTATTGCCTCTTATGCCCTGTCTAGCCCAAGGCCTCCATAATCAGGACTCTAGGGTCAACTATTTTATATTACTTCCCTCTCCTCTCTCAGCGTAAGTCATCCAATCAAATCCAATCATTCTTGTAATGTCTGTAAACCAGACTAATGCCAATTGATGTCTCTCATTTTAATTACATGATTTCTGCTATTGCTTCTTTGTCTATTCAAAATCTACTCATTTTCAATGTCCAGCTTAAATCCAATTTTCTCCACAAATTTTCTAGAACCAGTCCAATCAACTCACCCATCTCAAAGTCACTATTATTCTTATTTAAGTCCTTAAGGATAAGGCCGGGCGCGGTGGCTCAAGCCTGTAATCCCAGCACTTTGGGAGGCCGAGACGGGCGGATCACGAGGTCAGGAGATCGAGACCATCCTGGCTAACACGGTGAAACCCCGTCTCTACTAAAAAATACAAAAAACTAGCTGGGCGAGGTGGCAGGCGCCTGTAGTCCCAGCTACTCGGGATAAACTTTTCTAGAGTTCCTCTGCAAACTCCATCTCATTTTCCCTTCTTCATATCCCCAAATATGAAGAGGAAAATGAATGTGGTAGTGGTAATTGTAGTTGCTCTGTGTTGCGGGTTTGATTCCAGGGTGCCCATTCTCACCTGTCCTGGTTGTCCAAGTTTACCTAATTCTAATGGTAAGATTGTTGCCACTGGTCAACAGTATGGAATATTTTAGTAATGTCAATCTCTTTAAATTTACCCAAATCAAGTCAACTGCATATAGTTTTATCAAAGAAAATCAGGCAAGCTTATGTAATCTGTTTATATGTGTTGTAATGTCAGAATACCTTATAAGAGGGTAGACTTTCAATGATAGAGAACTTTGTTTCAACTGTACTTTGATCATAGTCGTGTCAAAACACAAACACACACACTGTGGCAGCCATGGAGATGTGCTACATATATCTGTCTTCAAAAAAAAAACTTGTTTTTCAGCTTCAAGAAATGCAGTTACATACAGCTCCCAGATGTTACTGCCTTCAGTGTCTACCTCAGCTTTCCAGCAGAGGCCACGCTCTTCCCCCACATCCCCCAGCCAGTGATTGAGTGTGCTGCAGGTACCAGGACCTACTCATTTCTGCCCAATGTCAGACTCCCAGAAGGCCTCTTTGATCTAGAGCCCCCTGTTGGTTTGTCGGATACTGACTCGCATCTGCATCACAGCCTGAGGCTCTTCCTGCCCTATCTCGCTCCCCTTCCTCTGGTTTCCTTTGCAGGTGTAAGATTGACTTCCTCCTCCCTTTGTCTTTCATGGGCATTACCTGCAATAATGTTCTTGGACTGCTAATTGTCTCTCAGCATCTTCTCCTTCAGAGGACCCCAACTGATGCACACACCAGTATTTAACATTTTACCTTATAGTACTTGAGTTAAAAATGTGTGTATAATATTTTTACACACACATATTTACACATAGTCTCATGTACAGCGTGAAGCAAAATGAGTACTTTTTGGTTTTTAGGGCTATCTAACTCATCTCAACCTTTATGTAAGTTACTCCTAAATTTATGACGCTTTTATTAGGAAAGAAATTATGTCACCTCAACAGAAACTAGATCATAGTGTTCAGATCTGGATAAAGGAAACACAGTAAGCAAATACCTTGCATTATACAGAAGAAGGTCTGCAGAGTGTTATTTCTTGTAATCACTAGCTATTTTTTAGGTTTTTGTTGTTGTGTTTTTGTTTTTACTTTGTAGGTAAATATGATGCAGATTTTCATTAGGTTCATAATAAAAAAATATATTTATTCCCACAGGTCCCTACTGAGAAAATTATTCTTTTTGCTCTGAGCTATAGCCATTGTTATTATGAGAAAACTGAAATATACAATATTAAGACAGTTCTGTTCTTCATAAATAGCAATTATTAAAAATGACACAGGAGAATTATGCACTGAACAGAGATCTTGATTAGAAACAGCTGTTTTAGAGTGATCAAACTAGATATTTTAAATAGGATGATCAGGGTAGGTGATCAGGAGAAATGTAGTCAAATGAATGTTGTCCTTCAAAGCAGTCATTTTGGGAAAGTATAAGTCATTCTGATGAAGTAATTTTTGATGAGATAGTTTTGTATGTCACTTTGGGAATTATCATTTAGTTTACAAAATGTTCAAGACGACAAGTAACATTACTATATATTTACACATTTTTTTAAAAATCCTCAATTATCTGCTATTCTCAAATATCTGTTATCATAACCCTTTTTTTTTGGAGTAGTTCCTAAGTAGTTTCAAAAATGAAATACTCCTTTCAAAGAGTGAAGATATGCCACATTGGAAGACATGTTTAAAATACACAGTTTCCAAAACAAATCTTAGAAGAGGAATTTCAGAAGTTTCAAACAATGGCAAAATCACTTAAATGAGTTAATACTTCCCAATTATCAAGTTTGAAGGGACAACCTGTATGGTTTTTTCCTCTGCTAACATTTAATCTTCTTACCTCTTAGTGATGAACCATTTATTTTCAGACTCCACTCCAAATATTTAGAGCACAATTTTTCCAAAATACTGTTATTCAGAAGATGTCTAAGCCCTTGAATTTACAAACAACAGTCTATGAATCTGTGCCAAATTTGGTCCTTTCTTAGAAGTAACATTATTTTAAGATTTCCTCTATCATTGGGCTAACACAGGATTAGATTGTCAAATCAGACTAACATGAATCAGAGACTTTAACTAGTATCACAATCTACTAAGTAATTTCAAATAAAAGGATCAGACAACAGAGAAAGGACTGGGATGTCAAGAATGGCTCCTGAAGCCCTTCTTTGTTGGGTCTGGAATGCCCTTCGTGTTAAGAAGGGATGAGGTCTCTAAGGGAGGCTCAGAGGATTTCATAGCTTAAGAGACATTCTCCAAGCCTGAAGCTCATCTTCCTAGTTTTGTTTGCCATAGGTAATGCTTAGCCTGACACAATACTAAGGGCATTTTAGAGATAAGGCTTTTCCTTCTACCAAATATCATCAATCATTTTTCCCTAGAGTCTAGTCCATGAAAAGAAGCTCCCTTAACTCCTTCTTCCTGATTACTCAGCATACTGTTAAGAGAGGGAAGAAAAAAAAGAAAAGAAAACTCTTGAAATACAGTCTTCCCATGGTGTTACCAGATCTTGAGGTATGTGATGGTAAAAAAAAAAAAAAAAAAAAAAGTTGATACACATCAATTAACCAAAGATGGTAGGGAGAAACTCTGTGATTACCAGTGGTCTGGTAAATAAAAATCACTGTCTGAGTACATAAGCCAATAATGTGTTAATAATCTATGACAGACTGTGGTTCATCAATAAAAATGTCAGCATAATATGTCTGGATGTCAACATGTGTCACTAAAAAACTTTTATAGCAATGTCTACTCTTACAGCTATACTGGATATTAATAAGAAATAGGAAGTTATTTATCTCATTGAAATCTTGCGAAATTTCTTGCAATGACTTTTAAGTTCCTATAAGGTCTGTTCAGACAACACCCAAAATTGTTCTTTCTCTGACTTTATTTCACTTATTCTATTCTGGCCACATGTACCTCAAAAGCATCTTGCGCTGCCTGTTTCCCTCTGCATAAACTGCTCTTCCTCTGAACATGTGCACAGACACTCCCTCGGGCATTTTTCAGATGGAATTTTCTCGATGGACCTACTTTATCATATTTTTTAAAATAGTAACCCATTCCTATTCTCAATTTCACTTAACTTTGCTTTACTTTTTTGTGCATTGTACTTAATACCTTCTATTATATCTTAAAATTAACTCACTCATTTTATTTTTGCCTCCATCAATAGAATATACATCTATATATATATATCAGACACTTGAGACAGTTCCTGGCAATAATAGGCACTTAATAAATACTTCTTCAATGAATATGTCTGAAGACAACAATAATACAATAAACACAGAGATGAAAAAAAGGAAGCACTGAAGAATTTTGAATATAGTTGAACAAATATAAGAACATGAAATGTTCAGTAATTAATTAAATTTAAACAGTAGTTTAAAATCATATAGAAGAGGGTTTAGACGTCAAGAGTTCAATGCATTGATCTCAATCTATTTGTGATAAAATAAGGCAGCTTAGAATGAAAAGTAATACGTAAGCCATGTGAGTGTTTTGGCTTGGTTCTAAATCCAAGCTCTACCACTTCTTATCTAGATGAATTGATCAAGCTCTTTGATTTATCTTATCCTTGGCTAATTTATCTATAAAATAGGACAATAATGCCTGTTTTACTGGTTTCTTGGGGCTGCTCAGATTAGATAGTTCATATAAAGTATTGATCCTATCAAATGATTTAATAAAATGGTGACATTGTTAAGATTTTTGGAAAGAAATACAGAGCGAAAAGATCTCACTATCTAATGCCACAACATTTTATAGACTTATTTATGAAGAGTTGTAACTCCTTTATTTTGTTCATAAATAATCTCTCCACAAAACAGAAACTCAACTACATTTGTAGTTTAAATTTAGTCCCATATCATAACTTAAAAGGTCATGCAATTTCTATTAATATTTTTATTAATAAAAATATTTAATATCCCATATAGCCACCCTCTCTTCTGTTTCTAACAGGCAAAAATGTATGACTTACATATCCTTGGGTCACAAACAAGCAAGGATATCCCTTATTTCATGCAGACACAGTTTCTTGGGGCAATGTCCTGGTCACTACAGCTCTAATGGCCTTTGATAACCCAAGCTCCCCTTGGAATCCCCATGGGTGGCTCTTGGCTTGTGCCCTCATCATTGACCACTGACCCTTGAGTGTTTACCATCTACTCCATCCAGCCTCCTAGCCTGGAATTTTCCACCTGCCTCTGCTATGGGGTCACCTAAACTCACCAGAAGCTTCCTGATACAAAGCCAGCTGATACAACACATGGAGAGTTAACTGGGTACTCACTCTATCAGACTGTACACCACCGTCCTCTAAAGTGAGTTTGTTATACCTTGTTGGTACAAAGTAAGTTAACCATATACACTATACCAGTTTGTCTAAAAAATGCTGGGTTTTATGATCTGGCCCAGTATGATTTCTTTTACTCTCAAAAATGCTACATTCTGGATAGCACATTGGATTGCCACCCAATAAATGGGTGAGCAGTAAAAAGGTCCTTCTCTTGCTATCCCACTTATTTATCTAAAATACCTGTGCCACTCCTTGAAAGACAAAAGCACAGAGAAAGAAATTAAGATGCAAAAGCTGGGCTGCTTAACTTGCCTCCCTGAGGTCCTCCTCTTCTCCCCTCCCTCTTCCAGACTCCAATCTCCAGCTGAGCTTTTATGATAAACAGAAATATTTCTTCCACATTTCAGAAGACATCTATGAGCTAAGTCCTTCAGGCTGGATTGCTGGTATAATAATGAAGTAGGTAAACAAATGTTGCTGAATTCCTTCTGTAAATAATAGCCTAGCAAAGTCTGTACTATTGCATAATCTTGTTTTTGCATGTGAAAAGCTAACATTTGACTGTATGCCTTGCTTTGCCAGGGCTTACTCTGCCTACTGGGTCATATTCCAGGGGCTAAGACTATAATACCTGGGTTACCCACCTTAAAGAGTTCCCTTTTATTAATTTCCTCTTAATGACTTTTTCTATCTTACATCAATCCAATTGAGATCTCTTTCAAAGAGATTAACTTCAATTACTTAAATCCCAAAGGTAAGAAAGAGTGCTCCCTACATTATAAAGTGAATATGTATTAATGGAAAGATGAAACCAGAACTCAACAGGAGTAAAATTATAAAGAAAACAACAGTTTGTCTCCAGATTGCTTCCACCTTTCTGGTCAGCATCTTCCTCCCCACTGAGGCATGTTCATTTCCAAATGTCCTTCCTACCATTCCTCAGACAGGTTATTCTTTTCCTTAAGCCATGTATTTTGCTCTTGAAAAATATTATTGGGTTCCATTTTATCTTTTACCAATATCTGCTCCCCCAAAAAGAAATAACTGGGGTAAATCTAACAAAATAACATAGTCTATGTACAGTATACTAAATGTCAAGAGAAATATATAATTTTAATAAAAGACAACATGGGGATTTTAGAAATTTATTTTTAAAAATCTGGTTTCTTAGAAAATTGTTTTTGCAAATGTAGTCCACTTGAGTAATCTTTCTCAAAAAGGCAGAAATCCAGGGGCCTTGGGCATTTCTGTAAAAGGATTATATCTGCATAACACCTTCACAAATCATGCAAACGTAACACACACATACACACAGTTACATAATTACATATCTTTACGCACCAAAAAGGGAGCTGAGTTCCATGTGCCAAGCATTGTGATTACATACATTAATAGATCTAGATATAAGTCTAAACAATAAGAAATTAATAATTACTGGCCGGGTGCGGTGGCTCATGCCTGTAATCCCAGCACTTTGGGAGGCCGAGGCTGGTGGATCACAAGGTCAGGAGTTGGAGACCAGCCTGGCCAAGATGGTGAAACTCTGTCTCTACTAAAACTAAAAAATTAGCCGGGCATGGTGGCACGCGCCTGTAGTCCCAGCTACTCGGGAGGCTGAGGCAAGAGAATCCCTTAAACCCGGGAGGCAGAGGTTGCAGTGAGCCGAGATCGCACCACTGCACTCTAGCCTGGGTGACAGAGCGAGACTCCATCTCAAAAAAAAAAAAAAAAGAAATTAATTACTAACATTTTCCAAACACTTAACATGCTTAGCATGGTCATGATATACTTTTATGAGGTGATGCCATTGCATTTTTATAACAAATCTACGGGATAGATACCACTGCTATTTATACTTAACAAATGAGGATAAAAAGACTGACAGAAGTTAAATAACTAGCTCAGGATCACACAGCTAATAAGCCACCCACCCAGGATTTAAACCCAGGCTTTCTGCTTCCAGAGCCTGTACTCCCCACCACTAAACTATACTGCTTCCCAGAAAGGGAAAAAGAATAAGAAGCAGTCAGTCTAGGAGACAAGTATCATGTGCAGGGCTAGAATGCACAGCAGGTAACACACAACCAAGATTCTGAAAGAACTTTCAGGTGAGGAAGCAAGCCTAACATAGCAGTGAAGCTACCCTTTCAGTAATTCAGCTCTCAGCTCTCCTGTTCTTAGAGTCCAAGCCCCAGGTCATTGGTAATGAGAGAATATTGTGGTAGACATTGTCCTTTAGCCAACTCAGAAGTCATTTTCCAACTGCCTTATCCATTGCTGCCCACTTTAGAATTCAGAAAGCTGGATACTCACTTTCCCAGACTCACAGTCATGGGTAGCCATGTGACAGAGTTCTGACCTTAGAGCCATAGGTTGAAAAGCAAATACCAGTTTATAGTTTCCAGGAAAAAATGTATTTCTTGACCAAAAAAAACCAAAAAAACCCCAAAAAAAACAGAAAATGGCACATTTCCTAGCTCCCTCCAGCCTTAAACATGTGCGTAAAGCCAGGAATTGCAGCAGCCACCTTAAGTCTATGAAATGATAAACTTAAAACTAAAAATTACAAGATGAGGATGGTGGAGCAGACATACAGCAAGGATATGGATTCTGGATGACACCAGAGGGAGGCTAACACCACCCATCTCACCTGCCTAGAGAGTTGTTACGTGAGAAAAAATAAACTACATTTTATTAAGCCTCTGTTTCTAGCTGAATATATTCCTAACAGGCATAGTCCTTAACAAATTGGATCAATCTTTATTTCATTTTGTCAGTCTAGGATCAACGGAGTTTCACATAAATGATTAATAGATTATTTATTATATCTGCTGCCCTCTTTTTTCCACTGGGTAGAGCATTTTGTGAGATTAAAGATATGTCAGTAAGCACAGAAAAACTTTTGGCACTTATGGATTCTCTATTTTTTAATAAGTCAATCTTAGACATATTTTATGGACCTATTTGTACTTCTTCTCCCACAAAGCCTTTCGATTTTTTTCCCCTATCATTTTAAAATTGTGAAAATCAAACAGGTTTATGCCACATTTCAAAATAAAAAGTAAGGAGTAGGTCCTTTCTTTGAAACCAAAAATAACTGAAGATGTCATGTTAAAAATTCCAGATACTTAGGTCACCATGATGATTCAGTTGTTCTAGTATATAAACTATCTCATTATAACTTGCAAATATTAAGCATCTACTATGCGTTCATCCTTGGACTAAGCCATAAATGTAATAAAAAAGATTTACAGTCTGTAAAATGATTTTGCTATTTTGTGGCCTGTTCATGTATGTTACGTTGTCTCATGTTAGATGGTGTGGATTTCCGGAACAAAGGTTCTAAAACATCAGGAACCATAGGAGTCATTGAAGGCACTTATTAAGGATGCAGGTTTCTCGCCTCAGTCTCTAAATTCTGATTCAGTGAGTCTGTGGTAGAATCTAGTAATCTGCTTATATAATAAGCACCCTGAGAAATTATAATGGAATCAGATCAACAGGATATATCATTTGAACAACTGTTCTGAAGAGCAAAACAATCTTTCCAGTTCTCTTTGCCTAGGATGATCACTGATTCTTGGTTTACCAATTGCTGATGAAAAGTGATGTAGGATTTATATTAGGTTGGTGCAAAAGTAATTGCAGTCTTTGCATAGCTTAAAAAAAATGGCAAACACTGCAATTACTTTTGCACTAACCTAATACATATAATTTCAAATAAATGAAAATATGATGTACAGCCATCCCTCAGTATCCATGGGGGATTGGCTCCAGGACCTCTGGAGGATTCCAAATTTCACAGGCACTCAAGTCTCTTACATAAAATGGCTGAATATTTGCATATAGCCTATGCACATCCTCTCATATACTTTATCTCATCTCTAGATTACTTGTAATACTTGAGACAATGTAAGTACTATGTAAATAGCTGTTACACGATATTGTTTCAGGAATAATACAAAAAAGAAGTCTGTTCATGTTCAGTATATATGCAAATTTTTTAAAATGTTTTCAATCTGCAGTTGGTTGAGTTCATGGATGTGGAACCCAAAAATAAAGGGTTGACTGTATATAATGAAGTGTAAAGAGTTTTTGCTTGTTTCTTTTTGCTGTAAGGATGTTTTCACAGAGTTTCCATTATCATACCCTACTACTTTTGAAAGATGTTACCTATAATAAATGTCATAAAAAAGTTTAGAAACTTTACGACATTCTTATATACTTATTGAAATTTATGATCTTTACCAATATTTGTTTGTAATGCTAGTTATATTAAATTGACTTTATCATAAGCAAAATATGTTTTAATCCTTTCTATTCGAGATCATAATTTAATTCATGTCTCTCTAGCATTCATTCGCATATAGACTATTTCACGGATAAGTTTGTAGTTCAAAATTCACATTAGAATTGCCATAACAGCATTGGATCACAATCTTCTTCAACGGTCTTCCAAGTGGTAGAATTTTTGAGGGTAGTGTAAGGCCTCTGAGTCCAAGCCAAGCCATCACATCCCCTGTGACTTGCACATATATGCCCAGATGGCCTGAAGTAACTGAACAATCACAAAAGAAGTGAAAATGTCCTGCCCCGCCTTAACTGATGACTTTCCACCACAAAAGAAGTGAAAATGGCCGGTCCTTGCCTTAAACAACAATATTACCTTGTGAAATTCCTTTTCCTGGCTCATCCTGGCTCCAAAAGCTCCCCCACTGAGCACCTTGTGACCCCCACTCCTGCCCGCCAGAGAACAACCCCCCCCTTTGACTGTAATTTTCCTTTACCTACCCAAACCCTATAAAACGGCCCCACTCTTATCTCCCTTCGCTGACTGTCTTTTGGGACTCAGCCCACCTGCACCCAGGTGATTAAAAAGCTTTATTGCTCACACAAAGCCTGTTTGGTGGTCTCTTCACACAGAGATGTGCATGATAGGTAGATTATTTTGTCTTTGTTTCTTTTATTTAGTTACTCTTCTTCCTTTTCATTTACTTTATGTGATTTGATGAGTTTTTATCATTGAGTCTAAAGTGAACTATTTAGCTATGATTGTAAAGCACTTCACATAATTAAAAAAATAGAAAATTTTCTCCACATGATGGAGAATGAATGAAATGTTTTAACATTTAGTATTACTGAAGTCAAAAGCAGGATAAGTTAAAGAAGAGGAATTGAATAAAAATTCTTGACTTTCAGTGAAATATATACTAACAGATACATCAGAAGCATATCTTATTGGCCTGTGAAACTAAATATTTCTACTTATCTCTTTATCATCCCCTTTAAATAAGTATGCCTTCCCAATTTTCCTTGCCTTTCTGACCTTCCAGACTGTAATTGCATTTTCTTTTCTTTCCTCTTTGTCTCCTACAATTGTTTCTGTCTGCTGCTCTGTCCCTGTCTCAGATGGCCTCACTCTCTCCTTTTCCTTAATCCAAGGGTCCTTGCTAGGTCTCCAGCCAAGCTTCCTTCAACTCACACAGCTCTGGCTGCCAAGGCCTCTTCCAGGTGGCTGCTTTCTCTGCCTCCATTGTCTTTCCACTTCCCACTCACAATTGATCATGTTCCAAACTGCTGATATAAACTGCCTCAAATATAATTTTTATAATATTGTTTTCCTGCTTAAGTATCTGTAGTTTACCCTCTGTTCCTCAATTTTGACAACTTTTTTTGTCTCCTGCATGGATTTGCTTGTAGCAGCCATGCTACCCAAAGGGGTATGTGTGAGTGTCCTCTTAGCCAAGAGAAGCAGAGCATAGGAGATGAAGACCAAAAGACTCAGGAAAAGGTGACAGTGACACATTTGTACAAATTGGATGAGTTCCAACTATTTTGTGAAACTGCATTATGCATGCTTGTTTGTTAAAAACCCATAGTCTAGCCTGTTTCAATAAGAAATCCTAATTTGTCAGAAAGTAATAATGGCATTGTTAAGGTTCGTAACAGATAAAGAAGGCAAATTTGAAAGTCTGAGACTCTCAAGGTGAATTCAATCCAAGAAGGTCAGGCATATAAATAAAAAATCATGACCAAAAAACTGGCTTGCTAGGCATAGTAGAAAAACAAAAACAATGTTGCTACACAAGAAGAATTCTAATATATTTAGATTTTTAAAAGTCCTTATACCAAAGATATATTAAAGCACAATATCACGCTCCAAAAATGGTGATAGGAGGGTAAAATCCATTATGAGCTAATTGGGAAGACAGCTCAAGACCACAAAAACAAAGCTTTTTAACAGTCTTAGAAATGGCTAAAGAATAAGGGAAGAATAGGTCTGCTTTGAGAACAAATGGTCTCTCGTGACATTTGTTGGCAGTGGGAAATCATCTCAGCTTTATCCTTTTTTTCTCTGTCAATAAGATCACAAAACTGACAGTATAAAACCTACTAGCATGCAGAACTCAAAGCCAAGAATAAAAATTCAAGAGAACATTTAGTGCTCTAAAATAAGTGCTATGATCATGGTTAGGCAAATTACAGTTCAGGACTTAGAGAAATTGAAAACAGTACCATGAAATCTTTCTCTCTCTTAGCTCTTTGGTCACGTAGCATACCTTATATACAACTGAAGAGAAACAGACTGAGCATAGATTGATTGTGATGCCAAGACAAAAACAAGCATTGAATGGAAAATCTAATATAATGGTAAATCAATCAGTTGTCAGATAAAATACATCTGCCAGTTTTTTTCATTATTCCTCTGAAAGAGATAGTGGTGAACTGGGTTCCTGAAAGAGGTAAGGTGGAATAGGGCTACAGCATTCTTCCTAAACTCAGAACACACACAGATAGAAACTACATGATGGCTTGTGACCATTAAGTGTGAAAAGGCATTTCAACCCCATGTCAACTGTGGATTTATACTAATAATGCATTTATGGGCATAAGTCAAATTTCAATACATGCAAAATGTTAGGCCTCTGAGCCCAAGCCAAGCTATCGCATCCCCCGTGATTTGCATGTCCGCATTCCGTGACTTGCACGTATACCCCTGTGAAGAATCACAAAAGAAGTGAAAGTGCCCTGCCCCACCTTAACTGATGACATTCCACCACAAAAGAAGTGAAAATGGCCGGCCCTTGCCTTAAGCGATGACATTACCTTGTGAGATTCCTTTTCCTGGCTCATCCTGGCTCAAAAAGCTCCCCCACTGAGCACCTTGTGACCCCCACTCCTGCCCACCAGAGAACAACCCCCGCTTTGACTAATTTTCCTTTACCTACTCAAGTCCTATAAAACGGCCCAACCCTTATCTCCCTTCGCTGACTCTCTTTTCGGACTCAGCCCGCCTGCACCCAGGTGATTAAAAAGCTTTATTGCTCACACAAATCCTGTTTGGTGGTCTCTTCACACGGACACACATGACACATATAATGTATAATCATCAACTCAGGGTAATGAGATATCTATTACATTAAATATTTATCATTTTTTGTGTTAAGAGAATTCCAAATCTTCTCTTCTAGCTCTTTCGAAATATATAATTATTGTTAATTATAGTCACCCTGCTGTGCTATTGAATGCTAGAACTTATTCTTTCTAACTATATTTTTATATCCATTAACCAATCTCTCTACATGCTCCCTTTCCCCTATCCTTCCCAACCTCCATGAGATCAACTTTTTAGCCCCACATATGAGTGAGAACAAACAATATTTTTCTCTCTGTGCTTGGCTTATATCACTTAACAAAATTTCCTTCAGTTCCACCTATGTTGCTGCAAGTGATAGGATTTCATTTTTTATAATGGAATAATATTCCATTGTGTATCTATACCACATTTGCTGTATCCATTTATTCATTAATGAATTTGTTCCATATCTTGGCTATTGTGAACAGTGCTGCAATAAATACAGAAATAACTCTTCAACATAGTGATTTCAGTTTTCTTGGATATATACACAGCAGCAGGATTGCTGGATCATATGACAGTTCTATTTTTAGTTTTTTGAGGAACCTCCATACTGTTTTCCATAGTGACTATATTAATTTACATTCGTACAAAGTTCCCTTTTCTCTACATCCTTGCCAGCATTTATTTTTCTCTTTTTGATAATAGCCATTTTTACTGGGGTGAGATGAGATCTCATTGTGGTTTTGAGTTGTATTTCCCTAATGATTAGTGATGTTGAGCATTTTTCATATGCCTTTTGGCCATTCGTGTGTCTTCTTTTGAGAAATGCCTATTCAGATTATCTACCCATTTTACAAATGGATTGATTTTTTGCTATTGATTTTAGTTTCTTATATATTCTGGTTATTAATCTGTTGTTGGATGGATAGTTTGCAACTTTTGCTGTGAGACAGGCCTGCAGAGCAGTGTTGAGCTAAGGAAGGGCATGCTGACTCCCACAAGCTAAAGCAAGAAGGGATTTATGCAGCTAATATATTGATCCTTAAACTCTAAAATATCACAATGAAATTATTTTCTTTTGTCCAATTTCTGATTTACATTCTTTGACAAGCCTTTCTTTCTCATTTTTAACTAGATTTTAAACTACATTTCCTATTAACTACCTCTCTAGGTACTTTTGGTCATCCAGACTTAGTCTAATACATTTTAAAACTTAAAACTTATATCCAAATTCAAATTACCTCTCTCCTTCTGCCAGTATAGGTCTTGTGGCCTTCTGTGCTATATAGAAAGGAAGGGGCAGCCTATTCGTATAACACTTCACTCTCTTTGTTATTTCTAGGTTTGAATGGACTCATTATTGGGGTAGGTAGAGGAATTCTGGAATATTTCAAACATCTTGTACTTAGCTTCGTGAGGTCATGTAACTCTTCCTATAGTTCATCAGTGCTCTGGGCTGACACTGACAGCTTTTGTGCCTCCTGTATGGCATGTTTCCACTCTCTCTCACATGAGTTGCGTATGAGTACTTCAAAAGAGCCCTCCCTGCAGGGACTTCCTACTACAGAGCTTCCTAAAGTGAAAGATCATTTTCTTTCATTATCTCAGCTCTGCACCCACCACCCACCCATACCCTGGCAGTCTTCCCTCTTTGGTGTACTTCTGGTAAGTGAACTTGCACCTAACTACCATCTGCACTCTCCATGAAATTTCTAAGAAACTCATACATCTTTGCCAATCTGCCTTTGTCCCTTCCCTTCTCTCTCTAATACTCCTTTTTCCTCATCCAATAGCTACAAAAACAGATCAACCAGGCCATTCCCTAAGCATATGAGATCCAGCCAGATTATCTACCAGATTAATTTTCTTACAGGCGTTCCCAATTATAATCAGCAATTTCTCTTGGACCCACAGCCCATTCTCTTTGCTTTCAAAAGGAATGGGAACAACCTATCACCTCAAGCACTGCACTCCCTACTGAAGTCCATATTCCAGCATCCTCCCTTTCTCCTCCACAGACATTTTCTTATGTGTCTTGTGGGCTGAATGAGGTAGAGGTGCAAAATGGTTTATCGAAGAAAGGTAAACCCTGATAAACCCTAGGGAAATTATGTCAATTTTTCTTCTCCTTGATAAACCCTAGGGAAATTATGTCAATTTTTAGTTACTTGGGGGTAGCTTTTGATGCAGAAGTTTTTGCTCCTTAGTTCAGCTAAAATCAGGCCTTTGTTCTGTGACCAGGAAAGATTAGGTATGCAGACACATCGAAAGGTGAGGAGAGCAGCATTTATTTAAAAAAAAACTCTCAGTGAAAAAAGAGGTCCTGCTAACATACTCTCACCTCCCAGATTGAATGCCAGGCCACCATATACACTCATGTTTAAAAGAGAAAGAGAGCATGAAGTTTTTGAAAATTTGCAGCCTGACCACATAGTAGAAAATAAAAATCCAGTTTCTGGGAAGGAATTCAAGCCAGTTGCAGAAATTTGCATAAGTAATGAGTGTCAGGCCTCTGAGCCCAAGTTAAGCCATCATATCCCCTATGACCTGCATTATACATCCAGATGGCCTGAAGTGAAGAATGACAAAAGAAGTGAAATTTAAATGGCCTGTTCCTGCCTTAACTGATGACATTCCACCAACAAAGAAGTGAAAATGGTCCCTGCCTTAACTGATGATATTACCTTGTGAAATTCCTTCTCCTGGCTCATCCTGGTTCAAAATCTTCCCCACTGAGCACCTTGTGTCCCCTACCCCTGCCCACCAGAGAACAACCCCCTTTGACTGTAATTTTCCACTACCTACCCAAACCCTATAAAAATGGCCCCACCCCTACCTCCATTCACTGACTCTTTTCGGACTCAGTCCGCCTGCACCCAGGTGAAACAAACAGCCTTGTTGCTCACACAAAGCCTGTTTGGTGGTCTCTTCACACAGACGCGCGTGACAATTGGTGCCGAAGACCCAGGACAGGAGGACCCTTCGGGAGACCAGTCCCCTGTCCTCGCCCTGACTCCGTGAGGAGACCCACCTACGACCTCTGGTCCTCAGACCAACTGGCCCAAGGAACATTTCACCAATTTTAAATTGGGTAAGCGGTGTTTTTTACTCTCTTCTCCAACCTCTCTCACTATCCCTCAACCTCTTTCTCCTTTCAATCTTGGTGCCATCTTTCACTCTCTCCCTTCTCTTAATTTCAGTTCCTTTCCTTTTCTGGTAGAGACAAAGGGGACGCATTTTATCCGTGAACCCAAAACTCCTGCGCCAGTCACGGACTCGGGAAAACAGTCTTCCCTTGGTATTTAATCAAGTGAGGACGCCTGTCTGATTATTCACCCCGATTTCAGAGGTGTCTGATCATGCGGGGACGCCTCCCTTGGTCATTCACCCACATTCCCTTGGTGGCAAGTCAATTGCAGGGATGCCTGCTTTGGCTGCTCACCCAACCCCTTCCTCTCTGTGTCACTACCCACTCTTTTCTCTCCACTTTCCTGGGGGGCAAGCACCCCCCACCCCTTCTCTCCATGTCTCTACCCACCCTTCTGCACTTTCCTGGGGGCAAGCACCCTCGACCCCTTCTCTGTCTCTACCCTCTCTTTTCTCTGGACTTGCCTCCTTCACTATAGGCAACATTCTACCCTCCATTCCTCCTCCTTCTCCCTTAGCCTATATTTTCAAGAACTTAAAACCTCTTCAACTCACACCTGACCTAAAACATAAATGCCTTATATTCTTCTGCAATGCCGCTTAACCCCAATACAAACTTGATAATGGCTCCAAATGGCCAGAAAATGGCACTTTTGATTTCTCCATCCTACAAGACCTAAATAATTCTTGCCGTAAAATAGGCAAACGATCTGAGGTGCCTGATGTCCAGGCATTCTTTTACACATCGGTCCCTCCCTAGTCTCTGTTCCCAATGCAGCTTGTCCCAAATCTTCCTTCTTTCCCTCCCACTTGTCCCTTCAGTCCCAACCCCAAGCGTCTGAGTCTTTTGAATCTTCCTTTATCTGCAGACCCTCTGACCTCTCCCCTCCTCCCCAGGCCGAGCTAGGTCGCAATTTTTCCTCAGCCTCCGCTCCCCCATCCTATAATCCTTTTATAACCTCCCCTCCTCACACCTGGTCTGGCTTACAGTTTCATTCCGTGACTAGCCCTCCCCCACCTGCCCAGCTATTTCCTCTTAAAAAGGTGGCTGGAGCAAAAGGCATAATCAAGGTTAATGCTCCTTTTCCTTTATCCCACTTTTCCAAATTAGTTAGCGTTTAGGCTCTTTTTCATCAAATATGAAAAACCCAGCCCAGTTCATGGCTCGTTTGGCAGCAACCCTGAGACGTTTTACAGCCCTACACCCTGAAAGGTCAGAAGGCCTTATTATTCTCAATATGTATTTTATTTTATTACCCAGTCCACTCCCGACATTAAATAAAGCCCCCAAAATTAAATTCTGGCCCTCAAACCCTACAACAGGATTTAACCTCGCCTTCAAGGTGTACAATAACAGAAAAAGTTACAATTACTTGCCTCCACTGTGAGAGAACCCCAGCCACACCTCCAGTACACTAGAACTTCCAAACGCCTAAACTGCAGCAGCCAGGTGTTCCTCCAGGACCATCTCCCCCAGGAACTTGCTTCAAGTGCTGGAAATCTGGCCACTGGGCCAAGGAATGTCCACAGCCTAGGATTTCTCCTAAGCTGTGTCCCATCTGTGCGGGACCCCATGGAAAATCGGACTGTTCAACTCACCCAGCAGCCACTCCTAGAGCCTCTGGAACTCTGGCCCAAGGCTCTCTGACTGACTCCTTCCCAGATCTTCTCGGCTTAGTGGCTAAAGACTGACACTGCCCGATCACCTTGGAAACCTACAGGACCATCACAGATGCTTTGGGTAACTCTTACAGTGGAGGGCAGGTCTGTCCGCTTCTTAATCAATATGGAGGCTACCCACTCCACATTACCTTCTTTTCAAGAGCCTGTTTCCCTTGCCTCCATAACTGTTGTGGGTATTGACGGCCAAGCTTCAAAACCCCTTAAAGCTCCCCCACTCTGGTGACAACTTGGACAACATTTTTTTTTTTCTTTTTGAGACAGAGTCTCGCTCTGTCGCCCGGGCTGGAGTGCAGTGGCCGGATCTCAGCTCACTGCAAGCTCCGCCTCACGGGTTTATGCCATTCTCCTGCCTCAGCCTCCCGAATAGCTGGGACTACAGGCGCCCGCCACCTTGCCTGGCTAGTTTTTTGTATTTTTTTAGTAGAGACGGGGTTTCACTGTGTTAGCTAGGATGGTCTCGATCATCCTGACCTCGTGATCCGCCCGCCTCAGCCTCCCCGAGTGCTGGGATTACAGGCTTGAGCCACCGCGCCCAGCCGACAACATTCTTTTATGCACTCTTTTTTAGTTATCCCCACCTGCCCAGCTCCCTTATTAGGCCGAGACATTTTAACCAAATTATCTGCATTCTAACTAAATCATCTGCTTCCCTGGCTATTCCTGGACTACAGCCACATCTCGTTGCCACCCTTGTTCCCAACCCAAAGCCGCCTTTGCATCTTCTTCTCATATCCCACACCTTAACCCACAAGTATGGGATACCTCTACTACCTCCCTGGCAACCGATCACACGCTCTTACCATCCCATTAAAACCTAATCACCCTTACCCCACTCAACACCAATATCCCATCACACAGCACGCTTTAAAAGGATTAAAGCCTATTATCACTCACCTGCTACAGCATGGGTTTCTAAAACCTATAAACTCTCCTTACAATTTCCCCATTTTACCTGTCCAGAAACCAGACAAGTCTTACAAGTTAGTTCAGGATCTGCGCCTTATCAACCAAGTTGTTTTGCCTGTGCACCTCGTGGTGCCAAACGCATATACTCTCCTATCCTCAGTACCTCCCTCCACAACCCATTATTCTGTTCTAGATCTCAAACATGCTTTCTTTACTATTCCTTTGCATTCTTCATCCCAGCCTCTCTTTGCTTTCACTTGGACTGACCCTAACACTCATCAGGCTCAGCAAATTACCTGGGTTGTACTGCCACGAAGCTTCACAGACAGTCCCCATTACTTCAGTCAAGCCCAAATTTCTTCCTCATCTGTTACCTATCTCAGCATAATTCTCATAAAAATACACGTGCTCTGCCTGCTGATCATGTCCGACTAATCTCCCAAACCCCAATCCCTTCTATGAAACAACAACTCCTTTCCTTCCTAGGCATGATTAGTGGGGTCAGAATTCTTACACGAGAGCCAGGACCGTACCCTGTAGCCTTTCTGTCTAAACAACTTGACCTTACTGTTTTAGCCTAGCCGTCATGTCTGCGTGCAGCAGCTGACGCTACTTTAATACTTTTAGAGGCCCTCAAAATCACAAACTATGCTCAACTCACTCTCTACAGTTCTCATAACTTCCAAAATCTATTTTCTTCCTCCCACCTGATGCATACACTTTCTGCTCCCCAGCTCCTTCAGCTATACTCACTCTTTGTTAAGTCTCCCACAATTACCATTGTTCCTGGCCCGGACTCCAATCCGACCTCCCACATTATTCCTGATACCACACCTGACCCCCATGACTGTATCTCTCTGATCCACCTGACATTCAGTCCATTTCCCCATATTTCCTTCTTTCCTGTTCCTCACCCTGAACACACTTGGTTTATTGATGGCAGTTCCACCAGGCCTAATCACCACTCACCAGCAAAGGCATGCTATGCAATAGTATCTTCCACACCTATCATTGAGGCTACCACTCTGCTACCTCCACTACCTCTCAGCAAGCTGAACTCATTGCCTTAACTCGAGCCCTCACTCTTGCAAAGGGACTATACATCAATATTTATACTGACTCTAAATATGCCCTCCATATCCTACACCACCATGCTGTTATATGGGCAGAAAGAAATTTCCTCACTGCACAAGGGTCTTCCATTATTAATGCCTCTTAAACTTTTCTCAGAGCCGCTTTACTTCCAAAGGAAGCTGGAGTCATTCACTGCAAGGGCCATCAAAAGGCATCAGATCCCATCACTCAGGACAATGCTTATGCTGATAAGGTAGCTGAAAAAGCAGCTAGGGTTCCAACTTCTATCCCTTATGGCAGTTTCTCTCTCCTTCTCATCTGGCCACTCCCACCTACTCCCTCATTGAAACTTCCCCCTATCTCTTCCCACACAAGGCAAATGGTTCTTAGACCAAAGAAAATATCTCCTTCCAGTCTCACAGACCTATTCTATTCTGTAGTCATTTCATAACCTCTTCCGTGTAGGTTACAAGCCACTAGTCTGCCTCTTAGAACCTCTCATTTCCTTTCCATCATGGAAATCTATCCTCAAGGAAATCACTTCTTAGTGTTCCATCTGCTGTTCTACTACTCCTCAGGAATTTCTCAGGCCCCCCTCCCTTCCCTACACATCAGCTCGGGGATTTGCCCCCACCCAGGACTGGCAAATTGACTTTACTCACACGTCTCGAGTCAGTAAACTAAACTATCTCTTGGTCTAGGTAGACACTTTCACTGGATGCGTAGAGGCCTTTCCCACAGGGTCTGAGAAGGCCACCGTGGTCATTTCTTCCTTTCCGTCAGATATAATTCCTCGGTTTGGCCTTCCCACCTCTATACAGTCTGATAATAGACCAGCTTTTATTAGTCAAATCACCCAAGCAGTTTCTCAGGCTCTTGGTATTCAGTGAAATAGTGGTCTTTTAAAAACACAAGTTCAGCCACCAACTTAAAAAGGACTGGACAATACTTTTACCGCTTGCCCTTCTCAGAATTCGGGCCTGTCCTCAGAATGCTACAGGGTACAACCATTTAAGCTCCTGTATAGACGTTCCTTTTTATTAGGCCCCAGTCTCATTCCAGACACCAGACCAACCTGGACTGTGCCCCAAAATACTTGTCATCCCTACTATCTTCTGTCTAGTCATACTGCTATTCACCATTCTCAACTACTCATAAATGCCCTGCTCTTGTTTATACTACCAGTTTACACTGTTTCTCCAAGCCATCCCAGCTGATATCTCCTGGTGCTATCCCCAAACCACCACACTTAACTCCCTCTTAAAGTAAATAATCTTTGCTGGCAGGGCTATGCTGAACCTCCTTAAGCACTCTCTAATTGGATGTCCTGGGTCCTCCCAATTCTTAGTCCTTTAATACCTGTTTTTCTCGTTCTCTTATTCTGTTCTTTTTTCAATTCATACAAAACCGTATCCAGGCCATCACCAATAATTCTATATGACAAGTGTTTCTTCTAACAACCCCACAATATTACCCCTTACCACAAAATCTTCCTTCAGCTTAATCTCTCTCACTCTAGGTTCCCATGCCACCCGAATCCCACTTGAAACAGCCCTGAGAAACATTGCCTATTATCTCTCCATACCACCCCCCAAAATTTTCACTGCCCCAACACTTCAACACTATTTTGTTTTATTTTTCTTATTAATATAAGAAGACAGGAATGTCAGGCCTCTGAGCCCAAGCTAAGCCATTATATCCCCTGTGACCCGCATGTATACATCCAGATGGCCTGAAGTAAGTGAAGAATCACAAAAGAAGTGAAATTTAAATGGTCTGTTCCTGCCTTAACTGATGACATTCCACCAACAAAGAAGTGCAAATGGCTGGTCCCTGCCTTAACTGATGATATTACCTTGTGAAATTCCTTCTCCTGGCTCATCCTGGTTCAAAACCTCCCCCACTGAGTACCTTGTGTCCCCCACCCCTGCCTCTCAGAGAACAACTCCCTTTGACTGTAATTTTCCACTACCTACCCAAATCCTATAAAATGGCCCCACCCCTACCTCCCTTCACTGACTCTTTTCAGATTCAGCCCGCCTGCACCCAGGTGAAACAAACAGCCTTGTTGTTCACACAAAGCCTGTTCAGTGGTCTCTTCACACGGAGGGGTAACAATGAGGAGCTGAATGCTAATAGTCAAGACAATGGGAAAAATGTCTCCAGGGCATGTTAGAGACTTTTACAGCAGCCACTCCCATCACAGGCCCAGAGACCTAGGAGGGAAAAATGGCTTTGTGGACCCAGGGCCCTGTTACTCTGTGAAGCCTTAGAACTTGGTGCCCTGCATCCCAGCCACTCCAGCTCCAGCCATGGCTAAAAGGGGCCAAGATACAGCTCAGGCTGTTGCTTCAGATGGTGTAAGCCCCAAACCTTGGCAGCTTCTATGTGGTGTTGGGCCTGCAGGTGCACCGAAGACAAAAGTTGAGCTTTAGAAGCCTCCACCTATAGTTGAGAGGATGTATGGAAATGCCCAGATTCCCAGGCAGAAATCTGCCTCGGGGAGGAACCCTCATGGAGAACCTCTACTAGGGCAATGCAGAGGGGAAATGTGGGTTGGGACCCCCACACAGAGTCTCCACTGGAGTACTGCCTAGTGGAGCTATAAGAAGAGGGCTACCATCCTCCAGATCCCAAAAAGGTAGATCCACTGACAACTTGCACTGTGCAATTAGAAAAGCTGCAGACACTCAATGCCAGCCTTTGAAAGAAGCTGTATGGGCTGAACCCTGCAGAGCCACAAGGACGGAGCTTCCCAAGGCCTTGGGAGCCCACCCCTTGCATCAGTGTGCCCTGGATGTGAAACATAGAGTCAAAGGAGATTTTGGAGCTTTAAGATTTAACGAGACCCAGCGCAGTGGCTCACACCTGTCATCTCAGCACTTTGGGAGGCTGAGGCAGGCGGATCACCTGAAGTCAGGAGTTCAAGACCAGCCTGGCCAACATGGTGAAACCCTGTCTCTACTAAAAATGCAAAAATTAGCTGGGCAGGGTGGCAGGTGCCTGTAATCCTGGCTACTCAGGAGCCTGAGGCAGGAGAATTGTTTTGCCCCAGGAGGTGGAGGTTGCAGTGAGCCGAGATCACACCATTGCACTCCAGTCTAGGCGACAGAGTGAGACTCCATCTCAAAAAAAAAAAAAAAAAAAGATTTAATGAGTGCCTTGCCAGGATTTGGACTTTCATGGGGCAGGTGGCCCCTTTGTTTTGGCCAATTTCTCCTATTTGGAATGGGAACATTTACCTAATGCCTATACAGCCATTGTATCTTGGAAGTAACTGAATTGTTTTTATTTTACAGGTTCATAGGTGGAAGGGACTTGCCTTGTCTCAGATAAAACTTTCGACTTGCACTTTTGAGTTAATGCTGAAATGAGTTAAGACTTTGGGGAACTGTTCAGAAGGCATGATTGGTTTTGAAATGTGAAAGGAACATGAGATTTGGTAGGGGCCAGTGGTAGAATGATATGGTTATGCTCTATGTCCTCAGCCAAATCTCATTTCAAATTGTAATCCCCATATATTAAGGAAGGGTCCTACAGGAGGTGACTGGATTATGGCGGTGGTTTTCCCCATGCTGTTTTCAGAATAGTGAGTTCTCACAAGCTCTGATAGTTTAAAAGAGTTTGGTAGTTCCCCCATCCTTGCTCTCTCTCTCTCTCTCTCTCTTTCTCTCTCTCTCTCTCTCTCTCTCATGTAAGATGTGCCTTGCTTCCCATTCTGCCATGATTGTAAGTTCCCTGAGGCCTCTTCATCCATGCAGAACTGTGAGTTAATTAAACCCCTTCCTTCATAAATTATCCAGTCCCTGGTAGTATCTTTTTTTTTTTTTTTTTTTTGAGATGGAGTTTTGCTCTTGTTACCCAGGCTGGAGTGCAATGGTGCAGCCTTGGCTCACTGCAACCTCCACTTCCTTGGTTCAAGCAATTCTCCTGCCTCAGCCTCCCAAGTAGCTGGGATTACAGGCACACACCATCACTCCTGGCTAATTTTTTGTATTTAGTAGAGATGGGGTTTCACCACATGGGTCATGCTGGTCTCAAACACCTGACCTCGGGTGATCCACCTGCCTCAGCTTCCCACAGTGCTGGGATTACAAGCATGAGCCACTGCAACTGGCCCCCAGGTAGTATCTTTATAGCAGTATGAGAACAGACATTTCTCCATAAAAGAGAATCAGTGATTTTCCTAGCACACATCCATGTGAATGACTAAGCTAGGCTTATCCTCTTTGCTATCTTCTTTCCTCTCTGCTACTTAAAGGTTCTAAATTGTTAATAGATACCTCCACCTTTAGTCATGGTACTCCCAAGATCCTTTTCCTTGACAATAACCAAATCTGGGACTAAATCTTCAGACACTGACAAAATTGAAAAATCAATATTTAAATTAAGGGGAAAGCCACTTGCTTATATAAGAAAAATACAAATAAACTAGGAACATGTTTTTATGATATTCTAAGTCTACAATCAGGGTTTCATAGTTGCTTTGCAAACTCTAATAGTAATCCTTGTCTTCATCTTGGTGTTGCAGTATGCAAGTATGTCTTAAACACTGTTGTGCAACCACTATTATAACAGATGTGCATTCTGACAAAAAGACCAAGAAACCCGGCCCTGACACTATTAGATATCAAAATGACTCACAACCCATTGAATACCAATATACATCTAGTTCAATCACATATCCAGAGATAATGGCTTTTCCCTTAGCTTAGGCTAAGGAGGGAGGGACACTGGAAAATAAACAGGAGAGTACAGGAAACAGAGATAGTAAAACTATACTGTGACTCTCAAAACAGTTAAACATCATTACAAAACTAACCACAGTATACAACACAGAAGACATAAGGTCACTTTAACACTTTTAACACAAACTCACTGGATTCATATGTTTCAACAATAGAAACACTGCTCCAGCAACTTGCCTAGTTTATAAATTTGTTAACCAATTCCTGCCCAGACCACATTGTAAGTATTCTTTTCAAATTTCTCCCTTTTGAGGAAAAATTTAGTCTTCCTACTGAGACTTTACCAAGGTGATGCTCTCCCTTGCCCAGGAAATTTATAGGATAAACAAATTTTTCTAGTGTTCTGTTGCATGGGAACTTCAAAGGCTTACAAACTCATGGAATCAGGAATCAAACATTATGGGCCATTGTTATGGCTGAACTGTGTTTCCCGTAATTTGTAGGTTGAAGTTCTAACCCCCTAGTACCTCAGAATATGACTGTATTTGGAGATGGACTCTTTAAAGAGATAAGTAAGTTGAAATGAGTTAATTAGAGAGAGTCTTAGTCCAATATGACTGCTGTCCTTATTAGACGAGGATATTAGGATACAGATACAAACTAAGGAAAGAGACATAGAAAAGATGAAGATCTACAAACCAAGCAGAGAGGCTCAAAAGAAACCAACCCTGCTGACACCTTGATCTTGGATGTCCAGTCTCCATAATTGTAAGAAAATTAATGTCTACTGTTTTTGTGCCATAATCTGTGGTAGTTTGTTATGACAACCCTAGCTAACCAACACAGTCATGTTAAAACTTGTAGCCTCTATCCTAATTCTAATTGGAAAGCATCTGAAGTTTCACCCTAGAAGAAGAGTGGGTAGTAATCTGATCTTCAAAATGTTTTCAAAATTTACATTTTGAAAACATTAGTTTTGAAAACTTTAATTTTGAAAACATTAATTTTGAAAACATTTACATTTTGAAAACATTAGTTAGACAGCAAAGTGGAAAACAGATTGGAGAGGTCTAGACTGAATTGTGTAGACCAGTTAGAAAACCACTGCAAAAGTCTAGGTGATCAGTAAATGTGTCAGGCTAAAGGTAATGATGGTGGTGGTGATGATGACAAGGATGAGAGTGGAAAGCAGGGAGAAAAGGACAGATTTAAGAAATACAGGATAAAAACCTGAGAGAATTTGGCACTGATCTCCCATAGTGTTTCTTAAGATTTAGATTCTGGTTCATTTAACAGAAAACCAAAATGGCTTAAACAAAATAGAAGTTAATTTCTGTTTCATTTAAGTCTGGAGATAGGTAGTACAGAAATCTAGATTTCTTCTATTGAACCTTTGATATACTTATCTCATTACTCTTCATCCAAGATGGTAGTTCGAGGTCGAACCACATCACACATAGCAAGCAGGAGGGTAAAAAGAAGAAAAAGTATGTGACCTCTTGTTTAAGAAAACTTGGGAAAATCCCATATATCACTTCTACTTATATTTTATGAGTTAAAATTTAATCATATGGCCACATTAGATGGGGGAAAAAAAAAAACCTAGGAAATGTTGAATTTTAACTGAATTCATTGTAGCTCCAAATAAGATTAAAGGGCTCTTTTTTTTTTTTTTTTTTTGAGATGGAGTCTCACTTTGTCACCCAGGCTGGAGTACAGTGGCGTGATCTCGGCTCACTGCAAGCTCCACCTCCCGGGTTCCGCCATTCTCCTGCCTCAGCCTCCTGAGTAGCTGGGACTACAGGCACCTGCCACTATGCCCGGCTAATTTTTTGTATTTTTTAGTAGAGATGAGGTTTCGCCATGTTAACCAGGATGGTCTCAATCTCCTGACCTCGTGATCCACCTGCCTTGGTTTCCCAAAGTGGATTAGAGGTCTTTTGATAGAGAAGAAGAGAAGAATGGATGTTGAGTGTGTCCCTAGTGAAGAAGTCTTTCCACCACAACAATTCTGAGCAAAGCAATACGTTATTTTTATTTGGTTCCCTGGTCACTGACTTTTACTGCCATGTAAAAGAAATAGGGGCCAATGAAACACTCAGTTTAAACCAAACACTACAATATGTCAAAGTATATGCCTTATTTTGAGAAGTTAATAGCATCATTCTTGTATAAGGAAGGATATTAACAATAACACTAGATCAAGGGCCTACTAATACTTAAGTCATTGTATTAGTCTGTTTTCATGCTGCTGATAAAGACATACCCGAGACTGGGCAATTACAAAAGAAAGAGGTTTAATTAGACTCACAGTTCCACATAGCTGGGAAGGCCTCACAATCATGATGGTAGGCAAGGAGAAGCAAGTCACATCTTACATGGACAATGGCAGGCAAAGAGAGAGCTTGTGCGGGGATATTTCTGTTTTAAAAAACCACCAGATCTGTTGGGGTGATCAGTCCCAACCCCCGGCCGTGGGTACCCGAAGTCCAGTGGTGACAACGGAATGAGAAAAGACAAGTTAAGAGTAAAAGCAGGTCCAGGAGGCCATCTGCTAGAGTGAAGACTGCAGAAGGCCCAGAGCACTGGTTTCCTGACAATTTATTGAGTACAATCTTTTTGATCTAAGAAGCAGATGGTACGGGGTGAAACGGTGAAGGCGGGGGAGCGTGCATCATTCGAAAGATGTATAGCAGTGGCGGTTAGGTGAATTTCCTTTAAGCTCAAAGTGTATGTCTAACTACTATGATCATCTTTAACTTATCAGGCTGCAGTTGGTGGGAGTTGGTTTTACAAGGAGCCAGGATGTCTGGTCACATTCCAATGCTTCAAGGGAGTGTTTCAGCCCAGATCATTCTGTGTAAAGCCACAGAGTAGGTCATGGGGGGCACATGGCTTGGGGGCACAATGGCAATAATGAGATGTTTCTCCTCAGATGCCCCCTATGGTGTTCCATAGGTGTCCTCCACAGGGATGACTGACTAAACTGGCACCCCATAAACCCTGCCACCAGCAAGATCTCATAAAACTTATTGACTATCATCAGAACAGCATGGGAAAGACCTGCCCCCATGATTCAATTGCCTCCCACCAAGTCCCTCCAACAATACATGGAAATTCAAGATGAGATTTGGGTGGGGACACAGCCAAACCATATTATTCCACCCCCGGCCCCTCCCAAATCTCATGTCCTCACATTTCAAAACCAATTATGCCTTCCCAACAGTCCCCCAAAGTCTTAACTCTTTACAGCATTAACCCAAAAGTCCACAGTCCAAAATGTCATCCGACACAAGGCAAGACCCTTCTACCTATGAGCCTGTAAAATCCAAAATAAGTTAGTTACTTCCTAGATACAATGGTGGTACAGGCATTGGGTAAATACAGTCATTCCAAATGGGAGAAATTGGCCAAAACAAAGGGGCTACAGGCCCCATGCAAGCCTGAAATCCAGCAGGGCAGTCAAATCTTAAAGCTCCAAAATGATCTCCTTTAACTCCATGTCTCACACCCAGGTCATGGTAATGCAAGAGGTGAGTTCTCATGGTGTTGGGCAGCTCCACCCCTGCGGCTTTGCAGGGTACAGCCTCCCCTCCCAGCTGCTTTCACCAGCTGGCATTGAGTGCCTGCAGCTTTTCCAGGTGCATTGTGCAAGCTGTCAGTGGATCTATCATTCTGGGGTCTGGGGGTTCTGACCCCACATTTCCCTTCCGCACTGCCCTAGCAGAGGGTCTCCCCTGAGGACACTACCCCTACAGCAAACTTCTGCCTGAGCATCCAGGTGTTTCCATACATCCTCTGAAATCTAGGCAGAAGTTCCCAAACCTCAATTCTTGACTTCTGTGCACTTGCAGGCTCAACACCATGTGGAAGCTGCCAAGGCTTGAGGCTCACACCCTCTGAAGCTACATCCCAAGTTCTACATTGGCCTTTTTCAGCCATGACTCAAGCTGGTGGGACGCAGGGCACCAAGTCCCTAGACTGCACACAGCATGGGGACCCTGGGTCCAGCCCATAAACCACTTTTTCATCCGGGGCCTCCATGGCTGTGATGGGAGGGGCTGCCAGCAAAGGTCTCTGACAACGTTTTCCTCTGTCTTGGTGATTAACATTCGACTCCTTGCTTATGCAAATTTATTCCGCCATCTTGAATTCCTCCTCAGAAAATGTGATTTTTTTTTTTTCTATTGCATTGTCAGGCTGCAAATTTTCCAAAGTTTTATGTTTTGTTTTCCTCTTTAAACTGAATGGCTTTAACAGCACCCAATCACCTCTTGAATGCTTTGCCGTTTAGAAATTTCTTCTGCCAGATACCCTAAATCATCTCTCTCAAGTTCAAAGCTCCACAGATCTCTAGGGCAGGGGCAAAATGCCGCCAGTCTCTTTGCTAACACATAATAAGGGTCACCTTTGCTCCAGTTCCCAACAATTTCCTCATCTCCATCTGAGACCACCTCAGCCTGGACTTTATTGTTCATATCACTATCAGTATTTTTGTTAAAGCCATTCAACAAGTCTCTAGGAAGTTCCAAACTTTTTCACATCTTTCTGCCTTCTTCTGAGCCCTCTGAGTCTCTGGGAAGTTCCAAACTTTCCCACATTTTCCTGTCTTCTTCTGAGCCCTCCAAACTGTTCCAGCCTCTGCCTGTTACCCAGTTCCAAAGTTGTTTTCACATTTTCGGGTATCTTTTCAGCAGTGCCCCACTCAAATGGCGCCAGTTTACTGTACTAGTCGTTTTCATGCTGCTAATAAAGACATATCTAAGACTGGGCAATTTACAAAAGAAAGAGGTTTGATTGGACTCACAGTTCCATCTGGGTGAGGAGGCCTCACAATCATCGTGGAAGGCAAGGAGGAGCAAGTGACATCTTGCATGGATGGCAGCAGGCAAAGAGAGCTTTTGCAGAGAGATTCCCATTTTTAAAACTATCGGATCTCATGAGACTTATTCACTATCATGCAAACAGAACAGGAAAGACCTGGCCCCATGATTCAATTACCTCCCACCAGGTCCCTCCCACAACACATGGAAATTCAAAATGAGATTTGGGTGAGGACACAGCCAAACCATACCAGTAATCTTTCTTTACTCTATACATAGTCCTTCCTGAACACTTACTTAATAATTTATAATTAAGCAAGTACACAAATAATTCAAAGAGCAAGTTAAATTTTTTTTTTTTTTTTTGCAAAATCCAAATCAAGTAAACAGGAACCACATTTGATGTTTCAAAAAATGCATGAGATTAAAACAACAGCTTTTCAGAAACAAAGGGAATCTCCAAAAGTAAAAGACAATTTCTATAGATAAAGGAATGAATATATAGAGTGAATAAATACCTTTTGAAGTTTGTACAGCAGATCTAAGGAATGAACGCACAATTTGGGTTTGATGCTTGTTTCATTGTAATATTAATCTACTAGCACCATTATTTTATTTGCAGGATCTTAACTGTCAAGCTAAAATTAAAAATTTTTTCTTTTTATATTTTTTCTTCAAAAGTATTTTTAATTTGCTGCTAAAAAGAGAATGGCATTGATTCTTCATCTGCATAGAAAACAGCTCACTCCCTTCAAGCAGATTTATTTTGATCTATATAAACACCAAAAAAAAAAAAGAAAAAAGAAAAAACCCTCACATATGCTCTGCACTTTTATAGCTTCTTTTTAAGCAAACTCTCTCTTCCTGGAAGGTCCCATCCCTTCTTCAGGATATCTCTGCTCCTCCCACTACCTCAAACACAACTGCTATTGTTGTCCTTGTTGCATCCACATCACCCTGTGCGTCTATTAAAAGCACTTTCCACCCCATAATATAGTTAATAGATGTATGTTCCCCTAATGAGATATAAGTTCCTCTAGGGCAGGAGCATATATTATGCATCTTTGTAGAAACAGAATCAGCCACGGGATCTGGCACACAGTAGGAGCTCAACAAAAGAATGTTGAAGTCATGAATGTGATAGTAATAGATACTAAATTGTTCTGAATCAATAAATTTTCATTTGGGAAAATAGAGCATTAGGAAAGGATATTTCTTACTTTTTTTTCACCTTCAGGTAACATAAAACTGAAAAAAAAAAAAAAACTGGTTTAAATTAAAATTAAAACATCGAAATGAATTTGTTCCCTTAGCTGAAAATTCCAAATGTGAGGCAGCCCTCAGGAGTAATTTGATCACAGACGTGGCTCCGCTTGTCTTTGTACTGCCTTCTCTGTGTCAGCTTTCACCCCATCACGGCCAAAAAATGGTTTCATGGACTTTCAGGAATCACATCTGTATATCCTAACTTCCAGAGGATATGTGAGCTTATCTTTTCCTAATGATTAAGGAAGATAGGATTAAGTGGATTGGTTTAGACCATTTAGGTGCCAACAAGTGGCAATGGCGTTATTTACAGCAAATCCTCTTGGCTGAGAAATTCACTATGCTATTTGGAAATGGGAAGTGGGGAAAGAACTAGTAAGAAATGACAAAAATGCTTTGGGAGGCCAAGGCGGGCGGATCACTGGGTCGGGAGATACAGACCATCCTGGCTAACACGGTGAAACCCCGTCTCTACTAAAAAATACAAAAAAAAAAAAAAATAGCCACGCATAGTGGCGGGCACCTGTAGTCCCAGCTACTCAGGAGGCTGAGGCAGGAGAATGGCGTGAACCCGGGAGGCGGAGCTTGCAGTGAGCCGCGATCGCGCCACTGTACTCCAGCCTGGGTGACAGAGCGAGACTCCATCTCAAAAAAAAAAAAAAAAAAAAGACCAAAATGTATACTACAACTAACAATGACTAAGGTACCTTCCAACTTTCAGGGTTTATATTCCCATTAATCTCACTGATATTATTATTATTAGTTTATGAATTATTTAAAAGTGTATACATGTTACAGAATTGATTTGTATTTTAGAAATAAAAAAATACTTTAAAATTATAATTCTGCAAACTCTAATGCATAATTGATACTTCTCTTCATCTAAATGTAAAGCCTAAGGTGTAATCCACCTATATCAGTGTCCCTTTACAAGAGAAAAATGTTTTTACCCAGACAAAATTATTATTAATTACATCAATAATAGATCAAGCTTTGGGACAAATCACGTGGAACAACAATCCAGTTGTTTTATTAAATGAAAGTTGTAAATTAATCAGGTGCAACTTTGCAGAGGAAAGCTCTTTTAAAAGACATGTAGCATTATTTCCATCCCGTCCTGCAATTGAAGCAGAATTTTTCTAAGAATATATGAAATGCTCGTTCATTTTTTTCTGGGTTTTGATGGGAGAAGGTTCAGACCCAAGCAACATAAGCCAGTGAGGAAGGGTGAGAATGCAGAGTATATGAAAACTGACACAAACACACTGAGAAACCTTGAAGAATAAAACCATGACATCCAAGGCAGAGTGTACAAAGGTTATGGTGATCTTCCTTGGTTCTAAAAGTTGGAAGCAGCAGTAGAGGAAGACCTGGGGATGCTCTGGTTCCAGAAACCTGCCCATTTCTAGCTGTAAAAAGTAAAGTAGAGGTTCCTCTTCAAAGACTTTCCTCCCCATCTAATTAGGAATAAATAGTAACATCTCTTAGAAGCAAAATTTATTCAAACACCTGTGCTAACATTCTTAAATATCTGCTAGCCATAATAAAGAAATCAATGTACTTTATGTTCTTAGCTCCCAAAACTTAGCCTAAATATTTGCCCTGGCATGCTTATGCTGGTTCAAGCAAGCATTAGTCATATAGCCTCTTCCTCTACCTTATTTGAAGGTGTTTTTACCTTTCTCAGCGTTTCACAAGTTACTTCCTCCTTCCTTTGTTCTCCTCTGCCTTTGACTCTTTTAAAAAGTTCTAAGTTACTAGCCAATCGGGACAAATACAGAATGTGAGGTCCTGTTCCTGCCAATGGAAACTGGACACAGCAGTAGTAAGGAAGCGTCAGGTTATAAATGACCCTGTCTCCTTTGTTCAGTTTACTCTCATGGCAAAACTGCTAGCAAGTATATACCCTTTCTGCAGAAAGTATAAAAATGGCCTTGCTGAGGAAATTAAATTTGTGTTCAAGTGCTATTTCTTTATGGCGCCAGGGAACAAGCATTTCAAACATAGCCATACCTTGGCCAATGACTGGCTAAATCTATTACATGGAGTTAGCTTCTGAAGAAAGGAGGGAAGAAAAGGAAGAGCAGGAGGACAGAAGAAAGGTAGGACTGAGGAAAACAGGGAATGAAATGGAAGAAAATAAAGGAAATTGAGACAAAAACCTCAAGACTATGGGAAAGATCTAAATAAAAGGTGATGGGTGCAGGTGAGGAGTGCTTTGACTCCTCAGCTTTGGAGGATACATAACAATGGCATACTGGGAAATGTTTAACAATGAGACTTCCGAATTAAAAAATAGCTTCATTTTTGCATTTGCAGATTCGTGTGGCATTAATCCTCTCATTATGGCCAATTTATAAGCCAACAACATGATAACACTTTGCAGAAATACATGATAATACACAATTATTTGGTATTTTTAGTTTATAGATGTAATATATGTAAATAATTTCAAAAACATAGAAAATAGTAAAATAATTAAGAAGTGATGAGATTTAAGGATATCTTAACTCTGCTTTAAATACATTTAATAATAAGGTTATGTAATATACATTTTAATAATGGCTATGTATACAACTGGCTCACAAAGCTTGAGAAAAATTAACAATTGAATTATAATCAGCTTTTGCAAGCTAGCTTCTGCATACCACACATGATATGGTCATCCCTGGCAACCAGATGCAGAGTTTATTGACAGCCACACATATTTCAAAACTTCTTAAATATGAGGGCAAAGCAATGTTTGTCAAAGTAAAAATTAGGAAAATATTGAAGCAGAAAAGGTCCATTTAAAGTTGGTGAAATAAAATCACATTTTTTCTATTGTTTCCCACAAATAATGAAGGAATTATTTTTTTTAAATCCACAAGCAAAAAGAGAATGGGAGAGGACCACATACCCAAAAAAATATGTCACCCAAATTTGGTAAGCTGGAAAACAGAGATATGAAAGGCAACTGTTAATAGCAGAGTGGAAAAACGGACCCTAAATACCTACAGAGGGACCATTAGAAATTTGTATTTCCACCTACACCTATTTCACAGTCAGGTGATCTCCTCTCCCTAACTACTTGCAGGAGACAAAAAGGTTGTATGTAGAGAGAAGAGAGAGGTGTGTGTGTGTGTGTGTGTGTGTGTGTGTGTGTGTGTGTAAAATATAAGAAAGTGCTGCTTAGGAGCTTTTTTTAAGATTATACAAAGAAAAATGAGAGGCTGTCCATTGGAGCCATTATGTTTGAATTACATTTGTGTACCCTTGGAATTCCATGGTCTTTCTATCAACTAGACATCCTCCAAGCTGCAGCAGCTGAGTCTGTCCATGTTTGCTTGCCTCAGTATTTCAAAAAATATATTTTAAATCACTGCTGCCAAATGGGAAATTTCCTATGCCCTAGATTTACAATGAAGCATAAGAGGTACTCTCTTCAAAAGACACTCAAAAATAAATATAGAAGATATGCAAGTAAGAGAGCAACCATCATATTGTGAGATAATTCTTAATCCAGGGATAAGAACAGAGGCAGTACAAAGAAAATGAATCCGGAAAGTTAACTAGGTGTTGAGTAGAGTGGGGAATGGTGTTTTATCAGAGAAATAGATTATATGAAAGCCAAGATGAAAGAATACCTCAAACTCAGGAAATGGCAAGTATATCAATAGATCAGCATGGTTGCGGAGAAAGTGGCGAGAGATGATACAAAGAATACAGGGGACCACATTATGACTGACATTAAAGATCATGTTAGGAATTTTGGACTTTATCCTAAAGGAGATCCAAGGTTTAATAGGAAGAAGCCATGATTTACAATTTGTTCTGTACCGCTGGGATCTCAACTTGACACTATTCCACCTGTTCTAGCTGCAGTTAACAGGGTTATGAGTATTTGTATTCCATCACTTTCCCCCTATGAAATTTCCTCATAATTCACAAAAAAAATTAAAGCATTAAATTCTGTCACAGTGACTTAGTCAAACTAAATTCTATTTAATTTGCTACTGGTTGACTCCCAAAGTACATTGCATAACGTTTACTTATTCTTAAAGCATTTTGCAGAATGCTCATGTACGAAAATTAGAGACCTATCAACAAAGATTATGGAACCAGCAATGTGTTCTGTTGGCAGACAGAATTTTGGTGATTTCATGATTTTTGAAAATAATACCTTGTTGTTATCGTAATCTTATTCACTGACGACTATGGAATTCTTATTCTCAGAGTTCCTATGGAGTGGTGGATTGTAGCTGCCTCTGGTAATTTGACTTACAACACTCTAATTTTATGACCTTTCTTGTTATAGATGGTACTCCTAAATTTTCTATACAATTTGATTTATGAATATCCAGTATTTGGAATCTTTGGGGAAGAAGCTGAATCTAAAATCAGAGAAACCAGATGCGTATGCCTATCCAGAAAAGCCAGAATGGGAATTCAAATGTGAGGACAAAGTCATTTACCAAACTGGAAACTAGATGAATATAGAAATTGGTCAGCAGTAAATGAGAAGATTCAGGACAATTCAAATTTAAATTTGTATTTAAGATTTATATTTATGGATAAAAGTGGATCGTGTGTGTGTGTGTAAAACACACAAAGACATAGAGGTAAGAATGAGAATACAAATCCTGTATTCTCACTATCGTGCTGGTCGTATGTTCATTTTAAGGCATCTCCTACAGGTGAGGCCATGCTACATTAACTTTCTCTGGAGCTTCTTTCTTTCGTGATGGGCTTGCAGGTGTTTGTGCATCAAACCAAATTATGGCCTACATATCATATCATAATGCAATTTCAGTAGATATTTCTTCAAATATGTTTTCAGGCTCTTCATTAACAAGAGCCATATTTAGCCAAATACATATCTGTGAGTGGGAATGGAAAGCTCTTCTCTAAATTGTCGGTGCAGTATTCTAGCAGAGCACTTTGTCTTTCTAGGGGATGTTGTAACTTTAAGACTAAAGGGGCTGTTTCTGGACAAAGCAGTTCCTGAAAGTCCTGACCAATCATGATCCATCTCTGATTATCCAAACCTCTGCTCCAGGAGAATCCGTCTGCCATTCTACATGACCGGCTCATCTTCTGCATCATCCACCTCCCAGTTTTTCCAGTGTTCCCAGGTTTCTTAACTGCCTGACCTTTATTTGCTAGTCCTAATATCTGATCCCATTTTATCCAACAAAACTTTTACTCTTGTAAGAAGCTCTAGACTTGATTCCTGCCAATGTGCCTTACTCTTTCCTGTTCTGCCTTCCCTTTTTCTGCTTTAATTTCCGTATTGTGGATGATTGTCAAAGTCCAGTGAAACAGTAAATGCATTACATGAGAAACTTAAAGTCATAGTATGAGCCAGAGAATAAATCTTGAAATAAGAAATCAGGGTAAGAGATGCTGGCTGATGATGAACTCAACCTTTTGAAGCTTGAAACCTCAAATAAAAAGGAATATCTCATTGAAGACCTGATCTGAAAAAAAAAAAAAATACCAGTAATAGAAAAGAGAATTCAAGAGGAACAAAAGCAAACCTCACAGAGATTCAAGTTGGAGGAACTCAAATTAATATTGTAGATAAAAGATGTCCAATTAAATTTAAATTTCAGATAAACAACATTTTGAATGTAACTAATTTTTATTTGCTAAATCTGCAACCTTAACCGAAATGGGATCTTAATACATCTCCAGAGCAGCATTAAAAACTCATCTGCCCTCTGTTTTAAATGTGCAGGCTAGGGTCAAAGAAGAGTAAGGCTCGAAGAAAGAGGGATGAGCCGATGTCCAGCTACTATTACACATCTTGCACTATATTCAGAGGCAAAATTTATAGACGTGACCTATATCAGCAATTAGTTTCAGTCCAATTTAATTTTATTGACCATCAAACCTGCCCATGAATGATAACATGACTGACTTACAAAAGAATCCCATATAGAGATGTATAAAATTTAGCAAGCTTGCTTAATATATGACAAACTGAGAAAGATCTGGCTACATACCTCATTTTCACTTCAGCAAGGTGACCTTGGAAAATTTACAAAAGTTGCCCCGGAGTTTCACATTTGTACAATTAGAATTATTGTATTGTATATATTATAGGGCTATTAACAGGATTTTAATAATACTACATTTGTAAAGGTGTCAGCACAGAATTTGGTTTCTTGAAGTAGTTAATAAATATGATTAACTAATTAATTCAATTTATGTTCAGAAATGCATCAATTGCATAAAAACATACCAGCTATTGACTACTTTTAAACAAAAATTATAAGTGTTTTTCTTCCTACTATTTTTTGAATTGGGGAAAATCTTACCAACCATTCCATCATTTAAAGAAATCCTCTAATAAGGTTACCTCAACATCATTTAAAGAAATCCTCTAATAAGGTTACCTCAACAGACTTGAAAAACAGGGTATGAGTTCCTGATCCCTGGTACTCTACTACTCTTGGCATGAGCTCTTCTCTCCTAAATCAGTCACTAATCAGATATCTCTGCTTTTTTATCCTACAATTTATGCAGTGACATTTTCTAATGATAATTGCTTTGTAAGGAGTGAACTGCTTCCCTGCTAAACCTATTTGCTGAAACAGGACAGACAAAGAAAAGATGCCTAGCAATGTCATGAACACCGAAGCCCTCAATAAATAGGATTTTGTATAGGTAAGATTCATTGGCCAGTGCTCTCATGGCCAAAGTTACCTCTGACATTTCCAAATGTCGCAGTTAATCTACTCTTAAGAGCAATGCTTTTAAAAGTGCTAGAAGGAAGACCTCCAAAAGTCATGCATAAGCTAGAGGACGCATAATGATTTTACTTCAGGGTCCCTCAACAAGAGGTCGCATAGTTATTTAGACATCTATTTTGAAAGTTTGTTATCAATATTCTGAGAATAACCGCAAAAATTCAACATATAAAATGTTTAGTGTTATTTAGTGTGAATAGTTAATAGTTAATAGTTTCATGAGTTTGATCCCAACATGGCTAAATTAGCTTTACTATGTTCAATGACGGCAGACTACCCCGCACTACACCCCAACCACAGTAGCACATGCTGCAGGCCTACTCTGACAAAGCATCTCAACCCCTTGACTATATAGTTGGCCCCCAAATTGGAAGTTGACCCAATCCAGAACCATTCTGTGAAATTGTATTCATGAATACTGTTTCTTTTCTCAGGCACATATCACAAAACTGGGATGATACAGTGGTGAATATTTCTGTGGCTATGCTACTATTTCCCTCACTACATACAGAAAGCCTGTCTGTTATAGGAAGAAAACACACCTGTAGAAATGAAACCAAATATAAGAGGAAAGATAAACTGGAGAAACAAAGCAAGAAAAAACATCGTTCTTTAAATCCATAGCATTTCTAAAGACATTCCCATCCTCTTGGACTTCTTAGTTATGTGCTTGATTCAATAAATACCCTTTATAAAACTGGTTTATTTGCATTTCTGCCATTTGCAATAGAACAATATCTTCATCATACAATATAGCCCACTTAAGCAAAACCAGAATTCACATTTTTACTGTAGTCTTGAAGATTGTTTTGAAGATTCATTCACTATTGTCATATGATGTTCTTAATGATATAAATTAGATAATCTCTTTACAGCATAGTAGTGTTCAGCTGGAAGGTTCTATTGCAGTAATCATAAAACACATTTTGCCACTGTCAGATCTAGCAAGCATCCCTTGCCTTTCTGCATGAATTATTATATGACAAGATTCTGAAATGTTACAAGAGAAAAACGTGATTTCACTTTCACATACTCCTTGAATTTGGTGGCTTATAGGAATAATTTCTGAGTTTTGAAATAGTAAGACAAATATCCTCTCTTCCAAAGGTGAAATAATACAATGTTTAGGAAAATTATTTTAAATCAGTGGAATAGTTGAGTGTGTTGAATACTGGCCCACAAAAGGTATTTTCACACAGCACCTCAAAATGTGACCTTATTTGGAATAAGGGTCTTTGCAGATGCTTTAAGGTAAGGATCTAGAGATGAAATCATCCTGGATTACGGTGGACCCTACACCCAGTGACAGGTGTACTTATAAAAGACAGAAAAAGAGAGGACAGAGACAGAAAGAAGAAGGTCATGTGAAGACAGAAGCAGAGACTGGAGTGATGCAGCTACAAACCAAGGACTGTCAAGAACTGCAGGGAGCCACCAGAATCCAGGAAGAAGCAAGGAACGATTCTTCCCTCAAGTCTTCAGAGGGAGCACGGCCCTACCAACACCTTGATTTCAGATTTCTAGCCTCCAGAACTGTGAGAGAACACATTTCTGTCATTTTAAGCCAACAAGTTTGTGGAAATTTGTTATGACAACCCTAGGAAACTAATACATATAGAAATGTATATTTCCTGTAGTTAATTTGAATGTTCTTTCTGTTGGTTTCCTGGTGGTTATCAAGGTCAGGTTTTAACAATATTCTTAGAAAATCTTCCATAATACATTTTGCCATGTGTGAAAGTTTCTGGGAGTTTTGACCTATTTTTTCCTGAATTATTATTTTTTTATTAAATCATTACCCTGTGAGACCATGGACCCACCTGTATGCTGCTACTAAACTGTATTTTTCAACTATGTTGTTATAACTGGCTTTTTCAAGCTCTATATTGAAACAAGATGTCTGCTAAATATCGATTCATACTGCCATTCAGACAGTATCTGTTAAGTCTTGTTGATAACAGTTCCATAAACAATTTCTTTTTCTGCTTCAAATCAGGTTTGTTTTGGAGTCTCTGTGAGTTTTTAAATTCTATTTTCTGTATGAAAATCTCATGACTCTTTTGCTCACTGTGATCTTCATTGGTTTCAGTTTCCCAACCTCAAGGTAAAAAATAAAAATAGCATTGAAAGGATACTTTACAATTTACAAGGCATTTATGCATATAATATGCCTTTCAATATAAATAAATATACTATAATTCTATCTTTTTAATATTTAGAATCTCTAGTTTTTACATAAACTAATAATATAAATAACATTTCTGGGCTTCTTCTTGTGGTTTGATTATCTTATATATCAGTTATCCCCCAGTGCCTACAAAAGCACTTTCTACATAATGAATGGCTATTACATGTTTGTTTAATGGATGCATATATAAATAATGTTCTATTCTTACTCTAGAGAGACATGCAGCCTCATATTCAGTACTTCTCTCCCATCATCACATTGTTTGCTATAGATGGCACAAAGAGGAATGCCCTCAGTAGAGTCAGGCAACACTGAAGGCTTTAGATTTCCCCAGACCTTCCAAAAAGCGACAAGGTAAACCAGGATTGAGACTCTGCTAATTTCTAGTTTCTTCCCAAGGCATTAAAAAAAAATGGTGATTGAGAGTAGAGTTTCCTAACTTGGAGTCTGTAAAAGAACTTTTGGTGTAGAGTCTGCAACAAATTTTCTACAATAATCTATGCTTATTCCTGGGATAGGAAGGAATTGCCTTTCACTAGATTTTCAAAAAGGTTCTTGATCCAAAAACATATTCATAGGCTTCAGTAATACAAATCAAAGAGAGAAACATATAATGTATGTGTTGAAAACATTTTGTATTGCTGATGAAAAACTATAAAGCTGTGAGGCTGGGCACGGTGGCCTAAACCTGTAATCCCAGCACTTTGGGAGGCCGAGACTGGTGCATTGCTAGAGATCAGGAGTTTGAGACCAGCCTGGCCAACATGCTGAAACCCTGTCTCTATTAAAAATACAAAAATTAGCCACGAGTGGTGGCGGGTGCCTGTAATCCCAGCTACTAGAAAGGCTGAGGCAGGAGAATCACTTGAATTGAATCCAGGAGGTGGAAGTTGCAGTGACCCTGGGCAGCAGAGCCAGACCCCGTCTCAGGGGGAAAAAAAAAAGAAAAAAAATGAAAAAGTCTAAAGCTGTAAAACAAGTATCTATGGAGTGTGCTGAAATACTCAGCATTGTAGTCATACTCTGTAGAATTATTTTGTTAATAGATGGGTACCCTGTCGTGAAACTGCTGTCAAGATAAGAGTTACCTGTCATATGTTTCCAGTCTTATGGTGAGATATTTATACTACATGTAACTATAGATACAGGAAGCCTGATTTGGCCAACATATAGCTAAATTAATTTTATAGTCAGATGCTTTATTATGGAACTTCTCGTTCTTTAGTCTCCTGTTTGTCAGTTTATCTTAGTCTCGATCTTATTTTTATTCAGATATGACATTATTTTTAAAGTAAGCATTCATCTCTACTCAAAATTCATATAAATATATGCAAATTTTCTACTAGACTTAGCTCTAAAAGGTGTGAATTAGCTCTAAAATTATTTATTAAGGATTATATAACCACCAATTCTGGACTTCTTCCTTTTTCTTTTAGCCGCATCTTCTTTTTTGATTCAGAGTTTAGATTTGGGTCCCGTCCCCTCCAGGTCTCACCCAAATAACAGGACAAATAGTTTCCTCAGAATAAATGAAACAAGAAATCGGGGGGCATATTCTAATCACACTTCCAAGGTCTCTTGCATCCTCCGATATTCTTACACAAAACATAATAAATACATCTGACCATTTCCTGCTTCAGCTGCACTCTGTAGTGAGGACCAAGCCATAGGGGCAGTGTCCACTCTGACCAATGCTAAGAACAACAACATTTGCCCAGTACCTGCCAAAGTATAAACTGACTTCCGATGTAACTGAGTGGAGTCACACAGTTTTGTCAACAAAGTTTCAGGATACGAAATCAATGTACAAAAATCACTAGTATGTTAATAAAAATAAAATTTTTGAAAGACAAGAAGCCAAATTAAGAGGGGAAAACAAAGACGCATTTTTTAAAATCCTAAAATGAGGGAATTCTTCCACACCTGTATTTTTTCATCTAAATGCTAATTTGCCCATTATGATTTTTCATACTTAGTTTCTTTCGTTCCTCATCATCCCAAACATAATAGTGTTCATTTTTGGTAGGAACTTAGGAGAAGACACATGTCATAAGCTTCTACTTTAACCTCACTGTGATAAGCATACGATGGGCATCAAGTCATTTTTTAAATTGAAATGAAGACATTTTTGAATCAAGTTTGAACTTTTTCTCTAAGAAACATAGAAACAAAGCCTTCAAGAATGCATCTAGCAAATAAATAGTTAAACATCTGATCTACAAAGGCATAAAATAGCCATAAAAAGATATTAATATAATTAATATTTTCTAATGTTTTCCTTTTCAAACTATCAGTCAAAGCCTGGGATAAATCAGAGATCAATATCTGTGATTGTGAAAAACTATATTAACAAGTGTTCCCTGAAATATTTGAATACTCAAAGCTTTTTCCAAATGTACCTGTCTAACTAGTTTAGTATTTAATGCTTAGCTCATGTTGTCAAATTCATACCTTCATTTCTGAAGCAAGTTATTCAATCATAATTTTTAACTTAGGGATATAATGTTTCCTCCAGGAATCCTGGAACAAGCAAAGAAGCAAACATGAAATAAAATTTTAAACACTCATAAAGCCATCTCCCAGAAGCACTTTATATATGTTGTTTTATACTTTTTATAATGCACAATATAGGCATTGTGGTTGGAAATTATAAAAATGACGAATTGCCCACATGCAACCTCCCATACTCTCTCCTCATTCTACGTGTGCCAGAGGTTGAAAATAGCAGTGCCCTAAGAAGTAAGATGCTGATCCTTTGAGTTACAACAGGGAAGATCACCCACCAACCATTTAAGAAGCCTGAGATTTGAGTGAGAAATAACACATTAAGCCACTGAGGTTTTCATATTGATTTTTGGCAATAATTAGTCTATTCTGAATAGCATAATAATTTATAATTTGGCTTAACAGATCCTCAAATAGATGTTATTAGCTGAGCAGTCGGATGCTGGGTGACAAGGAAACTGATATCAGAGGTTGGAAAATAAGCCATGTACATAATGGAAGGTGATTACAGAGAGTAGAAGGGTTAGAGGGCAGATAACTATTTTAGGAAATAAATAAGCCAGGATGGAATTTGAAAGGGATCAGAGGGGCAAGAAATGTAGAGCCTCGAAGAATGGGAAATCTGATTCCCTGCTAGAAACCACACAGTAAGACATAAAGTTGTTGAGGAAACAAAGTCCATTAAGATATAGCCTTGTGAAGACATAATAAGGATGTGAATTTTTAGCTGTGGTTGGACTTTCAATTGCCTGTATTGGAAAGAAGGTGAGTATGAGAATAAAAGTTAAATGGATATTTAGTGACTAGAAGACTGTAGAAATGACAATGCTGTGCATTCATCAAACAATTTTATTATCCTTTGAGCACACAGATAAACCATATTGTCAAGTATCCTCGCTTACATCAAAATGAGGCCTTTAACTGTTTCGCATCAAAGACAGTGGGCACAGCAGTTAAATCTAAGCATGCCTTCTGTATGATCCTTTTCTCTCTGCTAACTGTATGATGCCAGTGTAACTTCAAAGCCATGTATTGAATACGGAGGAGCCTCATTATAAAAGGAATCTAGATTTCTGAATTACTACATGAAGCAGAAACATTCCTCATACCCCTCCACGAACCCTCCACCCCACCCCACCTACACAAAAATTGATTCACTTTGGACTGTGAAATGAAAGCTATGATATGATATGATGTTTAACAAATGTGATGTTGAGATTGTAACAGAATTTAGCATTACTTTCATAACCAACATAAATGAATAAATAGATCATACTATATGTACACTGGAATACCAAAGAGCAGTGTATACGCATGAGTTAAGAATTATAGGTATACACAATATCAATGGTGAATCTCAGGAACATAATGTTCTCATGATGTAAATAAATAAGTTTAAGAAGCAGCAAGGGGAAAAAATTAAATTCAGTATGATAGTTATCTCTGAGGGCAAAGAAAGGGGTAAAAGACTGAGGAGGAAGAGCAGAACAATGTTAAAAGAGGATGATAATGTTTTATTTCTGAAGCTAGGTATTCTTTGTACTATAACTTTTAAGCATATTACACATCTTTTATAAAAATTATTCACTATTCAATTGATATTTGCCTTTAAAAAAATTTGAAATCAGTATAGTGAATAGTAACATTTTTGAGATCATCTACAGGGTAAATGAAGAAACAACTTCCCTTATATTATGGAAATATATACTTATCACTTTAGAAAAAAACATTTAGTGACAGCATTAGATAGACTTCAAATAATGCTACATGTCAAATGACCTAGCAGTCAAAATGACATTCTCTGGAAAACTGTTAGACAACTCAAAAAGTGGCTCTAATAATAAAAAACAATTATTAATATCAAATATACAAATAAAGGGTTTGAGTAAAGTTATTTCTTAAAATGTAAGAGAATAACATTTAAATTTATAAACAGATACATTATTTCACATGGTTTAAAATATGCATATTTAGCTATAAAGTAAATATGTAACTAGGTGGTGTAATTTTATACTTTTTTGTGATACTTATATTAATTACACTTTTTTATAATATGTATCATTTCTACAAGCACCATAAAGTCACTCTCTAAAAAATCAGAAAACACTTTGTACCACACTGAGTGCTCTGAACAAACTTTCCACTTGAAGTTCCATATCTTTAATTAATAGTTATTGTTGTGTAATAAACCATCACCAAATCTAGTAGCTTTAAACAGGAACTATTTATGATTTCTTCATGAATCTCTGGGTCAGCTGGGTAGTTCTGCTCATCTGAATAGATTTAGCTGAGCTTGATGGGACTTGCTCAAGTGTCTTCCATCAGCTGGTGGTTCAGCTGGCACCCAGCACAGCTGGGATGACTCAGCCTAGTTCCAGGATAACAGACTGCCCAGGTTTGTTCTCATGACAGAGGAAAGAGTTTACAAAGGAAGTGAAAGTGCAATTTCTCTTGAGGCCCAGGTTCAAAACAGACAGTTTCAATGAATTATTTTAACAAAGGGAAGTCAAAAGTCCGGCCTAGATTTAAGAGATAAAGGAAAAAGACTCTACACCTTGAAGTGAAGAGATGCGAGCATTGCAATAGGATAATCGGGGGAGAGAATTGTGGTCGTTTTGAGCAATTAGTCTACCACAGAGTTTAATTCAGAGCATATAAATTGAAGCCCACTCTGCACCGAACCAACCCCAAATCTGCTGCTGCTTCTCTTTAACTTGACTTATTTTGTGTCTCCGAATGCCTTGCTTCTTTAACCTTTCCAGTGAGACCTTAATAGTAGACTTCTATAGCTCACAATTCTGGAACCTCATTTCTCATTTATTTAAAATAATATTACTGAACACCATCCTATGTGTTAGCAGTAAAACAGTATATATGACATAGTCCCTGTCCTCAGTGAAATCCCAGATTAGTAGAAGACATAAACACACAAATAATTATGCTTTAAAAATAACATGAGTGTATAATGATAAAGGTATTTATAAGGGAATTATGGAAGTCTAGGCTAACCCCTAAAATAGCTTGGGGAAAGCAGAGAATGAAATCAGGTAAGATTTCCTGAAAACACGATCCTAAGGTGAGTCTGAATAGCTAGATAGAAAAGGAATATGTGGAGGTCATTCCAGCCATGGCAGCTGCAAAGCAAAGGCATGGAGATGGAAACTAGTATGGCGGATTGGGGGACCTCAAAGGGAGAGGAAACTATAAGTAACTCAATGTTGTTGGAGTGTAAAGGAAAAGAAAAGGTGAGAGATGGACTTAGGAGAAGAGAAGAAGATTGGTAGAAGAAAAACTGGAAAATGAAGCTGATTATGCGCTCTCTTATCACTTTCTATCATATATACTGTAAAATCTACTTGTTCATTATTTTTAATATTCTCTCTCTCTCTCTCTCCCTCTCCTAGAAAGTAACTCAGAAAGGGCAAATATTTTTGTCTACTTTGTTCGTTGATGTATCCCAAGCGCTTTAACATTATGTGGTACAGAGTAGACATCCAACAATAATATTCACTTAATAATATTTATTTAATATAGTTGCTGAATAAATGAAGGAATCTTACCTGAGTTCCCCAGAAAACAGAGAATTGGGCAAAGCTAATCCACTAATATTTTATTGGATCATTCAATTCTAGGACATTAAAAATGTAGAAGAAAGAAAAGTGAGACAGACAAAGGTGGAAAATAAACGCAAGGTATCAATTACTGAGCTGGCCATAGGTTTAAAGAAAATACAAATTTGTTCCTTATCATGAAAGACTAATCAAGACTGCCTCCATAGAATCACTGTACCTTGGAAGAGTCTGTCAGGTAAAGAACGTGTGATGGTTAATTTTGTGTCAATATGACTAGGTTAAGCCCAGACAGCTGGTATAACATGATTTCTGGGTGTGTCTGTGAGAGGGTTAATTGAAGAGATTAGCATTTGGATCAATAGACTGAGAAAAGAAGATTCGCCCTCTCCCAGGTGGGTGGGATGGGCATCCTCCAATTAATTTAAGACTTGAATAAAACAAAAAGGCAGAGGAAGGGAGAATTTGTCCTCTGTCTCTTCAGCTGGGACATCCATCTTATCCTGCCCTTAGACATCAAAGCTCCAGGTTGTCAGGACTTCAGACACTGGGACTCACACCAGTGCCTACCCCGTGACTTCACCACCATCTGCCAAACCCCCATACTCCACCCCTGGCTTCCCAGGTCTTCAGACTCAAACTGGGAGTTACACCATCCACTCCCCTGGTTCTTAGGTCTTTGGACTTAAACTGAACTCATATTAATAATTTGCCTTTCCCAGTTCTCCACTTTGCAGACAGCATGTCGTAGAATTTCTTGACTTTCATAAATATGTGAGCCAATTCCCATAATAAATATATACTTATTATAGGATATGAAAAATAGAGAGAGGGGTCCTAATTGGTTCTGTTTCTCTGGACAACTCAGACAAATACAGAAGGAAAAGAAATTTATCTGCCAGTTTCCCATGTCTCGTATCTCTCATTGATCAAACCTTGTCCAAGGATGTTAATCCTTGTCTAGTGCCTCCAGTCAGCTGCTGACGAAGCCAGATCTGAGTTTCTGGAATTCAGGGCTTCATCTGAGTCTGTAAGTCATATAAGGAGTTAGAGTCTCCATGGTGTCGTCAGTGGTGCTTTAGTACAAGAGAGGCAGAGGCTGCTACTGGAGCAGCAAGCAAGAGGGCAAGAGAGCAGATGGAACTTAGCACACCAGAAGAACCAATACAGAACAAATGAGTAAAAAAGCATCATACATAGATAGAAATAAACACAACAGTCCTATTACCTTCTGCCTTTGCCTAATGTATGCAGGCTAATTGTGATTAAAACACACACACACACACACACACACACACACACACAAAATAAATAAATAAATAAATAAATAAAAATTAAATGTAAATACCTTTGACTTTTACTTGACATTCTTAGCTCTGCATTTCCACAGGGAATTCCATTTCACACCCCACCCCATGCTGGGTGCAGGAGTTCTAACTCCTTCCCCAAAATTCCACATCGGAACAGAAAAATAAAACCAAAATTCCAAGCACCCAACTAACTGAACAGACTCCCTCCTGGCCAAGGGAATCCCAGAGAAACCTTGAAAGCTGAATTTACGACCACGATGGGATGGGAGACTGGACACGCCTCATTATACCCTCCTCCTAGCTGAGTCATTAGGTTTTCTTTCCTAAGGACTAAACAAAAACCAGTTCTTTCAAAAGACCACTAGCTTATCTTCCCAGGTAGGTAACAAAAATAAAATTAATCCTTCCTTCACCCATCCCCAAGATGCACCTTATCTTACATAAAATGTAGATTTACTGGGCACTGACTAAAGTCTCAGAAGTATATAATCATTTGTCTCAATTTGTCTCACGGCCACCCCGGCCTCTCTTTAAGGAAATGTATAAATACTAAATCTCCTGAGAACCTCCTTGGAAAAAATGGCCACAGATGCTTCTGTGACTGGAGTTTTTTCCCAGTTGCACCCTCAAGCTGTCTCAATAAACCTCAATGATTTGAGACACGACTTAATCACTTATTTTGGTTGTCTGAACCAAGTGGAATGCATCAGAACATGCTAGGACCTTTCTTTCCATTATTATTCCCTCACATTAGCCATCTCGCTCCTCAGAGAATAGATGTTCCAAAGCCCTGGAATATTGACTTCATTTTCTCTCTTCCAAACATGCATTTCAGACATATTGTAAGAAATATCTGTCATGCCATCCTTGAGTTTCCCATGTTCTAAATGCTGTATTAAAAACAATTTTTATTAAATTCTTTGTGTGAAAAAAAAGATAAAACAAATAGTTTTTGAAATATCTTGCAATACATGTTCTATGAAATTTCAAGACACTGAAACCAAGTAAAAATATGTGATATTGATGATAGCTGCCTTTACTTCAAGGATCTATTGTGATATTAAAATAGCATGGTAGGAAACGTTCTATAATTTTTAAAACTTTAGAAACTACTAAACCATGTGACCATATGACTATCTTTTTCATCTCTATGAATCTAGACAAAAGTTAAATTAAGTATAACTAATGCTTACTGACTGCTTTAAAGTTTATAAAATGTTTCATATACATTATCTTATTTGGTCCTAATTGTAATCCTGTAACTAGTTACTGTTATTCCATTTTAAACATAAGATATTTAGAAACTGTTTTCAAAATATTACATATAATATTTACTTTTCACAAATAGGTTTTTATTTAAGGAAAGTAATCTGTTCTGAAACACAATAGAATAGAAAAAAATGGAACAGCAGAATAATGTGGTAAGAAGAATTTTAAAGTGGTTCCCACGACCTTTACTGCCCAGTGTTACTTCTGTGACTGTTACAGTAATCTGGCAAAATGGAGATGAGAGCGCATAGACCTAAACAAACTGCATGAGCCCTATAAAAGCAAAGTGTTTTCTCTAGCTGGTAGTAGAAGAGGAAGTCCAAGAGATTTGAAGCAGGACACAGGATGGATGCAAAAGGGCTGATTTGAAGATGGAAATGCTGCACACAAATTTGAAGATGGAAATGCTGCATTTAAAAAATAACAATTACCTTCCTTCTTAATTTCCACATTTTATTCCTCATTTTTTCTCTAGGTCAATTTCATTAACTAGGTAATTGTGGTATTGTTATTTTACTCTTAGTTAAGTGAGGATTCCCAATTTCATTTGTTTCTAATAGGAAGAAGACAGTTATGCTCACTAGAACATCATAATACTGATAGAGGGAATAATTGTCTTATTCCTAGCTTTATTGATAATATTTCTTACTAAAATTTTGGATGAATTATTTAAGGTAAATGCTAGGCTGAGTTTATAAATATTAAATCACTTACTTTGCATATAATAATATGGAATAAGATATACATAATTATCTACATTTCACAGTTGAGAAAACTGAAGGATAGTGAAAAATATATTCCCACAATGAATGGATTACAAAATTAGTAAATTGCACATGGTTCTACCTTAAAACTAAGAGCTAATAAATAAAACATTTAAAAGATTTAGTTATTTCCAAAAAGAAGATAAATTTGCATAAACTCCATCATATGGACTTTCAGATGTGAAGGACAGTTGCTCTATTGCTGTTCTCAAAAAGTACTAGCAACTTCTCTCTGGTTCAATGAAGAGACATCAGATTGATGAAGTATTCATACTAGAAATTTGGGGATCTTATATATTAGGTTTTTGTAATTAGACATTACAAAAACCAGCATAAATTTCTCTTTTCATTGTGAGGTATTTCTCATACTTCCTTTTTTCAGAGGAGGGTTATCCATCACCTCAAGCATTTATCCTTTCTTTGTGTTATAAACAATCCAATTATACTCATTTAGTTATTTTTAAAGGAACGGTCATTGCTGACTGGAATCACACTGTTGTGCTATGAAATACAACATCTTACTCTTTCTATCTAGCTATATTTTTGTATCCATTAACCATGCCCACTCCTATCCCCCCACCCCCACTACTCTTCTCAGTCCCTAGTAACCATCCTACTCTCTGTCTCCATGAGTTCAATTGTTTCTGTTTTGGATGAATTAAACAATGTAAATACTAGGCTGAGTTTTATAAATATTAAATGAATTTATTATAGATGTATGGATTTCTGGATTCTCTATTCTGTCCCCTTGGTTTATATGTTTGTTTTCAAACCAGTACTATGCTTTTTGATTGTAATATCTCCGTAGTACAATTTGAAATCAGGTAATGTGATTCCTCCAGTTTTGTTCTTTACGCCCAGGATGGCTTTGGCTATTCTGGGTCTTTTACGCTTCCATAAAATTTTAGGATTATTTTTTCTATTTCTGTGAAGAATGGCATTGGTATTTTGACAGGGATTGCATAGATTCTGTAGATTGCTTTGGGTACTATGAACGTTTAACAATATTGGTTCTTACAATCCATGAACATGGAATACAGTCCCTTTTTTTGTATCCTCCTTAATTTCTTGCATCAATGTTTTATAGTTTTCATTGTAGAGATCTTTCATTTCTTTGGTTAAGTTTATTCCTAGGTGTATTATTTGAGGCAATTATAAATACAGTTACCTTCTTGATTTCTTTTTTATTTTTTTTTATTTTTTTTAATACTTTAAGTTCTGGGATAATGGCAGAATGTGCAGGCTTGTTACATAGGTATATAAGTGCCATGGTGGTTTGCTGCACCCATCAACCCAACATCTACATTAGATATTTCTCCTAATGCTGTCCCTCTCCTAGACTCCCACCCCCCGACGGGTCCCGGTGTGGGATGATCCCCTCCCTGTGTCCATATGTTCTCACTGTTCAACTCTCACTTATGAGTGAGAACACGTAGTGTTTGGTTTTCTGTTCCTGTGTTAGTTTGCTGAGAAGGATAGTTTCCATCTTCATCCAAGTCTCTGCAAAGGACATGAACTCATCCTTTCTTATGGCTGCATAGTATTCCATGGTGTATATGTTCCACATTTTCTATATCCAGTCTATCATTGTTGGGCATTTGGATTGGTTCCAAGTCTTTGCTATTGTGAACAGTGCTGCAATAAACATACATGTGCATGTGTCTTTATAGGAGAGTGATTTATAATCCTTTGGGTATATACCCAGTAATGGGATTGCTGGGTCAAATGATATTTCTAGTTCTAGATACTTAAGGAATTGCTACACTGTCTTAAACAATGGTTGAACTAATTTACACTCCCACTCCCACTATCGCCATTCTAACTGGCATGAGATGGTATCTCATGTGGTTTTGATTTGCATTTCTCTAATGACCAGTGATGATGAGCTTTTTTTCATATGTTTGTTAGCCACATAAATATCTTCTTTTGAGAGGTGTCTGTTCATATCCTTCACCTACTTTTTGATGGGGTTGTTTGTTTCTTTCTTGTAAATTGGTTTAATTTCCTTGTAGATTCTGGGTATTAGCCCTTCGTCAGATGGATAGATTGCAAAAATTTTCTCCCATTCTGTAGGCTGCCTGTTCAGTCTGACAATAGTTTCTGTAGCTGTAGAGAAGCTCTTTGGTTTAATTAGATCCTATTTATCAATTTTGGCTTTAGTTGCCATTGCTTTTGGTGTTTTAGTCATGAAGCCTTTGCCCATGCCTATGTCCTGAATTGCCTAGATTTTCTTCTAGGGTTTTTATGGTTTTAAGTCTTACGTCTAAGTCTTTAATCCACCTTGAGTTAATTTTTGAATAAAGTATAAGGAAAGGGTCCAGTTTCAGTTTTCTGCATAGGACTAGCCTATTTTCCCAACACCATTTATTAAATAGGGAATCCTTTCCCCATTGCTTGTTTTTGTCAGGTTTGTCAAAGGTCAGATGGTTGTAGATGTGTGGTGTTATTTCTAAGGCGTCTGTTCTGTTCCATTGGTCTATATATCTATTTTGGTACCAGTACCATGTTGTTTTGGTTACTATAGGCTTGTAATATAGTTTGAAGTCAGGTAGTGTGATGTCTCCAGCTTTGTTCTTTTTGCATAGGATTGTCTTGGCTATGTGAGCTCTTTTTTGGTTCCATATGAAATTTAAAGTAGTTTTTTCCAATTCTGTGAAGAAAGTCAATGGTAGCTTAATGGGGATAGCATTGAATCTATAAAATAATTGGGCAGTGTGGTCATTTTCATGATATTGTTTCTTCCTATCCATGAGCATGGAATGTTTTTCCATTTGCTTGTGTCCTCTCTTATTTCCTTGAGCAATGGTTTGTAGTTCTCCTTGCAGAGGTCCTTCACATTCCTTGTAAGTTGTATTTCTAGGTATTTAGTTCTCTTTGTAGCAATTGTGAAGGGGAGCTCGCTCATGATTTGGCTCTGTGTTTGTCTATTA
>NW_012104354.1:1362618-1367155 GCF_000951045.1 Mandrillus leucophaeus | reverse complement strand
TGATGGTAGTTTGTATTTCTGTGAGATCAGTGGTGATATCCCCTTTATCATTTTTTATTGCATCTATTTGATTCTTCTCTCTTTTCTTCTTTATTAGTCTGGCTAGCGGCCTATTTTGTTGATCTTTTCAAAAAAACAGCTCCTGGATTGTTTGATTTTTTGAAGCAATATCTCTGTAGTACAATTTGAAATCAGGTAATGTGATTCCTCCAGTTTTGTTCTTTATGCTCAGGATGGCTTTGGCTACTCTGGGTCTTTTATGCTTTCATATACATTTTAGGATTACTTTTTCTGTTTCTGTGAAGAATGGCAAGTCTCTATCTTGCTCAGTTCCAGTCTGATCTTAGTTATTTCTTGCCTTGTACTAGTTTTGCATTTGTTTGTTCTTGCTTCTCTAGTTCTTTTAATTGTTATGTTAGAGTGTCAATTTTAGATCTTCCCTGCTTTCTCTTGTGGGCATTTGGTGCTATAAATTTCCCTCTAAACAGTGCTTTAAATGTGTTCCAGAGATTCTGGTATGTTGTGTCTTTGTTCTCATTGGTTTCAAAGAACTTATTTATTTCTGCCTTAATTTCCTTATTTACCCAGTAGTCATTCAGGAGCAGGTTGTTCAGTTTCCATGTAGTTGTGCAAATTTGAGGGAGTTTCTTAATCCTGAGTTCTAATTTGATTGCACTGTGTTCCGAGACTGTTTGTTATGATTTCTGTTCTTTTGCATTTGTTGGGGAGTGTTTTACTTCCAATTATGTGGTCAATTTTAGAATAAGCACGATGTGGTGCTTAGAAGAATGTATATTCTGTTGATTTGGGATGGAGAGTTCTGTAGACATCTATTAGGTCCACTTGGTCCAGACCTGAGTTCAAGTCCTGAATATCCTTGTTAATTTTTTGTCTTGTTGATCTGTCTAATATTGACAGCGGGGTATATAAAATCTCCCACTATTGTAGTGTGGGACTTTAAATCTCTCTGTAGGTCTCTAAGAATTTGCTTTATGAATCTGGGTGCTTCTGTGTTGGGTGCATATATATTTAGGACAGTTAGCTCTTCTTGTTGCATTGATCCCTTTACCATTATGTAATGCCCTTCTTTGTCCCTTTCGATTTTTGTTGGCTTAAATTCTGTTTTATCAGAGCCTAGGATTGCAACCTAGGCTTTTTTTTTCTTTCTTTCTTTCTATTTGCTTGGTAAATGTTCCTCTATCCCTTTATTTTGAGCCTATGTGTGTATTTGCACATGAGATGGGTCTCCTGAATACAGCATACCGATGGTCTTTACTCTTTATCCAATTTGCCAGTCTGTGTCTTTTAATTGGGGCATTTAGCCTGTTTACATTAAGGGTTAATTAATATTGTTATATGTGAATTTGATTCTGTCATTATGATGCAAGCTGGTTATTTTGCCCATTAGTTGACGCAGTTTCTTCATCACATCGATGGTCTTTACAGTTCGGTATGTTTTTGCAGTGGCTGGTACCAGTTGTTCCTTTCCATATTTAGTGCTTCCTTCAGGAGCTCTTATAAGGCAGGTCTGGTGGTGACAAAATCTCTCAGCATTTGCTTGTCTGTAAAGGTTTTTATTTCTCCTTTGCTTATGAAGTTTAGTTTGGCTGGATATGAAATTCTGGATTGAAAATTCTTTTTTTTAAGAATGTTGAATATTGGTCCCCACTCTCTTCTGGCTTCAAGGGTTTCTGCAGAGAGATATGCTGATGGGTTTCCCTTTGTGGGTAACAAGACCTTTCTCTCTGGCTATCCTGAACATTTTTTCCTTCATTTCAACCTTGGTGAATCTGACGACTATGTGTCTTGGGGTTGCTCTTCTCAAGGAGTATCTTTGTGGTATTCTCTGTATTTCCTGAATTTGAATATTGGCCTGTCTTGCTAGGTTGGGGAATTTCTCCTGGGTAATATCCTGAAGAGTGTTTTCCAACATGGTTCCACTTTCCCTGTCACTTTCAGGTACACCAGACAAACATAGATTTGGTCTTTTCACATAGTCCCATATTTCTTGGAGACTTTGTTTGTTCCTTCCCATTCTTTTTTTCTAATCTTGTCTTCACACTTTATTTCATTAAGTAGATCTCTAATCTCTTATATCCTTTCTTCTGCTTGATCAATTCAGTGGTTGATACTTGTGTATGCTTCACGAAGTTCTCGTGCTTTGTTTTTCAGCTCCATCAGGTCATTTATGTTCTTGTCTAAACTGGTTATTCTAGTCAGCAATTCCTCTAACCCTTTTTCAAAGTTCTTAGCTTCCTTTCATTGGGTTAGAACATGCTCCCTTAGATTGGAGGAGTTCGTTATTACCCACCTTCTAAAGCCTACTTCTGTTAATTCATGAAACTCATTCTCCTTCCAGTTTTGTTCCCTTGCTGGCAAGGAGTTGAAATCCTTTGGAGGAGAAGAGGCATTCTGGTTTTTGGAATTTTCAGACTTTTTGTGTTGGTTTCTCCCCATCTTCATGGATTTATCTACCTTTGGTGTTTGATGTTGGTGACCTTTGGATTGGGTTTCTGTATCTGGACATCCTTTTTGTTGATGTTGATGCTATTCCTTTCTGTTTGCTAGTTTTCCTTCTAACAGCCAGGACCCTCTGCTGCGAGTCTGCTGGAGTTTGCTGGAGGTCCACTACAGACCCTGTTTGCCTGGGTATCACCAGCAGAGGCTGCAGAACAGCAAAGATTGCTGCCCGTTCCTTCCTCTGGAAGTTTCGTCCCAGAGGGGGCACCGGCCAGATGCCAGCCAGAGCTCTCCTGTATGTGGAGTCTGTCGGTCCCTGCTTGGAGGTGTCTCCCAGTCAGGAAACATGGGGATCAGGGACCCACTTGAGGAGGCAGTCTGTCCCTTATCAGAGCTCAAACATTGTGCTGTGAGAGCTGTTGCTTTCTTCAGAGCCATCAGGCAGGGACATTTATGTCTGCTGAAGCTGTGCCCACAGCTGCCCCTTCCCCCAGGTGCTCTCTTCTTGGGAGATGGGGGTTTTATCTATAAGGCCCTGACTGGGGCTGCTGACTTTCTTTCAGAGATGCCCTACCCAGAGAGGAGGAAACTAGAAAGGCAGTCTGGCTCAGCAGCTTTGCTGAGCTGTGGTGGGCTCCACCCAGTTTGAACTTCCTGGCAGCTTTGTTTACACTGTGAGGTGAAAACCACCTACTCAGGCCTCATTAATAGTGGACGTCCTTCTTCCCACCAAACTCTAGCATCCCAGGTTGACTTCAGACTGCTGTGCTGGCAGAAAGAAGATCTTAGCTTGCTGGGTTCCATAGGGGTGGGCTCCTCTGAGCTAAACCACTTGGCTCCCTGGCTTCAGCCCCCTTTTCCAGGGGAGTGAACGGTTCTGTCTCACTGGCATTCCAAGCACCCCTGAGGTGTGAAAAAAAGAAACTCCTGCAGCTAGCTCAATGTCTGCCCAAACTGCCACCCAGTTTTGTGCTTGAAACCCAGGGCCCGTGTGGCGTAGGCACCGGAGGGAATTTCCTGGTCTGTGGGTTGCAAAGACATGGGAAAACTGTAGTATCTGGGCCTGAGTGCGTCATTCCTCATGGTACAATCCCTCATGGCTTCCCTTGATTAGGGGAGGGAGTTCCCCAACCCCTTGCACTTCCTGGGTGAGGCAACACCACACCCTGTTTCGGCTCGCCCTCCATGAGCTACACCCACTGTCTAACCAGTCCAAGTGAGATGAACGGGGTACCTCAGTTGGAAATGTAGAAATCACCCACCTTCTGCATTGATCTCACTGGGAGCTACAGACCAGAGCTGTTCCTATTCGGCCATCTTGCCAGCTATCTCTTGATTTCTTTTTCAGGTTGTTTGCTGTTGGCATATACAAATGCTGCCGATTTTATTTTATTTTATTTTTATTTATTTATTTTTTTTGTGACAGAGTCTCACTCTGTCTTCCAGGCTGGAGTGCAGTGGCATGATCTCAGCTCGCTAACCTTCGCCTCCCAGGTTCAAGCAGTTCTCCTGCCTCAGCATCCTGAGTAGCTGGGACTACAGGCACATGCCACCTTGCCTGGCTAATTTTGTGTGTGTGTGTGTGTGTGTGTGTGTGTGTGTATTTTTAGTAAAGATGGGGTTTCACCATGTTAGCCAGAATGGTCTTGATTTCCTGACCTCATGATCTGCTTGCCTCAGCCTCCCAAGATTTTTTTGTATATTAATTTTTTTATCCTGCAACTTTACTGCATTTGTTTATTAGTTGTAATAGCTTTTTTGTGACGTCTTTAGGTTTCTCCAAATATAAGATCATATTATTTGCAAACAAAGATAATTTGACTCTTTCTTTTCTAATTTGGATATTCTTTATTTCTCTCTCTTGTCTGATTACTCTAGCCAGAACTTCTAGTACTATGTTATATAATAGAGGTAAAAGTGGGTATCCTTATTACATTCCAGAACTTATGGGAAATACTTTCAGTTTTTTCCCTATTCAGTATGCTACTAGCTGTTGGTCTTTCATATATAGCTTTAATTGTTTTGAGGTATGTTCCTTCAATGCCCACTTTCTTAAGGGTTTTGATCATTAAGGGAC
>NW_012104354.1:1305309-1362568 GCF_000951045.1 Mandrillus leucophaeus | reverse complement strand
TTCCTTCCTCTGGAAGTTTCGTCCCAGAGGGGGCACCGGCCAGATGCCAGCCAGAGCTCTCCTGTATGTGGAGTCTGTCGGTCCCTGCTTGGAGGTGTCTCCCAGTCAGGAAACATGGGGATCAGGGACCCACTTGAGGAGGCAGTCTGTCCCTTATCAGAGCTCAAACATTGTGCTGTGAGAGCTGTTGCTTTCTTCAGAGCCATCAGGCAGGGACATTTATGTCTGCTGAAGCTGTGCCCACAGCTGCCCCTTCCCCCAGGTGCTCTCTTCTTGGGAGATGGGGGTTTTATCTATAAGGCCCTGACTGGGGCTGCTGACTTTCTTTCAGAGATGCCCTACCCAGAGAGGAGGAAACTAGAAAGGCAGTCTGGCTCAGCAGCTTTGCTGAGCTGTGGTGGGCTCCACCCAGTTTGAACTTCCTGGCAGCTTTGTTTACACTGTGAGGTGAAAACCACCTACTCAGGCCTCATTAATAGTGGACGTCCTTCTTCCCACCAAACTCTAGCATCCCAGGTTGACTTCAGACTGCTGTGCTGGCAGAAAGAAGATCTTAGCTTGCTGGGTTCCATAGGGGTGGGCTCCTCTGAGCTAAACCACTTGGCTCCCTGGCTTCAGCCCCCTTTTCCAGGGGAGTGAACGGTTCTGTCTCACTGGCATTCCAAGCACCCCTGAGGTGTGAAAAAAAGAAACTCCTGCAGCTAGCTCAATGTCTGCCCAAACTGCCACCCAGTTTTGTGCTTGAAACCCAGGGCCCGTGTGGCGTAGGCACCGGAGGGAATTTCCTGGTCTGTGGGTTGCAAAGACATGGGAAAACTGTAGTATCTGGGCCTGAGTGCGTCATTCCTCATGGTACAATCCCTCATGGCTTCCCTTGATTAGGGGAGGGAGTTCCCCAACCCCTTGCACTTCCTGGGTGAGGCAACACCACACCCTGTTTCGGCTCGCCCTCCATGAGCTACACCCACTGTCTAACCAGTCCAAGTGAGATGAACGGGGTACCTCAGTTGGAAATGTAGAAATCACCCACCTTCTGCATTGATCTCACTGGGAGCTACAGACCAGAGCTGTTCCTATTCGGCCATCTTGCCAGCTATCTCTTGATTTCTTTTTCAGGTTGTTTGCTGTTGGCATATACAAATGCTGCCGATTTTATTTTATTTTATTTTTATTTATTTATTTTTTTTGTGACAGAGTCTCACTCTGTCTTCCAGGCTGGAGTGCAGTGGCATGATCTCAGCTCGCTAACCTTCGCCTCCCAGGTTCAAGCAGTTCTCCTGCCTCAGCATCCTGAGTAGCTGGGACTACAGGCACATGCCACCTTGCCTGGCTAATTTTGTGTGTGTGTGTGTGTGTGTGTGTGTGTGTGTATTTTTAGTAAAGATGGGGTTTCACCATGTTAGCCAGAATGGTCTTGATTTCCTGACCTCATGATCTGCTTGCCTCAGCCTCCCAAGATTTTTTTGTATATTAATTTTTTTATCCTGCAACTTTACTGCATTTGTTTATTAGTTGTAATAGCTTTTTTGTGACGTCTTTAGGTTTCTCCAAATATAAGATCATATTATTTGCAAACAAAGATAATTTGACTCTTTCTTTTCTAATTTGGATATTCTTTATTTCTCTCTCTTGTCTGATTACTCTAGCCAGAACTTCTAGTACTATGTTATATAATAGAGGTAAAAGTGGGTATCCTTATTACATTCCAGAACTTATGGGAAATACTTTCAGTTTTTTCCCTATTCAGTATGCTACTAGCTGTTGGTCTTTCATATATAGCTTTAATTGTTTTGAGGTATGTTCCTTCAATGCCCACTTTCTTAAGGGTTTTGATCATTAAGGGACGTTGAATTTTATCAAATGCTTTTTCAGCATCATTTGATATGGTCAATGGTTTTTGTCCTTCATTCCGTTGGTATGATCTATCTTGTTGATTGATACATGTACATTGAACTATCCTGGTATCTCTGTGGTATATCTCACTTTGGTCATGATGAATGATCTTTGTAATGTATTGTTGAATTAAGTTTGCTACTATTTTGTTGAGGATTTTTGTATCAGTTTCATCAAGGATATTGGCATATAGTTTTCTTTTTTTAATGTGTCTTTATATGGTTTTGGTATCATGGTAATATTGGCCTTGTAGAATGAGTTTGGAAGTATTCCTTCCACCTCTATTTTCCAGAATAGTTTGAATATGATAGGCACTAGTTCTTCTTTAAGTGTCTGGTAAAATTCAACAGTGAATCCATTGGGTCCCAGGTTTTTCCTTTCCTGGAGACATTTTATCATGACTTCGATCTCGTTACTTATTATTGGTCTATTCAGGTTTGAGATTTTCTTCATGGTTCAAGCTTTGTAAGTTGTATGTGTCTAGGAATTTATCCATTTTTTCTAGGTTTTCAAGCTTATTCGCATACAGTTGCTCATAGTAATCTCTAATGATCCATTTAATTTTTGCAGTATCAGTTGTGTCTTTAATTCCTTTATAATTTTTTTTTGAGTCTTCTGGTTTTCTTCTTAGTCTGCCTAAAAGTCTGTCAGTTTTGCTTACCATTTCAAATAACCAGCTCTTCATTTCATTGACTTTTGTGTTGTTTTTTGTGTCAAACTTATGTATTTCTGCTCTGATTTCTTATTTCTTTTCTTCTACTATTTTTGGATTCAGTTTGCTCTTGCTTTTCTAGTTCTTTAAGATGCATCATTAGGTTGTTTATTTGAAGATGTTCTACTTTGATGTAGGTGCTTATTGCTATAAACATTGCTTTTAGTATTGCTTTTGCTGTATCCCGTAGGTTTTGGTATATTATGTTTCTACTTTCATTTATTTCAAGAATAGTTTTTTAATTTCTTTCTTAATTTCTTCATTGGCCCACTGGTCATTCAGAAGCATATTGTTTAATTTTCGTATGTTTTCAAAATCCCTAAAGTTTCAAACTTCCAAAGTTACTCTTGTTACTGATTTTCAGTTTTTTTTTCATTGTGGTCAGAGAAGGTACTTAATATGATTTCAATTTTATGAATGTTTTAATACTTGATTTTGGCCTAATATATGGTCTATCCTTGAGAATGATTGAGGTATTGAGGAGAAGAATGTGTATTCTGCAGCTGTGGGATGAAATGAACTGTAAATATCTCTTAAGTCCATTTGGTCTATAGTTCAGCTTAAATCAGATGTTTCTTTGTTGATTTTCTGTCCAATATTGAAAGTGGGGTGTTGAAGTCTCCAGCTAGTAATGAACGAACTCTCTCTCTCCCCTTCTCTTTCTCTGTCTCTGTCTCTCTCACTTTAATAATATTTCCTTTATATATCAGGGTGATCTAGCATTGGGTGTATATGTATTTACAATTGTTATGTCCTCTTGCTGAATTAACCCATGTATTACTCCTTTGTCTCTTTTTATAGTTTTTGTCTTGAAATATATTTTTTCTGACATAACTATAGCTACTCATGCCTGGTTTTGGTTTCCATTGTATGGAATATCTTTTTTCTTCCTTTTATTTTTGGTCTTGCATGTCTTTATAGGTGAAGTGTATTTCTTGTAGGCAACAGATCATTAAGTCTTATTGTTTTTATCCATTCAGCCACTGTCTTTTGATTGAAGAGTTTAGTCCATTTACATTCAATGTGGTTATGGATAAGTAAGGGGGTACTGCTGCCATTTTGTTGTGTCCTGGTTGTTTTGTGGTTTCCTTCCTTCTTTCCTTCCTTATCTTCCTTTTTGTAAAGGTGATTTTCTCAGGTGGTATGTTTTAATTTCTTTCTTTTTATTTTGTGTGTGTCTCTTATAGGTGTTTGGATTTTTTTGACTTGAGAGTACCATGAAGCTTACAATTAACATCTTATGATCAATTGTGTTAGACTGATAACAGTTTAAAACTTATTGCATAAACAAACAAATCAACTAACAAACAAGCAAAGAGAAAACTAATAAAAATCTATACTTTAGCTTTATCCTCCCTGCTTTTTAACTTTTTCTTGTTTCTATTTATATCTTTATTGTTCTGTGTCTTGAAAAGTTGTTGTAGTTATTATTTTTTATTGATACATCTTTTAGTCTTTCTACTTAAGAGTAATTTACACACTACAGTTATAGTGTTATAATATTCTTTGTGTATGTGTACTATTACTAGTGGGCTTTTTACCTTCAGATATCATATTGCTCATTAACATGATTTTCTTTCAGATTGAAGAACTCTGTTTAGCATTTCTTGTAGGACAGATCTGGTGTTGATGAAGTCCCTCAGCTTTTGTTTATCTGGGTAAGGCTTTATTTCTCTTTCATGTTTGAAGGATATTTTTGCTGGATGTACTTTTTTTGGTGAAGTGGTGAAGGGGTCTCACTCTGTCAGCCAGACTGCAGTGCAGTGGTGCAGTCTTGGCTCACTGCAACCTCTGCCTCCTGGGTTCAAGCAATTCTCCTGCCTCAGTCTCCTTAGTAGCTGGAATTACAGGTGCCCATCACCACACTCGGCTATTTTTTTGTATTTTTAGGAGAGATGGGGTTTCACCATGTTGGCCAGGCTGGTCTCAAACTCCTGAATTCAGATGATCCACCCACCTTGGCCTCCCAAAGTGCTGAGATCTAAGGCATGAGCCACCATGCCTGGTCTACTAAATTAGGATAAAAGGATTGTTTTCTCTTCAGCATTTTAAATATGTTATGCCACTCTCTCCTGGCCTTTAAGGTTTCCACTGAGAAGCCTGCTGCCAGCTGTATTGGAGCTCCTTTGTATGTTATTTGTTTTTTTCTCTTGCTGCTTTTAAAATCCTTTATTTATCTTTGATCTTAGGAAGTTTGATTATTAAATGTCTTGATGTAGTCTTAGGTTAAATCTGCTTTGTGTACTATAACCTTCTTATGCTTGAATATTGATAATATTTCTCTAGATTTGGAAAGTTCTCTGTTATTAGCCACTTGAATACACTTTCTACCCTGATCTCTCTCCCTTTCTACTTCCTCTATATGACCAATGACTCTTAGATTTGCCTTTTTGAGTCATTTCCTTTATCTTGTGGTGTGCTTTATTGTTATTTTGTCTCTTCTGACTGTGTATTTTCAAATAAACATGTCTTCAAGATCACTAATTATTTCTTACGTTTGATCAACTCTGCTTTTGAAATACTGTAATACATTTGTAGTATGTCAATAGAATTTTTCAGCTCCAGAACATCTGCTTGATTTTTAAAAATTGTTTCAAAGTCTTTGTTAAATTTATCTGATAGGATTCTGTTTGTTTCTTTATTTTTTTTCTTTTCATTTTTTTTTTCTTTTTTTGTCTTGCAAATCTGTGACAGGAGTGTGAATTCCTTCACTGTGCTATCTTGAATTTTGTTAAGCTTGCTCAAAAGAGCTGTTTTGGATTCTCAGTCTGAAAGGTCACATATCTCCGTCACTCTGGGATTGGTCACTAGTGAATTATTTAGTTTATTTGGTGAAGTCATGTTTTCCTAGATGGTCTTGCTGCTTGTGGATGTTTGTTGATGTCTGGGCATTGAAGAGTTAGACATTGATTGTAGTCTTCACAGTCTGGGCTTGTTTATGCCCATCCTCCTTGAGAAGGCTTTCCAAGTATTAAAAAGGGAATTCAGTGTTGTGATCTAAGTCTTTGGTCCCTGCAGCTGTATCTGCATTAGAAGGCACCCCAAGTCCAGTAATAATATAACTCTTGCAGAACCACCTTGGTGGTCTTGATGAAGATCTGAGATAATTCTCTGGATTACCAAGCAGAGTTTCTTGTTCTCTTCCCTTATTGTCTCCCAAACAAATGTTGTCTTTCTCTCTCTGCTAAGCTGCCTGGAGCTGGGAGAGGGGTGGCACGAGCACTCCTGTGGCCACCACCTCTGGGACTCTGCTGTGTCAGAACTGAAGCTAGCTCATCACTTGGTCTCACCCAGGCCCATGTGTTAACTCAAGGCCCAAGGGCTTTTCAGTCAGCAGGCCACCAATCCAACAAGACTTGTGTCCTTCCCTTCAGGATAGTGAGCTCTCCCTGGCCTACAACAGGTCCAGAAACACCATCTGGGAGTCAGGGCCTCGAGGCAGAAACATTAGAAATCTACCTAGGTGCTCTATTTCACATAACTGAGCTGGTAACCAAGTCATGAGACAAAGTCCTTCCCACTTTTCACTTTCCTTTCCTCAAGCAGGAGTTTCTCCCTGTGGCCACCATTGCCGCAGGCCCATAGTGAGTACTGTGTGGCTACTGCCAATGTTTACTCAAGGCCCAAGGGCTCATCAGTCAACTTTTGGTAAATGCTGCAAGGCTTGGGTCTCTCCATTCAGGGAAGTGGGCTTCCCTCTGGCCCAAGGCAGTCCGGAAATTCCATCCCAGAGCCAAGGCTTGGAAGGGGGGACCCTAGAATCCTGCTTAGTGCTCTACCTCACTAAGGTAAGCTGGTACCCAAGCCAGAAGACAAAGTTTCCTTCACTCTTCCCTCTTCTTTCTTCAAGCAGGAGTCTCCCCACATAGCCAGCACAGCTGGGAATGCACTGGGTCACACTTGATACCAACACATCCCTTGGTCTCACTTAAGGCCTACTGTGAGAACTGTCTGGAAACCACTGATGTTTATTTAAGGCCCAAGCATTTTTGAGTCAGCAGGTAATGAATCCTGCCAGAACTGTGTTCTTCCCTTCAAAGCAGAAGCTTCCCCTCTTGGTCAGGGTGTGTCTAGAAATGCTGACCAGGAGGTAGGGCCTGGAATCAGGGCCCCAGGACTCTTCCCAGTGCCCTATTCTACTGTGACTGAGCTAGCATCCACGTTGCAAGACAAAGTCCTCTTTACTCTCTCCTCTCCTCAAGCAGAAGGTAGGAGTGTCTCCTGGAACTTCAAGCTGTGCCTGCTGGGGTTAGGGGAGGGATGACACAAGCATTCCTTTATCTGCATCAGCTGGTGTCTCATTAGGTCACATGCACCCCAAGTTCATTGGCTGTGAGCGCAGTAGCACTAGGACTTGCCCAGGAATCTCAGTCATTGTGGTCTAGACTGCCTTTCAGGTTTATTTAGAACTCCAGAGCCCTGTAGCCTGTGGTTGTGTGTGTGTGTGTAGGGGGGGGCGGTTAGCTGGAACTCAGATTGTGACCACTGGAATGAGTGATTCCCCTCTGGGAAGGGCTGATCTAAAAGCTGCCTACTTGAGCACCAGAAAAATTCAGCCCTGTTTTGCTTTCTGCTATGACAGGCAGCACTGAGTTTCAATGCAAAGTCCCACAATCGCTGTGTTCTCCTTCCTCCAAGCACACAGATTCTCTCTCTGCACCATGTGACCATTGCCAGGTAATGGGGGAGGGGTGGTGTCAGCAATCCAAGACTGTCATTTTCTGCCCTCTTCAGTGGCTCTTTCCTTGCTGTGATGTTAACACCAGGTACTGTGATGGCTCACCTGATTTTTAGTTCTTATGAAGGTGCTTTCTTGTGTGAATTGTTTTTTAATTTGATGTTCTTACTGGAGGATGACCACTGGAAGGTTCTATTCGGTCATCTTGCTTGGCCTTCTTCCTTCATGCTTCCTTTTAATTAATATCATAATATATATTTACATTCACTATGTTTGTATGCAATAAAATGCCCTTATAAGCACACTGTTTGATGTGTTTTGACAAAATTATATATCTACGTAACCATCATAACAAAAAGATATCTCATAACTTTTAGAAGCCAACATCTTCTCTTCCAATACCAGGCAACAACTGATGTAAAATCTATAAATATACTCCTGTAATCCCAGCACTTTGGGAGGCCGAGGCGGGTGGATCACGAGGTCAGGAGATCAAGACCATCCTGGCTAACACAGTGAAACCCCATCTCTACTAAAAATACAAAAAAATCAGCCAGGCGTGGTGGTGGGTGCCTGTAGTCCCAGCTACTCGGGAGGCTGAGGCAGGAGAATGGCGTGAACCCGGGAGGCAGAGCTTGCAGTGAGCTGAGATCGTGCCACTGCCCTCTAGCCTGGGTGACAGAGCCAGACTCTGTCAAGAAAAAAAAAAAAAAAATCTATAGATACTTTGCCTTTCCTAGAATTTTATGTGATTAGAATTATATAGAATGTTTTTCATTGTGTCTGCCTTGTTTCATGCAGCATAATACTTTCAATATTTATTAATATTATTGAAAGTATCAGTGTATCCTTCCTTTTTATTGTTGAGTAGAATTCCATTGCATGGACATTTGCTTGTCCATTCACCTGTTGATAAACACTTGTATAATATCTAGATTTTTATTATTATGAATAAGTTGCTATGTACATTCATGCATAGTGATTTTATGTGGGCAATGTGTTTTTCTTTTTGGTAAATATCTAAAAATGAGATTTCTGGTTTGTTTAAAATAGGACTATTTACATTTTCCACTTCTCTTTTGGTGAGTCTCATCAATTTATGTCTTTAAAGGAATTTGTCTGTTTTATCTGTTTTGTTGAATTTATTAAGATAATGTTGTTTATAGTATCCCCTTATTATTTTTAGTATCTATAGGATCTGTAGTGAGCTCCCTTACTTTATACCTTATATAAGTAGTCTGTTTCTTCTCTCCATTTTTTAATCAGTCTAGCTAGAGGTTTATAGATTTTATTAATCTTTTTCAAGAGCCTCTGTTTTATTTCTTTGGTTTCATCATTTGTTTTTAACTCATTGATTTTCTCTTACCTCTATTATTTTCTTTCTTATATTTGCTTTGGCTTTAATAATCTATTTTCCAGTTTTCAAGATAGAAGCTTAGATCAATGATTTGATGTTTTCATTTCTTTTTTTTATTTTGGTGGCTAATTTTGTTTTTTTATATTTTTACATTTTTAATTATGATTAACATAATAATTATACATATTTATGGGGTACAATGTGATATCTTGATACATGTACAAATTTTGTGACTGATAAAATCAGGGTAATTGCCATACCAATCACCTTTAACATTTATCATTTCTCTGTGATGAAAATATTCAAAAACCTCTATTCTATTTTGAAATATATGAAACATTATTATTAACTACAGTCATTCTACCATGCAATAGACAACCAGAACATATTCCACCTATCTAACTATAGCTTTGTCAGTTACTCTGCCTGGGAAACACTAGAAAAACTAACATAAAAAAGATAAAAATAATTTAGTAAGGCAACCAAATATGAAATTAACATGCAAAATCAATGAACTACTTATACACCAATAATAACCAGTTAAAACATATAATGAAAGTAAAAATATAAAGTAACAACAAAAGTCATAAAATAAGAAGAAACTTGAAAACTGACTAATACCTATACAAAAAACACTTTAAAACTTTCAGGAAGACACGAAAGTGGGTATCAATACAAACACATGAATGGACATCTCTTATTCTTGCATACAACCACAACATCATCAAAATGTTAGTTCTCTCTAAAACAATTTATAAATTAAATTCAATCTCAGCAAAAATAACAAAAAGAGTTCTTGTAGCTAGAATGTTCATGCTAAAGTTTATAGGAATAATGCAATGTACATGTAAAATTACCTAGAAAAACACTAAAATGAAAGAATTATGAGAGGGACGTAGACCTTGAAGATGTTAAAACACATAAGAACTAGCTTGCAGCACCTACAGTAAAATGCTGTGATACTGGAATGGCACAGCATAATAATGTGCTCACAAATTTGGCTTGTTTTTGTTTTGTTTTTGTTTTTGAGATAGGGTCTTGCTCTGTCATCCAAGCTGGAGTGCCGTGTCATGATCTCAGCTCCTTGCAATCTCCGCCACTCAAGTTCAAGCGATCCACCTGCTTCAGCCTCCTTAGTAGCTTGGGCAGCAGGTGAGCACCACCACACCTGGCTAATTTTGTTGTATTTTTTGTAGAGACAGGGTTTTGTCATGTTGCCCAGGCTGGTGTCAAACTCCTGAGCTCAAGCGATCCAGCCACCTCAGCCTCCCAAAGTGCTGGGATTACAGGTGTGAGCCACCATGCCCAGCCTAGATTTTGGTTTTGACATACCATTTCTAACTAAAATAAACTAGATCTCATAGAAATGGTCAATTTCATATCTAGGACACAGAAGGTGTAAGGTGAGCCTGGAACATCCATTCCATGTGCCACAAAGTAAACAAATGCTTATGAAGTAACCAGGACTTGTTGAAAGAATGCAAGAACCAGCTTGAATGCCAAGTCATAATATAATAATTAATAAATATCAAAGCAGAATTCAAGCTCAGATATGAGACTGCAGAACATGAGCTGTGTGTGTGTGTGTGTGTGTGTTGGTGAGAGACCAAATATTTATTTTCCATAAAAATATAATAGATAATGCTTAAAAATGAAAATAAAATATGAAATAGTAGCCATATAAGCATTTTATTTAAAAGTTCAATGATTAATATGAAAGATATCAGCTAAAAGTGTTTAACTGATTTTAGACATTGAAAAATAGTGGGGAACAAGAATTACAGTTTGGTTAAAAGTTTTATAGAACTATTTGACACTTTAGGCCAGGCGCAGTGGCTCAGGCCTGTAATCCCAACACTTTGGGAGGCCAAGGAAGGCAGATCGCGAGGTCAGGAGATGGAGACCATCCTGGCTAACACGGTGAAACCTCATCTCTACCAAAAATACAAAAACAATAGCTGGGCGTGGTGGCGGGCACCTGTAGTCCCAGATACTCGGGAGGCTGAAGCGGGAGAATGGCATAAACCCAGGAGGCAGAGCTGGCAGTGAGCCGAGATTGCACCACTACACTCCAGCCTGGGCAACAGAGCGAGACTACGTCTCAACAACAACAACAACAACAAAAAGAACTATTTGACACTTTAAACTTTATGAATGTATAATTTTAATATAAGTAAGTACAAACATTTTATTTTTATGTTTTAAAAAATTTGTATAGATTTATGAGGCACAAGTATAATTTTGTTACATGTATAGATTACATTGCAGTAAGTCAGGGCTTTTAGGCATCCATTACCCAAATAACATGTATTGTACCCATTAAGTAATCTCTCATCATCCACCACCCTCCCCCACCTCATCCTTCTGAGTCTCCATTGTCTATTATCTCACACTCTACGTCCATGTGTACACATTATTTAGCTCCCACTTATAAGTGAGAGCATGCGACATTTGGCTTTCAGTGTTTGACTTCTTTTATCTAATGGCCTCCAGTGTCATCTGTGTTGTTGCAACAGACATGATTTCACTTTTTTAATGGCTGAACGGTATTCCATTGTGTATATATACTACATTTTCTGTATCTAGTCTTCCATTGATGGACACTTAGGTTAGTTCCGTATCTTTGTTATTGCAAATAGTGCTGTGATAAACAGGTATCTTTTCAATGTAATGATTTCTTTCCTTTGGATAGATACACATTAGTGGACTGCTGGGTCAATGGTAGTTCTATTTTTAGGTCTTTGGGAAATCCCCATATTGTTTTCCATGGAGGTTGTAGTAAGTTACAATCCCACTAGCAGTTTCTAGGAGTTCCATTTTCTCCACATCCTCCTCAATACGTTAGTTTTTTGTCTTTTTAATGATATCCATTCTGACTAGTGTAAGATGATGTTTACTGTGGTTTTAATTTGTATTTATCTGATGATTAATAATGTTGAGCACTTATTTTAAGTCAAAATCTTTCCTTGACTCCATTTATATTACACTTAACATTTCACTCTTAAAGCAAGTTGTGGCTTGCTTTACACCCATAGCATGTTGAGTTCAGTCTTTCTTCTTAAATTCACTTCTATAATTTTTCTGAAAAAATAATTTTTCTTTAGAGATCAAAATTACAAAGAATTTGGAATATCACAGTATGCCATAGCATTCCAGTTAATAGGCACTGCTATAAAGCACAAGCTTCCTTCGATTCTGTCAACTCCTACTGAAAGACACGACTAGCTGGAATTTCCCAGGCCGACTAAAAATCCCTAAGCATAGCTGGGAAGGTGACTGCATCCACCTTTAAACACGGGACTTCTAACTTAGCCCACACCCGATCAGTCAGAGAGCTCACTAAAATGCTAATGAGGCAAATACAGGAGGTGGAGAAATAGTCAATCATCTGTTACCTGAGAGCACAGCAGAAGGGACAAGGATCAGGATATAAACCCAGGCATTGGAGAGGGCAACAGCACCCCTCCCCCCCACCCCGCAATACGGGAGCTCTGTTTTCACTCTATTTCACTCTATTAAATCTTGCAACCCACTCTTCTGGTCCGTGTTTTGTTACGGCTGGAGCTGAGCTTTCGCTGGCAGTCTACCACTGCTGTTTGCCGCTGTGGCAGACCCACTGCTGACTTCCATCCCTGTGGATCTGGCAGGGTGTCCACTGTGCTCCGGATCCAGCAAGGCACCCATTGACACTCCCTATCCGGCTAAAGGCTGGCCATTGTTCCTGCATAGCTAAGTGCCTGGGTTCATCCTAATCGAGCTAAACACTAGTCACTGGGTTCCACAGTTCTCTTCCGTGACCCATGGCTTCTAATAGAGCTATAACACTCACCACATGGCCCAAGATTCCATTCCTTGGAATCTGTGAGGCCAAGAACCCTGCGTCAGAGAACACGAGTCTTGCCACCACCTTGGAAGTGGCCTGTCGCCATTTTGGAAGGGGCCCTGCCACCATCTTGGGAGCTCTGGGAGCAAGGACCTCCCAGGTAACACTATATTCCCTCTTACTTAGAGAACTGCAAGCTGTTCAGTACTTTTCACATATTTGTGGGCCACCTATATGTCTTCTTTTGAGAGGTATCTGTTCATGTCTTTTGACCATTTTTTAAATGGGTTTGTTTGGTTTGTGCTTGTTGAATTGCTCTCAGGTACTATGCTCACTAACAGGGTGATGAGATCATTTGTACACCAAACCCCAGTGACACATGATTTACCCATGTAACAAACTGCACGTGTACTCCCTGAATCTAAAATAAAAGTTGAAATAAATTAAAATGTCCTATATGTTCTTCATGAGCATATTTTAATCCATTTAATTTTAAGATAAAATTGTAACTTCAGATACTGTTTCTTCCACTGCTTTAAAAATGTATGCGTTCATATTGTTTTTTCTTGTTTAAAAAACAAACTGTTAACTGCTCCTTCTGCAAAATATTTATCCACACTTCTTCATGTAGATAAATCTTATCTACCATTTGGCTCTTAGCTTAGATGTCACTTAGATATCACTTCCCTCTTAGGTAACACGTAGAAAGCCCTCCCTGACACCCTCATTTAATCCCTGAACACTTTTTCTTCCATCATGGCGATTATCACACCATTACATTAGACAGTAAATACTTTAGTGTGAAACACTAAAATGTTGGCCCTATAAGGGCACAGGTTGGCATGTTCATGGCTGTATAATTTAGCTTGTATTACATGCCTGGCATATTTCAAATGCTCCATAGGTATCTGAAGTGAATTTAAAAAGAAAAAATAAAAAAACAGGTCCCAAAGTCTTCCACAGAAAGAATGTATTATGGAATGTTTTACCCTAAGATGTTATACATATTAAAATAAAAGTCACTTGAAGAAAGTATAAATAATGCATAGATAATAGGCAGATGGATGGAAATTTGACAGTAGGATGATTTTCTCAGTGAATCCTAAACACTTGAAAGTCAAAGTGAAGCATCTGGGCTCCAACAGGGGTTTGTAGACTACTACCCATGGCCAAATCTACTTCAATGCCTGTTTTTGTAAATAAAGTTTTATTGAAATGTAGCCCATTAGTTTACAGATTCTCTATGGCTTCTTTTGTTCTACAAAGGGAGAGTTGAGTATATGCCACAGAAACCACATGCCCTGAAAGTATGAAATATTTACTATCTGGTCCTTTAAAAAAAGAAATTGCCGGCCGGGCGCAGTGGCTCAGGCCTGTAATCCCAGCACTTTGGGAGGCTGAGGTGGGCAGATCACAAGGTCAGGAGACCAAGACCATTCTGGCTAACACGGTGAAACTCTGTCTCTACTAAAAATACAAAAAAATTAGCCAGGCGTGGGGGCTGAGGCAGGAGAATGGCGTGAACCCCGGAGGCGGAGCTTGCAGTGAGCCCAGATCGAGCCACTGCACTCCAGCCTGGGCGACAGAGCCAGACTCCGTCTCGAAAAAAAAAAGAAATTGCCACTCCTACTCCAACAAAAAGTCCTTATTGCCAAAGACCAAACCTGCCTGAACTATTAGTACCATTTAATATTCCACATTTAAAGTACTCATGTTTGTCATTTTGCTCCCTAAATTTTTACATTTTCGCTTCACCAAATGAGAATTGTTAGAGATATTAAGAAGGGAACTAAATAAACAGCAATGACATCATTCAGTACAAATAGAACTAGTAAAGAGAATCTTGAGAAAACAACAAATTTTAAAATGCAAATTATATGCAAATTCAAGAATGCTAATGAAGTAAGTAATCTCAGTTGTCAAAGTAGAATTTAATTAAGGATTAACAGGTGACCCTAAAAAGTTTACAGGTTCATAATTAGGACTTTAGGAATTTTTATATCATTATTATATTCTCTGCTTTCTTATTCTTGTATGTGGCAATTATACATATGAATGAGCTCTAACATTTTTATGTAGATTTTTACCTGATTATGAAAGTAATATTTTATTATTTTTATGTCTGCTGCAGAATATTTGCTTCTACTTAAAAGGTCTGGGCTAGACTTGTATTGTCCCCTTGGCATTATCTGCAAGTCAGGTTCTCCCACTAAGCAAGCTCTCAGGAGACAACTTAATGTTCCAAGACTCTCTTTAGGCCTGAGTAACAAAGAAACACATCACAGCATATGATTCAATTAATCATTATCTTTTCTAAAAAATAAAGCAGTTCAAGTAATATAAAACATATTAGTTATTAATATGCACTGACATATCTAAATATGAATGGGATTTACAAACATCTAAGTAGAATTAAATAACTAACAATCATCATAATTTAGAATAGTTGATAAAAATAGAAAAGAATAACAATACCAGAAAAGTATATTGACAAGATTATACATATCACTAATAATTAGGTTAGACAACTAATCAGTATTTATGACTCACTTCAGTTCACAAAGACATCATGAGAAGTCTCTCTTAAATCTTGTGTACACGATAGAAGGTATCTAATATCATGTTCGCCCTCTTGAGCAGTCCAAAAATGTGGAGATATGACAAATGGAAGACATATGACAAACAGAAGAGTAATTAACCTCACTCTGTATATTAGTGATTCTGCAGAATCTTCACATAGTATTGAACAGCAGAAAACTCCACTTGAATATTAAACAGGCATCTCCAATTTAACATGCCTTTATTAGTCAGGGTTCTCTAGAGGGACAGAATAAGATAGATGTATATATGAATGGGTGCTATTATAGAGAGCTGACTCACACAATCACAAGGTGAAGTCCCACAATAGGCCATCTGCAAGTTGAGAAGAAAGAAAGCCAGTCCAAGTTCCAAAACCTCAAAAGTAGGGAGGTCAACAGTGCAGCTTTCCGTCTGTGGCCAGAGACTGAAGGCCCGAGAGCCTCAGGCAATTACTGGTGTAAGAGTCCAAAAGCTGAAGAACTTGGTGTCTGATGTTTGAGAGCAGGAAGCGTCTAGTACGGGAGAAAGATGAAGGCTGGAAGACTAAGCAAGTCCTCTTCCACATTTTTCTGCCTGCTTTATTCTAGCCACGCTGGCAGCTGATTAGACTGTGCTCACCCACATTGAGGGTGGGTCTGCCTCTCTCAGTGGACTGACTCAAATGTTTTTTTGTTGTTGTTTTGTTTTGTTTTTTGATATCGGGTTTTGCTCTTGTCGTCCAGGCTGGAGTGCAATGGCTCAGTCTCGGCTCACTATAACCTCTGCCTCCCAAGTTCAAGCAATTCTCCTGCCTCTGCCTCCTGAGTAGCTGGGATTATAGGCACCTGCCATCATGGCCGGCTAATTTTTGTATTTTTAGTAGAGACGGGGTTTCACCATGTTGGTCAGGCTGGTCTCGAACTCCTGACCTCAAGTGATCCTCCCGCCTCAGCCTCCCAAAGTGCTGGGAAAACAGGCATCAGCCATGGCACTCAGCCCACTGACTCAAATGTTAATCACCTTTGGCAACACCCTCACAGATACACCCAGGCACAATACTTTGCATCCTTCAATCCAGTCAAGTTGACATTCAGTATTAACCATCACAATGCCCAAAACTGATCTCCTAATTCTTCCCCTCAAACCGTTTTTCCCACATGATTGTCCATCTCAGTCAATGGCAACTTCAATGTTCAGGCTACTCAGGCCGAACACCCTGAGTCATCCTGGACTCCATTCCCTACCCTTTAGTCAATCTAACCTGGCAGATTTCCATACAAAACATATCCAGGACTGACTGACTACTTCCTACCATCTCCACCACTGTGTCGATGAAAACAGTCGAACTCTGTGAAATATTTGAAGAGATTTATTCTAAGTCAAATATGAGTGACCATGGCCTGTGACACAGCCCTCAGGACGTCCTCAGAACATGTGCCCAAGGTGGTCGAGATGCAATTTGGTTTTATACATTTTGAGAGGCACGAGACATCAATCAAATACATTTAAGAAACACATTGGTTTGGTCCAGAAAGGCGGAACAACTCAAAGTGGGGGCTTCTAGGCTATAGGTGTATTTAAACATTTTGTGGTTGACAATTGTCTGAGTTTGTCTAAAGACATGGGATAGATAGAAACAATGGAATGTTCAGGTTAAGATAAAGATTGTAGAGATCAAAATTCTTTTGAAGTCTTAAAGTGACTGCCCTTAGAGGCTATAGGTGACAAATGTTTCCTATTCAGATCTTAGTTAATCTGTTTAGGATTGGGAGGGTCTGGAAGAAAAAGATCTAGCTATGTTAATAGAGATTCTTCACAGATGCAAATTTTCCCCCACAAGGAATAGTTTTACAGGGTCATTTCAAAATATGGCAAAGAAACATGTTTTGGTGTAAAATATTTGGATTTTCTTCTTTGTCTCGTAACGTTATGCCAGAGTCAGTTTGGAAAGTAAATCATGATATATAGGATTAAATAAAATGCATCTGATGAGAATTTATGATTTGTAGGGCATGACTCCCCAGATCCCTTCTTAGATAAGAATTTGGGCAAGATAAAAAAAAATCAGAGTTTAGTCCTCAACTGGAACCCTTGCAGGTGCTAGCATCTTTGATTATTGTGCTAGCCTTCTGTCTGGTCTCATTGTTTCCACTCTTCCATGCTAAAGTTCTCCCTTCACATAGACTTAACATATGCATTTAAAATAAAGTCAGAGTATGTTACTCTTTTGTATAAAATCCTTCAGTGCCTTTCCATCTCATTCAGAGTAAAAATCAAAGTCTTTTACATCTGTCTGCCCTCTCCTCAACATCTCTCTGCTCGTATCTCCTACTACTGTCCTCCTATTCTACTTCAGCCACACTGGCGTATTCCTTGTTGCCTCGTTTCTTAAACACACTATACACATTCTACTATGCACAACGAAACTGTTCCTTTGCTACTCCCTCCCAGGGACTTTCTTCCTTTAGATAGCCACATAGCCCACTGCTTCACATTCTTCATATCTTTGCTCAAATACAGTTGGCTCTTGTCATTCCTATCAGTAATGCTATCGAATATGTTATATTCAATAGAGCCTATAATAGTGCCTGAAACATTGAAGGGGCTCAAAACATAATTGTTATGAATGATATTGGCTGGAGGGAAGAAGGGAGTTTTCTATTAACTGTTCAGAAGCAGAAGATGTCACCCGGGAGGACTGCAACTCAGCATTCAGCATAGACTGAATCAGGAAACCTAGAGAAGTAGGTACTCTCTCCCAGACAGAACTCTTAAAGAGGCACTAAGGGAAGAATTGCCAAGGTTAATTACATCTTACCAACATAACAATTTTTATTATCAGACAAAAATATCCAAGGGAGAAAAAAAGATTGTCATAATCTGCACCCATACATCCACATACCATCAAGGCCAGATAGTATGATACACAGATACACAGGAAGCTGGGGCTTCCCCATAATGTAACAGCTCCTGATTTTATGCAATTTCTACAGTATATGACGGAGGGCTGGGGCAAAGTGGAAAGAGAAAGATAAAACCCCTGTGTAAAGCACAAGACAATGAATAAGCTGATGGCTTATTTAAGTTTTTGAAGTTTAGGCATCCCCAACTAGGAAAGACTTGGATTCAGGTGGAGAGAAGATTATTTATTCTATTTTAAGATGCATGTTTTCTCTGCATCTTAGAATCTGTGCATCTTAATATGCACATCACAGACCCTTAAGACACTTTAGAGATGCATCTTAGAGTCTGTGATGATTAATTTCAGGTGTCAACTTGTCTGGATTAAGGAATACCTAGAGAGCTGGTAAAACATTATTTCTGGGTATGTCTTGGAGGGTGTTGGCAGAGGAGATTGGTGTGTGAGTATGTGGACTGAGTGGGAAAGATCTGCCCTTCTATTCTATCTGGGCCCCCAGACGAATGGATGTGGGCAAGCATCATCCAATTGACTAGAGGCCCAAATAGAATAGAAAGGGCAGAGAAAAGGCAATTCTTTCTCTCTGTCTCTCTCTTTCTCCCCTCCTCCCCTGCAGCTGGAATGCTCTTCTTCTCTTTCTCTTGGACATCAGCACTCCAGGCTCTCCAGCCTTTGGAATCAAGAACTTATACCAGTTGCCCCCTGGAGTGGTCACACCTTCAGTCTCTGATTATCAAATACACCATCAGCTCCCCTAGTTCTAAGGCCTTTGGACTTGGAATGAGCCATGCAACCAGCGTCCCAGGGTCTCCAGCTTGCAAATGGCATGTCGTGGGAATTCTGGGTCTCCCTAATCATGTGAGCCAATTATCCTAATAAATCCCCTCTCATCCTTCTGTCTTTCTATCTCTCTATCACCTATTGGTTCTGTTTCTCTGTAGAACCCTGAATAACAGACACTAGAATCTTACCTTTATGTCATCATTTTTTCTCTTACATAGTAAATAATGATCTGTCTTAGAACCACTGGTGTCTTAGACTCAGTGAAATATGTTTAAGTCAAATTTGGAAGTATCAGCCAGGGTCAGCCAGATGAATTGTGCTAACAGAAGCTTTTGTCAGATGTTCACTGAGGCCCTCACTTGGGTATCTCGTCTGAATAAAAGCAGAGACTTTCTTCTTCAGGGCAAGAGTTTTTAAGTCTATCTGAAAAAGGAGCCATCTCCTGGAGCATATGCAGGCCAAATTCCCTAAGTCCTCTGCTTCCTTGTAGCCTGAGACCAGAATAAGCATTCTGGTAGCAGGTCTTGAAGAAGCCATCCTCCCAGGGTTAACAAGAATTGTGGACATAAATTGAGTTATATTTAAGCATTAATCAGGCTGCACTTTGACTCACTGCCATGTAACCGAAAGTCATGTAGCTCTAGATACTGACCATTTGCATCCCTATTGTTCCTATAGATAAAATTTCTGACATTAGTCATAAGGTTTTTGTTTAAGATAGATAGGATCTCCATATTAGAATCATAAGACCTTTGTTTAAGAATTGTTTAAGCAGATCCTGACTTTCAGTGGCACAACTGACACCAACCAGTTCAAAGACCCCCCACAATAGACCTGAGTCAGCATAAGACTATAGTTTTTTCATCTCCCTGCCCCATCACTTCACCCTGCACTCTTCAGCCAATCAATGATCTCCACATTTAGGTCCACTCAGAAACTCTTAAAAGCCTTAGTCGCAAACTCCATTGAGAAATGAATTTGAGGTTTCTTCTTTTCTCTTTGTTCAGTGGCCCCACGATTACACCTCTTTCTCTGCTGCAACCTGGCATTTTGACATATTGACTTGCTGCACACATCTACCAAGTTTATAACACCACCAAGAATAATAATTTCCAGACACCCCACGTTTGTTAAATATTCAGCAACTAAAGCTCATTGGCATGTGGATATCATCTTGGTTCCTTCTCATCATTCAAATTCACATATTAGAGATTATTTAATCATTATTTCATTGACATTTTATATTTATTTTTTAGAGATGAAGTCTCGCTTTGTGACCCAGGTTGGAGTGCAGTGGCATGATCATAGCTCACTGAAATCTCAAACTCCTGTGCTCCAAGGATCCTCCAGCATCAACCTCTCAAGTAGCTTGGATTTTATGTATAGGCAACTTTGCTCAGAGACTTTATTAACATTTTAACCGGCATTCCTTACCAAGGTCTTTTGAAGACTACAGAAATGCATCCAGGAGGGTGCTCCAGTGACAATGTCAAGATCATGAAATAGAACCTTCCAGTGCACATCCTCTTGCAGAATCATTCATTTGAACAACTATTCACACACTAAAATACTTACACAAGAATTAGAGAAACCAGGTGAGAGATGACAGCACCTGGGTATAGAACAGAAATAAGAAATGCATTCAGAGTAAGATCAGTAATACCTTCCACATCTAGTATCTTAAATATTTATCTTCTATATTTAGAATATTCTGATCTGTTAATTTTTAGTTTTGGATTACAATACTCCCAGATTTAGTAGAAAAGTGCCACCTATTAAAAGCAATGGGACTTATACAACTTTTGCTTTTAATAAGATGCTGAAATAGTATCCCACACAGACTAGTAGTATCTGTTTTCAGAAAACATCATTTTTATGAGCATTAGGACAAATAGCTAATGTATGTGGGGCTTAAAACCTAGATGGTGGGTTGAAAGGTGCAGCAAACCACCATGGCACAGGGTGTATATAACAAATCTACAAGTTCTGCACTTGTATCCCAAAACTTAAAGTTAAAAAAAAAAAAGGGAAGAAAATCTCATTATTACTCTGGTGTCTCTCAATATTTTCAAAACTGCTTTAAATGGAATCTCACTGGGAGAGCAGCTGCAAAAGCAACAACCCTGAGAGTTCATGAGCCTGGGCAAGCTGAGCAGAATCCATGGGGAACTGTCCTCTCCCAGCCTAACGCTGCCCTCCTGTATTTTGGCAGAGTACTCAAGCACAGCAGCAATTAAGAGATGATTGAAGAGGCTGGATACAAAAGTCAAAATCCTGGGTACTAAATGTAGGTACAGCTGTCACCATTGCAGGACATGAAGTGAGGAAATAGGGAGGAAACAGGATGTCCTACAGAATATTCAGAGGGCACTTTATACTCAGACAATTTGCTCTCAAAGGATAACAGCTTCATCTTCTCAACAAATGCTCTAAATGGTAATGAAGGCTACCAATTGTAAATGAATGCTGGCATTATAACTTATTTGAGTTATCTCATGTTGTTCATCAGATATTCAGTTGAGGCATTTTTTTAAGCCTAGGTTGGATGATGCATCTTATCAGAGCCTCTAGAGTGAAACAACAAAGCTTATTAGGAAAAAATGCCTCATGAATAAACAAAAGACTCCAAACTGAATTATGTTTTCATTTGGTGGTTATTCTACAATGTTTTGTAAAATAGCTTATCCTCCACCATATAGCAATTTATTCCGTTTAAAAATAGAGGTGGATATTCATCTTTTTCAGGAGCAATGTAAAAATAAATATTGAAAGACAAAAATGAGGATCACTAAAGTGTTTCTCTTTCTTATCCCCTCCCCAAACCTCTCTTACCATGTTTGGAGAGACTAATGTCTTGTGTGTGGGTCTTTTTTTTTTAATAAGACCATTTGCCATTTATTTGATGACCCACTTCTTTCTCCTATTTCATTCCTTTTGAAATTGTTATAAGAAAGCAATTTCTTACTATTCACTTGAGGAAATTAGTTTGGGATCAAAACAGTTCTGAGGTCTGACCATGCAGTTCAGGTTTCCTATCATGGCCTTTCAAGATAATGTCCACATAAGTCCACACAACCAATTAGATGGCAATCTTTTTCCTCGTTTTTCAGTAAAAGCCAAGACTTCTGATTCACTAGTTATGGAAGTTTTCCTTGAATCTCAGTGATGCAAAAATCCTATAGTACTTACTATGACACTTCTATTAACATGGTGGTAACAAACACTGTTTCTAAACTTTCCTATTCAGGAAAATAAGACTGTCTTCTAAATAAATTCTCTCTCAAAGCCTTCAACATTCTAATCCAATTAAGAAATAATACAGCAAATTATCCCTACTAACGCCCAAGTCTGGCACTTCAATTTTCTTTCCACCTCCTTCAGCCCTCCACTGCCATTTTCAAACTTACTAATAGAATACTGTCAAGTTAGGGTTCTTAGCTTGGTAACATGCAGAAGGGCTTTGGCTCCTTAGAGATCATTTGGAAACTTTACAATAAACATACACAGATGTACACTGTATGTTCGTGTATGTGTGTGTGTGGTTGTGTTTTTAATATATAATATTTAAATTCTATGTTTGATAAACTTTGATTTAATTTAGTTCTTTAGAAAATATAAATTAATTGGCTTTGTGTAAGGAATTGTATTTCATGAGATTTTCAAGCACCACTAATGTATTCTGCAAACCGATTAAAACCTGACCAAATCCGACTATGGTCATTGGTAATTATATATCCTGTTTAACAGGCACAATTTTATCGTCAGTTATGTGGCCCTCAAGCCAAGAAAACCTATTTGTAGATATATAACTGGGCCAACAGGAGACCTACATAAGTGTATAATTTTACAAAACTTCAGCCCCCAGAGTCACTTGTAACTGTCCATCGATAAACAAATATAGCCCTTTAAACAATGACATTGTAACTTTCCAGCTAGCACCTCACAGAGCTGAATAATGATATTTCATTGCTATAAGCATTTTTCAGCAAGTTAGCTTCTAAAGCCAAGCTGGGTTTTGAAAGGCTTTTTTTAATGCAATGGCATTTTTGAGCTCCTAAGCATCAATAATTTTGAGTGCAATTAACTGGAGGTTGCACAAGATTTTGGGGAAAATGTGCAAATAGGAGAAAATAATGTCTTTACTTTCGAGCACAGGGACTAATTCCAGCTTGAAGGAGTAATGCAGTCCAAAATATAAAACAAACACAAAAAAAACCCACAAATGAATAAGACATGAAATAATGACTAGATGAATTTAATGGCTCTTTACTGAGTGACGTTTGGAAAACAATTGATCAACTCTCTATTTCACTTTGATTGAATAAATATAGCTTGTGTTTTTATTAAGAAAAAGCACCATAATCACATCACTCCAAATTATAATTAAGTGATTGGTTATCTAATTAGAAGTTCATATGTCTCCTATTTTTAATAAATCTTCAAGTCTTCATTTAATGCAGTATGCATCCTGGACCTTTGGAAAACAATCACCCAGTGTTCAAAAAAAAAAAAAAAAAATGCTTAACTCTTTTCACATCTCTGAACAAGGAGCTCAAAATCCAAGCTTCTGTTCATGTTCTACTACCTGCAGTCTGGATAAACTTACAGCTATTAAATTTTTATAAGCTAGTATGTGCTCATATGTACAATAGGGATAATTTTGCCTTTCACAGAGCTTTGGTGAATAGAAAATAAAATAATGAAAATGTGTTTGAAAATAAATACAACTTGCTATGTCAAGGAAAATTATTATTTGTTATAATTATATGCATAATTTTACTTAACACATAATTATAATTATTGCATAATAATTATTGTTATAATTATATAATTAATTATATGTAATAAATTACATACAACTCTTCGAATATATGCCTAAGTGTCATTCAAATTCATTATTATCTAAAGCAAATGTCAAATTTTGCCTCAGCCACTAGAGTGAAATAGATACATCCTGGATCTTCCACCTAAAGTCTTGCTAGTCAAAGGAGAAGAGGAGTAGATTTAGGGACATTACTATTATGTTTTTTAAAGGTATTTGCACCTTCAAAATTAGATGACAAGATGGATAAATATAAATTTTACATGATTCATTTAATATTAACTAAATAATCACAGGTAGACAGAAAGACCACTTAGGAACCACAAGTCTGTGACTTTCAAATAAGGATCAACATTTTGACTGCATTGCTTCCTTCATTTCACTTATCCTTTTAGTCAATGACCAAATATCCTAGATATACCTTAAATATGTCTATCTCTCTTTATCCATTTGAACATTGCTACTATTCCTATTCCTATTCAGTATACTATCACACAATGAAGTAGAGATACTCACCCATTACAAAGTAAGAAAACCAACATTTCCCGAATTTTGTTACAGTCTCCCATCGATTCTAAAAGCATGAATTAAAAATCCTATAATTGCCAAGCACTGTACTAGTTTGACTCAATTAAAGTTGTTTAGAATAATTTGTCTTCTTCAGATTATCATATCAACTCTTTACCCATGTGTAAACCCATGCCAAGTTGTATTTCAAGATTACGCAGGATATTAAGACTTAATAAAGTGCATTTAAGGGCCAGCAAAGCAATCTTTATTTACAAATCATAATACTATCACCATAACGTTGCATATTATTTGCAGGATTGGCATTATCTTTCATAAACACTAACTCAGTAAACTCTCACTAATCACCAACTAAATACAGAAGAAAATATATTTGGTTCTCTTCTCCAGATCATCCTAGACACTCCCCATTTCCACATTCTATATTTTAACCACATAGAAAATTTTTCAGTTTTTAAATGTGCCATTTTCTTTCTCACTGCAAAGTCTTTTTCAAATGCTGATGCCTTTCCTCGGACATTCCGTGACCGCATTCCTTCAATTCCCTTTAATTTACACATTGTTCATGTTTCTTTTCCTTTTTCTTTCTTTCTTTTTTTTTTTTTTAACAGACAGGATCTCACTATGTTGCCCAAGCTGGTCTTAAACTGCGGGGTCCAACTGATCCTCCTGCCTCAGTCTCCCAAAGTGCTGGGATTACAGGCATGATCCATGCATAGTCAGTTTTTCTTAAAGTAACTCTAGGAAGGAAGCCTCACCTGACTATTCTAGATACAGGGACCCCTGATAAAAGTTTACATTGTATCCTCTTACTTCTTCCAACAGAGTGATTGACAGGACTGTTATAATAACTTGGTTCATTTCTTCCCCATTGTACTGTAAGCTTCATGAAAGCAGGACTGTGTCATTCTTGCTCATTTTTTCTTTTTTATCTTAAGCATGTAATACCATTTCTGGTGTCCATTAGCAGCTCATAGTATTTGTTGAATCAATTAAGGCTACAGAGCTCCACATCTACATCTTGTGTGACTCTTTCCTATCTTTTGAGCACTTATCTATCTCCATCAGATCACATTAATATATCTAACCCCAAATTTTTATTTTACCTTTCCTTGTTACTTGTTAATGGTATAATAGCTTTTAGCTTCTTGTATCAATCAGTATGCTTAGTTACAAGCAGTAAAAATTCTCATTCTATTAACTTTAAGTAACTCATAGAATCTCCAGATAAGCCCAGCAATTAGTCATAGAGACTTCTCCACCAGGGAAATGCCCAACTTTGTATCACAAAACTGGTCTCATGAAAACAACATGACTACCACCTGTGGATACAGACACCTTAAAACCTCCACGAATGCTGCAATGCCAGCCACTGGGTGCTCCTGCTACACACCTTACTACTGTTGCCTGTTGCTTCTGGAAAGTGGATGCAGAAGTGGCCACCACCTTACTTCACCAGAATGCATTTTGAATGGTTCCTCCTTTATCTGAGGATATATATCTGCTTCATCTGCTTTTCAGAGCTAAGTCAAGGGTCATGCCTATACAGACGCAAGGAAGGCTTAGAAGGGAGGTTCTCTAGTGAGAGGTAGGTGCAATCTCCTGAGTTACCAGAAGCTTCAAATATTGGGGTTAGGGTGAGGCAAAAAGGGGAAATGTTTACTATATCCCCACACAATTACTTTAAGAGTTTGCATGGATAAATGGGCAAAAATCCTATCTTATTGTATTATATCTCTCACAGCACCCAGAACAATGTTCTGTATATAATAAAATATAAATGATTAATATTCTAATATAGAAGAATAACTTCAATAAAAAATAACAAACAAAATCAAACAATGCCACACAGAAGAGCTCTAAAAATCTCAGTTGTAAGCAGAGAGCAAATATTACCACAGTCCCTGTAACCTTCTTATTTATGCTACACCATCTGTGACATTACAAAAATCTAAGCCTACTTAAATGTGGTACAAAATATGTGAAGCAAATTCTCCTTTCAGTAGCTAGCAGGTGCTTGACTGCTTAGCAACATGGAATAATGGAGTGATTAAGGGACTTCATAAAGAATATTGTAGAGCTACACGGTATTAGGAAGAAGACATCATGTGGCATGCAGGATGCAACCCTTAATAGTAGATTCTCAGACAGCTGGTCACCAGCACCACTGTGAGGAATGACTGGCAGACAGAAGTTATAAAATTGGATTCATTTCTCTCTTAAACGCAAGCATTCCACCAATGCAGCAATGAAAGAGAGACTGAAAACAGATTATACGATCTTTGAGTAAGAAAACAGTTGTCTTCTTTCCTTCTACTAGAGCAATTATTTGAATTAGAGAATACTTAGTAGATTTTGAAACTTCATTTCACAAAGCCAGAACTAATAAAGATACACTTACATGGTATTATTTAGGTGAACAAAAAGGATAGATTTTTATTTTGTGCTAGAAATACTGAAGTGTCCAAATTTGAATGAGATTCCTGCAGCAGGCTATAACCAGGCCAGATGAAGAACAATTATATGACTAGCTTGCTTTTTACTTCTAAGCTTGGATATAAGATTTAATCTGTGCAGAAGCAATTTCAAAAAGTACACATAAAAGAGATTACTATGGCTTTTCTTTTCACACGCAAATCTGTTCAATAAAATCCTAGTATCTAGTATCTGGTAAACATTCAGAAAAAATACAGAAAGAAAAGTTCAGAAAAGAAAAAGAACCATCTATTTAATGGTTTACCCTGTGGTGACAGGATTTCTTACACAGCTTAGTATCTTACACATAGAATAAAAGACCTGAATAGTGTTGACTAAGACCCTTGAGAAATCTTTCAGTTCTTCATATCTTTTTGGAAATGTTTAAGATTTCAAGTCATGCCCAAAAAGACATCTACCAGAAATGTTCTTCAAAATGTCTACAATAGGAAAATTCAGTGTCATTCAGTAATGTTTGCTTTAGTCCTGATAAAAATACTAGATTGGAAAAAATGTAGGGATAAATCAAACAACTGAAAGGTATGGCTCCCCACAACTTGCACATGCCTTAACCTAAAAATATTCCTTTAAATAAAAAGAAGATACAAATAAATACTTTCAGAATGATGCTCTTTTTACAATAATGGCAACATTGAATATCCTTTATGCCCATAAATGGCAGAGACTACTAACAATCCTCTGGAATCCATTTTACTTTCATTCTTTAGGGCTCCTGTTCTCACAGGCACTAATTTTTACCCAAACACATAGCTATTGTTCATAAAAGGAGCATTTCTCAAGCTCCCTCACAGCTGGGCATGGCCACATGACTAAGTATCAGACAATGGAATAGAAGCAGAATGTTTCAGAGTAGCTTCAAGGAACCTTACTTAAATGACAGCCAGTGCAGGCCCTTTTGACCCTTTTTGACCTTGTCCCTTTCTCATCCCACCACTTGGAATTTACATGTGCTGATCACCGTTTCGAATCAAGGAGAAAAAGCCCATTCTCTAGGTGGCAAAGGGGAAATCTAGAAGGAAACTGATTCTTTGTCCTATCTGCTCTGAACTTTTGCAGGGGAGAGGCCAATCTTTCTGTTTAAACGAGTGCTATTGTGGGTCTGAATTACTTAAAGGCAAACCTAAGTCTTTATACACACGCACTGATACAATGTGTGTAGGCAGTTGCTACTAGCAGCCTACTCAATATCCCTTCTCCTCGTTTTATAATAAAAAAGAATCACAATTATTTTGCAGAAACAATTTCCCTAGAACTCTGAAAAAAATCATAATTGGCCAACTATATTCATGTCATTTCCATCATCATTCCATTATGCCACATACTCACTTTCTCAGCCTTCTTGGCACAAATTTGCCAAAGGAGTCAGGTCTGATGGAGGGGTAGAGAAGATTGTGGAATCATTTTTCTCCTTGATGAAAGGAAGTATCTTTTCTTTATGCAGTCATTTCCTACTGCCTGCAAAACCCTTGTATGAGGATGTGGCACGTGGGGAAGTGGCAGCCATCTTATAACCACAACACAAGAAACTTTCTGGGAAAACAGCCAACAGCTAAAGAGTAGCAGGGGGAAGGGAGCTGGGTTCTACAGCCCTCAGCCATCCCACCAACCCTGGGATCAATGATCTTCAGGCTTCTTGATTATGTGAAATAATAAAAGGTTTTAAATCATTAAGTCACCATTAGTCATATATTCAATTACAGCAGGAAGCATCTTCTAACATACATTTTAACACATCTGTAGGGAAAAAAATGTAAAGTGACCTGTAGAGATTGAGATAACAAGTGGACTAACTTTTATATGCTTTGTAATGATAGGATTTGTTCACAACAAATATAAATCATATCGTAATAAAAAATAATAACTTTATTAAAAAGAATGATTAGAGTCATTCTTTAAATATTTGTTTAATTATCTTTGGTATGTTGCTTGAAATATTTTGTTTAAATTATCTTTATAATTGAATTACGTATTTGGATACAATGTACACTATTCAGGTGATGGGTACACTAAAAGCCTAGACTTCACTGCTATCAAATCCATCCATGAAACTAAAAGCCACTCGTACCTCTAAATCTATTCAAGTTTTAAAAAGATACCTTTATAACTGAAAATAAGCATTTTTGTGTGTTTTATTCTCATAGGTACTGTATCTTAACTCACTATCATTTTGTTAATAAATATTGATTTAATTCATGGGTTATTTTATTTTGTGTTTTAATACTTACAAGTTTTGAAATAAAATCCACTTTACAGAGAGTATATTGTATGACTACCTACTTAAAAATATATATTAGCAAAAATAAGTACAAGATTCAAGACATATAGGTAAGAAATTAGGAAATCTAAGTTAATGGTTCAAAGAGAGTAAGAAAGTATCTGAAATACAGCCTTTCTAGGATAAGAAAGAGTACAAAAGTAAGATAAAAGTAAAATACCTACAAAAGTAGGTAAAAAAAAAATCTTACCCTACAAAAGTAAGATAAAATTGTGGTACTATAGATTATATTAGGGTGAAGCAGGAAGCAGAAGGTAGCCAGGAAAGGAAAAGGGAAGAGAGAGCAGTCTATACTTGCTTATAATTACCTGGTTTAATCCAGAAGAAAGCAAACTGATCAATAGCTGACTAAAATATGGAGAAGAATGAGAGCCAAAAACAGATTAAATTGTGCATCGGGATAAAGAAGAGAAACTGGAGAGGTGGTAAGAAATAGATATGAGATAGCCTGATGTTGTTAGAGTATGCAGATAGCCAGACATGAGCAGGAGGGGGACCACTTGAAAAAAGAAAAGTCTGGGAAGTCTCAGACCCAAAGGACCACCCAAAATTTTCATAGCAATAGCATCTCTAATGCTGGAGGGGGTGGGCAAGAAGGAGATGAAGTACCTAGGCAGAAATAAATGCTCTAGAATTCCTTTTAAGATGCCCCAGTAATCATCTACTCTGCAATAAAAATGTCAGAATGTCACTAGGTACATGCTGATAAGGACAGAAAGAGGGCAAAAGGGGACATTCCTAAGAGGTACACTGCTGCCACAAGTACAGATGAGAGCAAAGGAGGACATTCCTAAGAAATATTCAGGTGCAACAGATAGACATTTGACTGCTATACAACCTTCCTGGAGTGACAGTAATGAGCAGGAATGCCATTAAGCAAGATTTATATTGATCACCAACTTGTGCATGGGTATTAACCAACATAATGAAGAATCCCATCAGCATGGGTGGGAAAAAAAAGTGGAGACTTAAAGCAGAAGAAGGAAAAGTAGACAAGGGAAAAAGCGGAGACTTACTTAAGACAGAAGTGGGAACTTGAAAGGGAGCCCTACATGTTAAAACTCACAGAGCAGGACCCTCGAAGCTGTTTTCCTGCAGGATCAGCCCACTCTTGTCTGGGAGAATACTTATTTCGTCCCACAACAAGCTCTTTTCTCCCTATTTCCTTTCAATAAAGCTTTCTGTTATCCTTAAATCATCTCTTGCCTGAAATCTTTCTCCCAAATTGACAAGAACTGGGGATTTTCACTAACAACGTGAGGCAATATTCAGAGAAGTCTAAAGGCAGAACAGGAATTAATTACACAAATATGACCCATCTAACACATTCATGTCTGTGCATCTTACTGCATCTCATAAAACTGGGAGCAAATTTTAGTAAATTTAATTTTTAAATAACTTATACGTGTACAGTGTATAAAATCCAAAAGGTGCAAAAGAGTAGAAAGTAAAATATAAGTCCTTATATTAGTCAATTCTCACATTGCCATCAAGAAATACCTGAAACTGGGCATTTTATAAAGAAAAGAGGTTTAATTGGCTCATGGTTCCACAGGCTGTACAGGAAACGTGGCTGGGGAGGCCTCAGGAAAGTTACAATCATGGCAGAAGAGGAAGGAGGCATCTCTTACATGGCTGAAACAGGAGAAAGAGGGTGGGGGAGGTGCCACACACTTTTAAACAACCAGATTTCATGAGAACTCACTATGACAAGAACAGCAAGGGGGAAGTCCACCCCCATGATCCAGTAACCTCCCACCAGCCCCCTCCTCCAACACTGAGGATTAGAATTTGACATGAGATTTGGGGAGTCACACAGATTCAAACCATATCATTCTGCCCCTGGCCCCTATCAAATCTCATGTCCTTCTCACATGGCAAAATACAATCAACCTTTCTCAGTGACCGCCTAAGTCTTAACTCATTCCAGCATTAACTCAAAAGTTCACAATCCAAAGTCTCATCTGAGACAAGGCAAGTCCCTTCTCCATATGAACCTGTAAAATAAAAAACAAGTTAGTTACTTCCAAGATACAATGAGAGTACAGGCATTGGCTAAATACTACTGTCCCAAAAGGGAAAAATTAGCCAAAACAAAGGGGCTTCAGGCCCCATGCAAGTCCAAAACCCAGCAGGGCAGTCATTAAATCTTACAGGTCCAAAATAATTTCCTTTGACTTCATGTTCACATCCAGGCCACACTGACGCAAGGGGTGGGCTTCCAAAACCCTGGACAACTACACCCCTGTGGCTCTGCAGAGCACAGCCCCTGCAGCTGCTTTCACAACTGGTAGTGAGTGCCTGTGGCTTTTCCAGGTGCACTATGCAAGCCATCAGAGGATCTACCATTCTGGGGTCTGGAGGACAGTGGCCTTCTGCTCACAGCTCCACTAAGCAGTGCCCCACTGGAGACTCTGTGTGGGGGTTCCAATGCCACACTTCCCCTCCATGCTGCCTTAGTAGAGGTTCTCTATGAGCATTCTGCCCCTGTAGCAGACTTCTGTCTGGATATACAGGCATTTCCACATATCCTCTGAAATTTAGGCAGAGGTTCCAAAGCCTCAGTTCTTGCCCACTGGGCACACACAGGCTTAATACCACATGGAAGCCACTAATGTTTATGGCTTACACCATCTGAAACAGCAGCCTGAGACATTTCTGGGGCCCTTTTAGCCACAGCTGGAGCTGACATGTCTGGGATGCAGAGATCAGTGTCCCGAGATTGCACAGGGGAGCAGGGGCCTGGGCCCAGCCCATGAAACCATTCTTTCCTCCTATGCCTCCAGGCCTGTGAATGGGAGGGGCTGCTGTGAAGGTCTCTGAAATGCCTTTGATGCGTTTTCCCCAATGTCTTGGCTATTAACATTGCACTCCTCTTTACTTATGCAAATTTCTGCCACTGGTTTGAATTCCTCTCCAGAAAATGGATTTTTCTCCTCTTCCACCTGAAGAAGAGGCTGCAATTTTCTAAACTTTTATGCTCTGCTTCCCTTTTAAATTTTAAATTTTGGTCACAACCATTCAAAAAGTCTCTATAAAGTTCCAAACTTCCTTCATCTTTCTGTCTTTTTCTGAGTCCTCCAAACTGTTCCAACCTCTGCCTATTACCCTGTTCCAAACCCGCTTCCATGTTTTCAGGTATCATTATAGTGATACCTTACTCCTGGTACCAATTTTCTGTATTAATCCATTGTCACACTGCAGTGAAGAAAAACCTGAAACTGAGTAATTTATAAAGAAAAGTGATATAATTGGCTCATCGTTCTATAGGCTTTATAGGAAGCCTGGCTGGGGAGGCCTCAGGAAACTTATAATTATGGTAGAAGGCAAAGAGGAAGGAGGAAAATCTTACATGGCCAGAGCAGGAGGAGGGAAAGGGATGTGCCACACACTTTTAAACTTTTAAGTGAGATCTCATGAGAACTCACTATCATGAGAACAGCAAGGGGGAAGTCCACCCCCATGATTCAATCACCTCCCACCAGGCCCCTCCTCCATTGGGGATTACAATTCGACATGAGATTTGGGTGGGGACACAAATTCAAACTATATTAGTCCTCTTCCCTATCTGTCTCAAAGCCACCTAGGTGTTTTCCTAGCAGCAACAACCAGTATTAGTTTCTTGTGTCTATCAGGAAATACTCATAAGGACACAACTGGGGCGCAGGGACAGGGAACAGAAATTTTTAGAATTGGAATTTGGAGTAAGATCTAAATGAATTAACAATTATTTATAGTTCATGAATTGGAAGACTTAATATTAAGATGATGATACTCCCAAATTGATCTATTGATCTACAAATTCAATACAATCCCCATCAAAAATCTCAGCTGCGTTGTTGTTTTTTTTGCAAAAATTGCCAAGTTGAACTGAAAATTCACATGGAATTTCAAAGGGACACAAAATAGCTAAAACAATCTTGAAATGAAGAATAAAGTTGGAGAACTCACACAGATTTCAAAGCTTACTACAAAGCTATTGTAAGTAAAACCATGTGGCATTTGCCTGAAGGTAGATATATCAATGAACTATAATCAGGAATTCAGAAATAAATCCTTACATTTACATTCAAGTGATTTTCTAAAAGGATGCCCAGGCAAGTAAAACAGACATGAGGATCCTTTTGGAGAAATTAAAATATCCTAAAATTGTGAGGATAGTTGCATAGCTCTGTGGCATTACTAAAATTCACTGAATTGTACACTTGAAATTGTTAAATATTTTGGTATATATGTTGTACCTCAAATAAAGGTGTTTAAAAATAACAACATAATTTGTTTTATTTAAGTATTAGACATTAAAATACATTTTAATCTTATGTTTAAAGTTTTAATTTAAAAAGTCCATGTTTAACGATATTGTTGACACCCATAAAAATAATAAGGGTCTATTATTTTAGAGACAGAAAGAGAGAAAAGATGATCAGTTACAACACTGGAACCATTTAGGTAACAGGATTAGTGTCTTATAAAAAAGGCCTTCGGGAGCTTCCCCTCTTCTGCCATGTAAGGATGCAGAAAGAAAGTGATATCTATAAGGAATAGGCCCTTACAGGACACCACATCTCCTGGTGCCTTGATCTTGGACTTCCCAGTCTCCTGAAGTGTAAGCAATAAATTCTGATTATAAATTACCAGTCAAAGGTATGTTGTTACAGCAGCCTAAATGGACTAAGACACTCATTAAATATTAAATATATTACTCATTAAAGTAACATTTATTTCTGATTTTCTCAGCTAGTGTGATGTGCAGAATTTGGGAATATCTAGAGAAAACAATTAAGATGTAACTAGCATTGTAAAATGATTTCTCACTGGAAGCATGATTGCATCTTGCTTCAAGCAAAATTAGTGGTCTATATCCCAAAGTCAATTTAGGGATATTTTGTGAAGGAATTTTTTTTAAATTCATTTAAATTGTCATTTTTATTTCAAAAACTGATTTATACTGTAAGGAATTATCTACAGCAATTTTTCTGTGTGTATCCACTATATGATAAGAAAATATTGATGGTATAAAATCAGGAAATATCTACTGAATTTCAATTTAAAAACTCAGATGTAGAAAAGGATACTCTCATTTTTTTTGTTAGCTTGACTATTTTTATTTCATATGTTTCTGCTTACTTGTTGCAATGCTTGGGGAATCTTTCTGGAAGGCTGATTATGGTACTGTGAGCCTAGATGTACCATACTGACAAAACCTTTCTAGGCTTTTGCCAGGTTTCTTAGCGAACCACTGCAGAGATTGGACAGAAAACTTTGCCTCCCCACTCCCTGCTATAGCCAGAACTCTATTTTTATATTTAATACCAGTTGTAGAGGTTAAGCATGTGTTTTTTATGTTGCTAAAACGAAGTACCAAACCTTAGTAGCTTAAAACAACTCAAATTTATTATTTACAGTTCTGGTGGTTGGAAGTCAATAATGGGTCTCATTGGGCTAAAAGTTTGGCAGGGCTGTGTTCATACTAGGAGTCCTAACGAAAAATCCTTTTTCTTGACTTTCCCAGCTTCTAGAGGCTGCTGTTTTATGGCAAAGCATGTTGTCTATCTCCATACATTTTCTATGTGCACTTGAAAATACCTCTGTATTTTTGGAGAGCAGGGTCCTGCTATGGATTGAACATGTCCCCCAAAGTTCATGTGTTGGGAACTCAGTCCCCAATGCAATAGTGTTGAGAGGTGGGATCTTTAAGAGGCGATTAGGCCATGAGGACATGATTATAATGATTAATGTCACTTTTGAGGGAATGGGTTTGTTATTGTGAGGGTGAGTTTTGCCCTCTCTTGCTCTCTTGCTTTCTCTCCCTCGCTGATCCTTTCATCTTCTGCCATGGGATGATGAAGTAGAAAGGCCCTCACTTGAGGCCAGCAGCTTGATATTGCACTTCTCACCCTCCAAACCTGTGAGAAATAAATTTCTTTTCTGAATGAGTTCTGGCATTCCGTTACACCACCACAAAATGGGCTAAGACAAGTCAGTAAGGTTGACGGTGGTGTTCAGATCTTCTATATCCCTTCTTATTTTTTGTCTAGTTATTCTATGAGTTACTGTAAGAAAATATTAAAAACTACAATTATGGCTATGGATATTTACATTTTCCCTATTTAGTTCTGTCATTTTTGTTTCCTATATTTTCTAATTCTGTTATTAGTTGTTTACATGTTTTAAGATTGTTTTGTTGCCTTGATGAGTAGGTTCTTTTAAGTTAATGAAAGGTTCCTCCTTACTTCTGATAATACTTCTTGTCTTGAAGGCTATCTTTTCAGCTATTTATATCCTCATTTCAGTTTTTTATGCTTATATAACTTATATGCATGATCTATCATTTTTCATCCTTTTACTTTATTGGTTTCTTTATATTTAAAGAACATCTCTTATAGACTGCATATAGTTGGATTTTGCTCATTTGCCCAGTTTGGCAATCTCTGTCTTTTCATTGTTATGTGTAGTCTGTGAAAATTTAATACAATTATTGATATGTTCATTTAAATTTAAGTGTATCAATTTCCTTTTAGTTTTGTATTTATCCCATATGTTTTAATCTCTGTTCCTTCTTTCCTGATGTCTTTTGGGTTAGTCAAATTTTTTTTGTTTCTTTTTCTTTTGTTGACTGCTTAATCTATGGTTTCTTTGCATTTTTTAGAAGTTGCTCAAGGGATTACAATATACATACCCTGTCACATCTATTTACAATTAACTTTTACTATTTTGTGTTAAATGTAAAAACCTTGCAACAATAAAGTTCTGTTTGCTTTCTATCTTTTGGGCTATGATATTAATCTACATCCCATCTATACATGTTATACATCCTGAAGTACAGTATTATAATTAGTGTTTTAAGCAGTCATATGTATTTTAAAGATATTAATAGACGTAAAAAAATTACATAGTCCTTATATTTACCACAGATTTACTATTTCCGATACTATTTATTTTTTCCTCTAAATTTAAGTTTCTCTCTAGGGAGATTTCTCTTCAGGATAAATAATTTTATTTTACATGTCGAGTAGTGTAGTTCTGCTAGAAATTCTGAGTTTTAATTGACATGAAGATATCTTCATTTCATTATTATTTTATGAAGGCTATTTTCCTTGGACATAGAATTCTGGGTTGATTCTTTTTTTTTCTTTCCTTACCTTAAAGTGTTGGCTCATTGTCTTCTGGTCCCTGTTGTTTCTAGTTAGAAGTCAGTAATCATTTAAATCATATATACCTGTGACTATCCTCTGTCAAAATGTTCTCTTAATGTCTGATTTTCAAAAGTTTGACTATGATAGCTAGACATTGTTTTCTTTGTACTTATTCTGCTTAAGGTTAGCTGACATGTTGGCCTCTATTTATGTTATTTACAAATTTTGAAATTTTTTGGCCATTATTTCTTTAAAATTACTATTTTTTGTTCCATTCCCTCCTCTTCCTCCTCCTTCTTTGGCTTTACACAACAACTATCATTTGTTTTGCTCAAGAATCTGAAATTTTGGCAGAGCTCAAGCAGGGGCTGCCGGTCTCTACTCATACCATGTCTGTTTATGTGGCTTGACTAGGACTGGAGGATTCATTTTCAAGATGGCTCACTCACATAGATAGAAGGCAAGTTTGTACTGGCTGTTGGTTGCTATCCACATGCACCTTTCTGCATCTTTTCTTCTTCTGAAAATTTAATTCTGTTAGAGAGCTTGATATTGATTAAATAGTCACTGATGCTCTGTTCCTTTTTTTCTATCTGTTCTTTAGATTGGATGCTTTTTGTTGAGTTGTCTTCAAATTTTCTGTTCCTTTTATATACTATATTAAATCTTTTAAACCCATCCTGTGAAATTCTTATTTCAGATATTATACTCTTGGTTCTAAAATTATCATTCAGTTCTTTTTTATGAACTGCTTTTATTTGCTAAGAATATTTATCTGTTTTCAGCATGACCATAGTTTCCTTTAGGTATCAGAATATATTTGCAATAGGTGCTTTAATTTATTTTACCAATAATTTCAATATTTGGGTCATACTTGTGCTTTCTTTTTTGTTTCTTTATTTGTGTAAATTTAAGGGGTATGTCTTTACTGTCTGGCAGTTTTTCTTATGCACTGTGTTTATCTTTTTTGGTATATCTAGTAATTTCTGATTGTACAATATGCATTGTATATGATACATTGCTGTGAGTATGAATTATGCATTCTCTTTTAAAGGGTATTCACCTTATTTCTGGTGGTTAAATTTTCACATATTCTGGGTCTTGTCAGGCTTGGTATTTTTTCTTTGTTAGGGTGAGAGGGTACTTTTTAATTTAATCTTAACACATGACTCTTATGCCAGGGCATAATTTTGACTTTCACACAGTGGCCTTTTTGTCATCTCAACTAAATGTCCAAGACACTTGGTGTGGTCTCTCCATACTAGCTGGACTGATGCTCCAACATCTCCCAGCATGGTACAGCTTTTGATATAATCATTTATCTTTTAGCCTGGGAGCATGCAATTTCTGTTAGGCATGGCAGAGTTAGATCCTGGGCATGCACAGGATATTGGTCACTTTTTGACAGAAGGGGATTGTGACTGGGATGGAGGACACGGAGTGACTTCTGAGTGACAAGAACTAGAGAGTTCTGTTTCTTCACCTGGGTCATAGTTATGCAAGAGTTTTTGCCCAATGATAATTTAAGTTCTCCCTTCATTTCATGTAGGTTCTTTTGTGTATCTACATTTTAGTTTTAAATAAAAAGATGTACAAACGCGATACAAACAGCCTCTGAGACACAACTTAAAATAAGCACTATGTGTACCACTCACAGAAAAATAATGTTAACAAATACGTGAAAAAAATATAAAAACTGAACTTCAATATCTATGTAAACTTTGCAAGTTAAAACAATGAAATGTCATTTTCACATAACAGTTTGGGAAACATTTTAAGAAAAATAATATGCTAATTAGTTTGCTATTAAATACTCATAAACTGCTGGTAAAAAATGGGAAATTAAATCAACAGAGTGAAAAGACAGCCTACAGAATGGGAGAAAATTTTTGCAAACTATTGATTCAACAAGGGATTAATAACAAGAATATATAAGGAAATGTAACATCTCAAAAGTGAAACAAATAATCTGATTTTTAAAAGGACAAAAGATCTGAATAAATATTTCTATGTTTTCTTTCAAAAGAAACACTTTTTTTCATCTTTTTCATATACCTGTTGATTCCAATATATGAAAACTGCTCATATAACTACTGGTTTATGAAAAACTGTTCATCATCACTAATCATCAGGGAAATGGAAATCAAACCCAGAATAAGATATCATCTCACCCCAGTTAAAATGGCTATTACAAAAAAGACAGAATATAACACAGAGAAATGAGAAATGCTTGATGCGATGGATACCCCAGTTACCCTGATGTGATTATTACACATTGCATGCCTGTATCAAATCATTACATGTACCCCCTAAATATATACACATAATAATTAAAAATGAAAAGTTTGAAAAGACAGAAAATAGATACTGGCAAGGGTGCAGAGAAAGAGAAACGTTCATATGTTGTTTGTGAGAATGCGAATTAGCCCAGCCACTATGGAAAACGATATGGAGATTCCTCAAAAACCTACAAAAGGAACTACCATATGATCCAACAATCCCACCACTGGATATATATCTAAAAGAAAGGAAATTAATAAGTCAAAGAGATGTTTTCTCTCCAATGGTTATTGCAGCACTACTCACAATAGCCAAAATATGGAATCAACCTAAGTGCCCATTAATGGATGAAAGAAAATGTGGTACATACACATAATGAAATATTATTCAGCCATTAAAAAAATGAAATCATGTCATTTGCAGCAATATAGATAAACCTGGAGGAACTTATGTCAAGTACGTCAGGCACAGAAAGACAAATATCAAACATCCTCACTCATGTGGGAGCTAAAAAAGTTGATGTACTGGAGGTAGAGAGTCAAATGATGGTTACCAGAGGCTGGGAAGGGTAAGCACAGTGGGAGATAAGGAAAGGCTGGTTAATGGGTACAAAAATACAGTTAGAAGGAATAAGTTCTAGTGTTTGATAATACAGTAGGGCAACTATAATTAACAATAATTTATAGTATTTTTCCAAATAACTGGAAGACAAGGTTTGAGTTTTTCCCAGCACAAAGAAATAATAAATGTTTGAGGTAATAGATATCTCAATTACCCTGATATGATCATTACATATTACATACATATTGTATGTACTCCATAAATATGTAAACCATTATGTATCAATATAAAATTGAGCAATTAATGAACTGTTAAAGAAAAATTATTTATCAATATATAAACACCCATTTATATAATCATTTACCTAAAATTCATTTCTACAAAGAAAATTATAGCAATATGGGGGAAATTTATATCAAATGTAATTGTTGCAGGGTTATTTATATACAAAAACATCAAAACAATGTTATTATTCAACAATCAGTAAATTATGATAAACTCAAGTGATAAAATATTATATAGACTTTGAAGTCATTCTTAAAATAATTTAAAGACATGAGAAAAATTATAAAATTAGTAAATAATATTCTATCAAGTTAGGATTCTATGTAACATTTTGAGAAAGACTTAGAAGTAAATATGCCTTAAGGTTAATAGCAGGTAACTCTTTTTTTGGTGGTTGTGGATGATTTCATTTGCTTTTTCAGTGTTTAATAATCTCAAAACAAACATTTTGAAAATTTAAATGAGTTTTTTAAAGTTTACATAATAATTTTTAATCAAAATGAAAATATATTTAAAAAAATGAATAAGCCCACATTGAAAGTGCTGCTACATGAGTCAAGGTAGCTAAGCTTTATTCTAGATTTAGAGGCCTGTAAATATTTTGAATGTCTGAAGCAAAAAAAAAAAAAAAAATTGAAAATAGAACATTTCCTGTTTTTCTCAAAACCTAAATGTTATTTCTGATTTTCCAATATAGATCACCCTGAAGTTATTTTTTGTAATTATTTCTTGTTTCCTCTGAGTCAGCCAGTTCTAGTTCTAAGCTAGGAAGGAACAAGTACTTATCTTTGGAAGAGAGATGCAGGGGTGGAGATGAAACTTTAATTATTTTTATATTAAGAGATTGGATACAAGATGAAGTTGGTCATTATTTATCCTCTTTACAATTCTAAGTCAATTGTTCTGTATTTTGAAAATCTACTTTGTATAACTCAACTATACTAACAATAATTTTAGAGCACCTTGCCAGTTCATAACTCATTCTCTGACAATTATACCCCATATGCATAAACCCTGGATACCATCCATTGAACAAATAATGTCAAATGTGCATTTTATGCCTGGCATAATCCAAGGCAATTGATATACAGTGATACAAGGTAAGCAAAATTTGTGTTTTATGGAAATTATATTCCGGCAGCAAATGAATACAATAAATAAACATGATAGTTTCAAATAGTGATAAGCGCAATGAAGGCAGTGAACCAGAATAATGGCATAAAGATTGCCTGGGGGAAAGGAAGTTATTTAGGATATATCTACTACAATAAGTTGGGCTAGAGATGACATGTGGTATATGCAGCCATGTAGTCTCCAAGAATTTCCAATGATAGACAGAATTTAGAAATTAGGAGTATGTTTATGTTCCAGGGGAACTATACTTTTTCAATATTCCCTCTTTTCCACATTGTGATATTATAAATAAGAGCACACATAGCAGAAGCAGAGGAAATATGCAATAGATTTCTGCATTAAGTTTGTGTAGTTGGAGCAGAAAGTTTCTGTACTTGTACTTTGCAGTTTATTATTGAGCAACACTGTATTAGGCCACTCTTGCATTGCTATAAAGAAATACCTGAGACTGGGTAGTTTATAGAGAAAAGAGGTTTAATTGGCTCACAGTTCCACAGGCTTTATAGGAAGCATGGTGCTGGTATCTGCTTGAAATCTAGGGAGACCTAAGGAAGCTTTCACTCACAGCAGAAGGCGAAGGCAGACGAGGCCCGTCACATGGTGAAAGCAGGAGCAAGCAAGAGAGAGTGTGGGGGGAGGTGCCACACACTTTTAAATGACCAGATGTCATGAGAACTCACTATTAGGAAGACAGCACCAAGCCATAAGGGATCTGCCCCCATGATTCAAACACATCCTACCAGGCCCCAGCTCCAGCATTGGGAATTACAATTCAACATGAGACTTGGTGGACAAATATTCAAATTATATTAAACATGAAGCAATAAGATAAAGGATTTCCTGTAAGTATGATATCAGTTCTGACACAGAATTTACCAGCTTTATGTGGACAAGTGTAGCCTTGTGGGAATATGGACACAACCAAAGCCGTCATCTTAGCCCATGGAATGAAGCTGCATGTTGAAGACAACTGAGCAAAAAGATGGGAAAAGCTTAAACCCCTGGCACCATGGAGCGATCCTAACAGCCTTGATCTGCTTTACCCAGGTGGTTACCTGACTGAGAAATAAACTTTAATCTTGTGTAAACCACTGTTGTTTTGGTCTCTGTTTCAGAGGTTAAACCATATCCCAACTAAAATAAGATTTCTCTTGCCTAGTAATCCTTTTCCTCATTTTTGGTCTTGCTAGGAGTTTCTCTCAGGCCTCAGCGTAAATACCAATTCCTTAGGAAAGTATTTTCTGACTCCATAACTAGCAGAGATTTTTCTAGAACATGCTACTGCTTTGTAGACCTTATCACACTTACAGGTTTGGAGGGGGGGTTGGTGGGGGCTGAACAACTTACAAAGTAAATGAGAAGGAACACAAGTGGAGAAGAACATGAAATTGACCCATAATAAGGAGTTGAGATAGGTACACCAGCAGCTGGAAGCAAAGACTCTCAGCCAAAATTGGCCCAGATCAGCTGACTTTTAGCTTATCTGTAAATGTGTTCATGAGAATTACTAATTTTTGTTTTAAGCCACTGAGTCTTGAAATGATTTATTTTGCAGTAATGTCTAACTGATATAAATTGGTATCCTGAATTTCTCATGAAACTTTTAGATGAAGAGCATAGGGAATTGGGCCATGGGGTATGGAGCAGCAGCAGGTATTTCTAATACTTGCTAGTTTGTCAGTGAGAGATATTATTTGGGGTATATAGTGTGGCTGCTCCATTGCTTTAAGGAGATGATTGAGAATTCTTACAGATAACTGAGTTATGGATCTAACAACAGAGAAAGAACTAAGCTAGGGTAAGTACTGGAGTCTGACCACCATTAACACTCAAGCACTCAAGACACCCAAAGGCTATTCTGTTGCATTTGCTGCTGCCTAAATTTTATCATTGGATACCATACCCAGCGATGCCGCATTATAATTTAACTTTTGGTTTTGTATTTAGAAGTTTTGAATTACCAAGATTTATTGAACATCAATCATGTATTCCGCACTCTCCTGAGCACTGGGCACATGAAAATAAATGTCATAATTGCTTTCTTTCGGGCATTCTCAGGAGGAAAGGAAAGACATGTAGACAGATTGCTCCAATATGATGTCATAAATATTACAAGAAAGGAGAGAGGATAGTGAGATCATACACAAAGAGAGCAAGGGAGTTGGGGATGTTTGTGGGAGGCTGGAAAAGACTTCACTTAGTAGATAACATGGGAGTTAGGAAAGGGAGGACTTTCCAGGCCCAGAGAAAAGTGAGTGTGGCGAGGAGGCTGTGGTGGTGGCAGTGGGGTGCTGTAGTCCCGTTTTGTGGCTCCTACACATGTAGGTGACTGTTTAAAGGGCTCACGGCTGCTACGTAAGCCACAGCCAATCACTAGCTCCCTTACCTCGAGGTGGCAGCAGTTCTGTTGTGAAATTCACGCCCCTGAGCTCCCGGGAGGTGGAATCACACTGAAGCTCCTCTCCAGCCGAGACCACCTCCTGGCTTAGTTTTTCTGCCCGCTAAGGGCTTCCACAAGTCCCCTTTTGACCTCCATCAATAAATTATTTTTACAAGAATACTTTTTGAGACTTTTTTTAAACTTATCTTTTAATCCAGTAAAGACAAAATTGGAATTTTGAGGTTATTATCACAAAGTAACACAGGTTAAAAAGAAGGGAATATTCCCCTTTACGGACAGCTTTCTTTCCGGGTTAAGAATAATTCATGTGGTTTCTTCCCTGAATGTATTTTAGGCATCCATTTTGCAATAGGTACAATTTTTATAGGGCATAGGGAGAGAAATAATTATTTCTGTTTGATTTTTATTCCTTTCATAGTTGTTATTGTGAAATCATGCCTGGAAGTACTAGCAATAAAAGATCATCTTTATCTTGTCATGCCACTAGCATAAGCCACTTAATAGCCAGGGACTGTTCTGAAGCTGCATTTATACAGACTAAGTGAATTAGAAAATTGAAGCAACTCTGTGACGTAGTTCAGACTCCTATATCTAAAATAGTTCAGATTAATAGAACATGTAGTTTTCATATAAAGCAGCTCTGTTTTGTGATTCCCTTGGGGAATAGATGGACTTATTCAATTATTTTTTATTTTTTTTAAATAAAAATTGTGTATATATAAAGTGTACAATGTGATGTTTTGGTATATATAAACATGATGTAATGATTACTATAGTCAAGCTAATTAACATATCTATCTCCTTACTTGGTTACCTTTTTGTATGTGTGGTAAGAATACTAAAGATCTGCTGTCTCAGCAAAATTCAAGTATATAGCATGGTATTATTAACTATAGTCAACCATGCTGTACATTAGATCTCTTGAACGTACTCATCCCACATAACAAAATTTTGTGACCATTGACCAACATCTCATTTCCTCCACTCCCAGCCCTGGTAACTACCATTCTACTCTCCACTTCTATGGATTTGACCTTTTTAGATGCTACAAATAATTGAGATCTTGCAGTAGTTATCCTTCTGTGTCTGGCTTATCCTACTTAGCATAATATGCTCCAGGCCTGGACTTTAAAACTTCCCAAACGACAGCCCCAACCAATACTTTTTATTGGTGATGGCTAAGCCTTCCTGAGAGATCTTCAAGGTCTTTGACTCTTCCTTAGCTTGTATCATTGTTTTCCAAGTCTACCTTATCAGTTCTATAATTTTGAGGCAATAATATTTTCTTACTGCTTGTGTACATTAAAAATTACATTAGCCAAAGGGAAAGTTGAAATTGAAAACTGAATTGATGCAAAAAATCAACTTCCACATTCACCAAAAGTAAATTGCAGCTGTGTCAGAGTTAAATGCTAAAAAGGAAATGCAAATCAAAACCACAATAAGATACCACGTCACCCAAATTAGAATGCTTATTATCAAAAAGACAAAAAATAACAAATACTGGCGAGGATGTGAAGAAAAGGGAACTCTTATACATTATTGGTAAAATTGTACATTACTCCAGCCATTATGAAAAATAGCAATGGAAGGTCCTCAAAAAATTAAAAATAGAACTATCATATGATCTGGCAATCTCAGTACTGGATATATGTCCAAAGGAAAAGAAATCATATGTCCAAGAGATATTCACACTCTGTTTACTGCAGTGCTATTCACAACAGCCAAGATATGAAATCAACTTAAATGACTATCTACAGATAAAGAAATGTTATATATGTGTGTGTGTTGTATGTGCATAACATTTCATTATCCATTTATCTGTAGATGTGTGTATACACAAACAATCAAATACTGTTCAGCCATAAAACAGAATGAAATTCTCTCATCTGTGGCAACATGGACTAACCTGGAAGACATTATGTTAAGTGAAATAAGCCAGGCACAGAAAGACAAACATCACACGATCTCAGTCATATGGAATCTAAAAAAGTTGATTTCATAGAAGCACAGAGTAGAATGGTGGTTACCAGAAACTGGGGAAGGTAGAGAGGAAAGGGGACTGGGAGAGGTTGGTCAATGAGTATACAGGAGTATAAAGTCACAATTAAACAGGAAGAATAAGTTCTGGTGTTCTATTACACAGTAGGGTGACTACAGCAAATAACAGTGTAGTATTTATTTCAATATAGCTAAAATATTTTGAATGTTGTTTTACCAGGAAGAAATGATAAATGTTTAAAATGATAGATATAGTAATTACCCTGATTTGATCATTATACAATGTATGCATGCATTGAAACATCCCACTATACCCCCTAAATATGTACGATTATTTTGTGTCAATTATAAATAAAAATTAAAAATAAAAGAAAACAATTTTTAAAATTATACATAATATATGAGTAATACTTATTTCCAAATGGAAAAAGATTTGCTAAAGGAAATGAAAAAAAAATCACAAAGATCAAAATTCATAGGCTTGGACATATGGTAGTTAACAATTTCTTAATATTAAAAGCCCCACAAACCCAATTCAAATGGAAATTAGAAACTCAGACATATTTGCAACAAAAGATGACAAAATAAATAGCTCTCAAAGAACCCCACCACCTGCAAGGTCCAGCCTAAAAGATGGGTATCAAATATACAACTCATAGATCAAACACACATATAACCCTTAAATATATTAAAACCCCCAAAAGCCTAATCTCAATACTAACATAAATTATGCAAATTAAGACAATGGGATATTTATTTTTTACCCATCTAATTAGAAATTATTTTCAAAAGTAATAGTGATGAAATCATAATGAAAAATTCAGTTTATATACTTTTCATATGGGTACAAACTGATAAAACCTTTAAAAATGAAATCTATTATTCATTAAACCCAACAATTCCAGCAAACAATTAGGAACATTGTTTTATACAGATTTATATCCAAAGATGAATGATTATTAGAGTATGAATTTCAATAAAAGCACTGAAACTGCATCAGTGTCCAATAACCAGGAAACAGACTAATAAGTTAAAATACATTAAAAAGATGATTACTATGTACACCTCAGAGATACCCTCAGAATCTTTTAAGATATGAGAAAATGCTTGAAAAAAATCAGTATAGAAAAACATACATGAGGCATGATTTTACTTATGTGAAAAAAGCATATCTTCTAACCTAAAGAGGTTAGAAGAAAATATACCAAAATACTGGTTATTTCTATGTTGAGGAATCATGGATAATTTTCTTCAAAATATAACCAAACCTGGATGTTATTTATGATTCTTTCAATCTGATCACCTGGAAGATCTTTCTGTAATTATTGTTTTCTTAGAATTACCCATCTTTAGTTCTAAAAGTCAAGCAGCACCTACAGCACATTTTTAGGAAAGAGGCATGAGCTGGGGGATGGAATTCTCTATGCTAATTCTTGATCTCATGTAATGGGATATTAAAATGTGGGTGATAATTAGTCTATTAACAACTCTAAATCCATTATCCTGAATTATGGATAACCAATGTAACTCAAACGGAGTAATATGTAGATGGCAACTTTCAGTATATTCTCCTAGGCCACAGCTCCTTCTCCGAAAATTTTCCTAATCAGGTGGATTAGGTGGCGTCGGGAGGCCAGGTAAGAATAATGATGTCCAGGGATGCTAGAGGCGCAATTGGGTTATAACTGGTGATTTATCAATAAAATGAAGCTTACTTGCCAGATTGGGATTGAGGCAGGACATTTATCTTGGAGAAGGTAACTGGGATTCGAGCCTGGACTTAAGGACTGGAAGATAATTGAAATTTCAAACCAGAAAACTTACAAGTTAGAAACCAAGAGTTGGAATCAGTTCTGTGAGACTTCTGTTGTCCGTTGCTGCTTGCTCTATTGTCATCACCCCTGTGATTGATCCCTTTCTGGATTTTTCTCAGTTCCTGTGATTCACCATATTCTTTCTTTTGTCAGAGACTTTTCACATTCTGTTGGTTGACCCTCTCTGCTTCTTCCTTTATTAAATAGAACTCTAGAGCTTTATCTGGGCACCTGGCCTCCCAGCTAAATACTTTATTTCCCAGTATCTTTTGTATGGGAATTACAAAAGGCCTTGTGACTAGGTTCTAGACAATAGGATGTAAGTAGAAGTGAGGTGTGCAATTTCCAGGTGGTAGTCATAAAAAGAGAGGAGTATGACTTCTCTCCTTGTCTCTGGCTTGAAACAAGACTTAGGGGCTGGAAGAGTCATCATAGACAATGAGATAAAAGCTACTTGTTGAACACAGCACAGCAACAAGCAAAAAGAAGTCTGTGTTCATGAAGTTTCAGGAAGCCAACAGATCAGTCTTGGATTGCTTATGCTTAGTTTGCTATGTGACTGAGAAGTAAACTTTTGTCTTAAGATGCTGATATTTTGGCCTCTGTTATAGTCAAACTTTTCTTCTTTTTCTGTAGGACTGGTAAATCACCACTTGTCTCTCAGAACTCACCTTAAATACCAATTACTTAGGAAGTATTCTCTGACTTCAAAAACTAATTTGGTTTCTTCTAAGACAGTGTAGTATTTTGCATTACACATTTAAAATATGTTGATCTTAATTTTGAAATTAATTTCTTTTGTTATATAGTGACAACAGATGTTTTGGAATTATTCTGGTAAATTTGTTTGAGAGACAGAACTAAATCATTCCAATTCCATATCTGGAATTAAAATTAATAATTCATGCAAGGACATTAAGTGAAAATAACAGAACAATGCCTATAGTGCATTCATTAATATATTCATTTGTTCATCAAATATGTCAAGAAAACATTATATTTTTGGCTCTCTATTATGACAGTGACAACACAAGCATGACTAACACTAGATTTATGCCCAGTCACATGTGAGTAGTGGGTACAGGACTCATAAACACTATAAAACAGTGCTACAACCCAATGATAGAAGCAACTCATCACTGGGTGCCTCATACTATGAAGGTTCTAGAGAAGGCCACCTAGAATACTTTGTGAGATGAGAAAGAAAGGGGTATGTATAATAATGTACAAATCTGGGAAGGCTTCCAGGGAAAAATGACTCTTAACTATTAAAAGGCTAGTAGGAGTCAACCAGGGATAGGGCACAGAGGGAGGATCTTGTGTGCAAAATAGCCATCTAACATGGCAAGAAATAGAATGGTTCTCTTGTCTTATTTTTATGTATTAGGATTCCACTTCAGTTTGCCACAGTTTTCATCTTCCTGCGGCACACTCTTTTACGTAAAAAATAATGATCAATGCCTTGATGAATGAATTAAGTTTTATGTTCCATATCCTAACCCCGACTAGGGATTCATTTGTGCCCTACTTGGCTCTAGTCATGCCATTGAGTATAATCAGGGCTCGGTGGAAATCAATGACCAGTAAACTAGTGGGCTCATTGGCTGGGCAACATGGACAGAGAAATCAGAGAATGGGACTGAAGACGAAAAAGTTGGGCCGGGCAACTGAGTTCTAAAAGACTGTCAGTTGAGTCAGGAGGGGAGAGACAGTGGCAGGTGCATGGGGACTGGAAGAGCATCTCAACTTGGCTGAGTACATGGCACACAGTATCTGTATCAATTAATGCCAGATAATTTCAGAAATTCTACCTGAAAAACAGGCAAATTAGATCACAGAGACTAGCCCCATGTATACATGGCTTAACAGAAATAATATACAAAGTAGACTCTGCTATATGGTGCGCTGCTGGAATACAGGGCAAAGTTTGGTTCCAACTTGCTGTCCTGGTTTGGCAGATAAGAGAATCACTGGGCACTTACGGAATCGGAAAATAAGCAAGTAAGAGTTGATAACCTGGCTACCTCCCTAGGCCTTTCATACGATCATCTGCCTGAAACTGTTACCAATATGCTCAGAGCATGGAGTAGTGACAACTGTTTCTAAACCACACATTGTAAGGGGTTTGGCTACAGTGGTTTAAAGAATTAGATGAAATCATACAGGCTGGGTGCAGTGGCTCATGGGTGTAATCCCAGCACTTCGGGAGGCTGAAGTGGGAGGATCTCTTGAGCCAAGAAGTTTGAGACTAACTTGGAAAACATAGTGAGACCTCATCTCCTACAAAAAAAAAAAAAATTGTTTTAATTAGCTGGGTGTGGTGGCATGCACCTGTAGTCCAAGGTACTCACGAGGCTCAGGTGGGAGGATCACTTGAGTGTGGAAGGTTGAGGCTTCAGTAAGCTGTGATCATGCCACTGCACTCCAGTCTGGGTGACAGAGTGAGACCCCACCTCAAAAAAGAAAAAAAATACATATATATATGTACAAAATCATATCTGTATTATATTCTTTTTTGGAACAACACAGAAAAAACTAGACTAAACAAAATACTAAGTGGGATACCCATAGGCACAGGTAGTTAAAACATCCCATCAACTTTCCTTCACAGTATCTACTGATTAAATTTAATCATTGTTTACAAGTTATACTGCACTGTTCTTTGACATTTTTATATATTTTTTAAAGTTCTAGGAAACAAAACGTTTAATGAGCACCTGTTATATATCATGCATTCTGCTAAGTAATAAAAATGTAGAAATTAGTGGCTCAATTCTTCTCTTTTGGAGTTCACTGAATGAAAAAAAAGACATGTAAAAAGAAAGATTATTAGACTATGATGAGACAAGTATTACAACACAGTAATTCTTCATACTCAATTGTGGGAACATAAGAAACAATTCTTCCTGCCAGTTTGCGAAGGGCTGGGGGATTGGAAAGGATTCACAAAGGACAGAACACTGGAATTGGCTTTTAAAGCATGCATCAAAAGATAGTTGGTATAGAGGTTGAGGTTATAGAAGCTGGATGTGGAGGGCATTCAAATATTGGATATATCAAGCATATATAGAGATATTTGAACTTTGCAAAGAGATAGTGTAGAGTTCATTGTGAATGGAGTGCAAAGTGCTCAACGAGTAGCGAAGGGGATAGAATTGAAAAAGTAAATGGTGCGATTTTGAAAGCTATAGAATTTGGCAACATGGATTGGTTCCTCAAGGAGGGTGGTTACAAATGAGATTAATATATTTGTAAACATCTTAACTGATTAGAAAACTGCTAATGAGTCAGATCCCTTATAAGAAACACCTGGAAAGCAAAGACGGCATAAATCAACACAAATCTTTCATAAATGTGAAAAATTATCTTAAATAGTCCTGTCTCCTGAGGATAGATTAGCAACATTTTTTGTGTGTATAAAAATTAATGTAGCTCAAGTGTTGCACACATTATTCGTTTTCATCAGGGTGGCTGCTTTGCAAAAATAGGAAGTAAACTATTTTTAGAAGTTCATTTAAAAAGAATTAACAAATGGAATAATGACTTGGAAATTACTAGTGCCATTTACTTTAATTCAGTAATTCTCAGCCTTAGGTGCACATTAGAATCAAGCAGCTTTAAAATGATACTGATGCGAAATTCCATCCTTAGAGATTCTGATTTAATTGGTCTCAGGTGATGCCTATGTAGCAGACGAAAGATGTTGCAAATTCTTTGCTACTCTTTTTGTGCTATAGAATGTAACTGTCCTCGCCTTGAATCTGGACCAGCATTAGTGATTTGTTTGATGGTGGCAGAGTGATGATCTGGGACACCTGTGGCTATGTCATAGAAAGTCTTCTACTACTTTCTAGGACTTTTGAAACACTAGCATTTGGAGCCCTGAACCTCCATTTAAGAGGCTTAAATTAGCCTGCTAGAGAGACACTATAGAGAGGTTTGAGAATACATACTGAGGGAAAGGGGCCTTGATGAATTCCGTTTTCCAGATGTCCTCAAGGTACCAGGCACATGGGAGGAGCTGTCCCTGAGCTTCGGCCAAGCCTAGCCAGGTGTAGCAGAAGAATCACCTAGCCAATTTTTGCTTGATTCTGTACCTGTAAAATTGTAAGATATAAATTGGCATTGTTTTAAACCACTAAGTGTTGGAATAATTTTTAATACAGAAATAGATAATATGAAATTTTGGTTATCAGTATAGCTTCCAAAATGTTTCAGGCAATTCTAATGTGTAACAGGTTGGAGATCTGTGACTTTAGTTCTCCTGTAGAATATTTAACTGTGAGCTGGCAACTCACATCTTAGACACCATTACATTTTTAGTTAACAATTTTATAATTACAGGGCCTTATATATCAAAGTTATGTTATCTAGAAAATCAGCTGTAAGGTAAACAGAAAACATATCAACATTGTTAAATTTAAGACAGCAAAATAGTGCTTCTCAAGTTTTGGCATAGGTCATGGCGAGGAATCTATTTATGACCCAATGTTTTAATTACATTGAGAATCCAGTGAATTTTTCCCATTACATGTATCAATTCAATATCCATTATTGGAAAAAAGTATAATTTAGTAACTACGAATAGTCTCCTAACTTACATAGCAGGGAGCATTTTTGGTTATGAAACATTGCCATTTTATACTCAAATATTTACATAGATTAAATATTTTTCAGGAAGCACTGCCACATAAATTTATAGATTCTAAATTTATTTCCCATAAGCAATCATTAACTGGGACTTCTTGTTAAATCATTCCAGAGATTCCATAGATAAACCATACATCTGTTATCAACATGTTTGCCAAGAGATTAGATCTTATTTCTTTCTTTCTTTCCTGGTAATGACAGATAAGTTGATCACAGACCAGCTGTTACACATTTTCTTCCCCAAACTTAGAAACTACTAATCCATATCATGGTAAGAACAGATCTACCAATTTGAGTGCAATAGCTGTTACTCTCACCTGAAGATACAGAATCAAAATACTGCGTATAAAAGTTGTTTAGGTTATTTCTTCCCATCATCCCAACACTTTGGTGTTGTTATATTATTCATTCAAAATACAGTTATGTTCATTTTTTTCTGTTTGTAACCCATTTTTCCTCCCTATCCTTGGTGACTTTTTTTCGTTATATACATATATAAATATGGTTATTTGTTTTCTTGCTGTTTGGTTGTATGCATTTATTATATATTTTGGATATTAATCCTTTCTCAGATATATGGCTCGCAAATATTTTCTCCCATTTCATAGGTTGTCACTTTATTGATTGCTTCCTCTTCTGTGCAGAACCTTTTTAGTTTGATGTAATTCTGTTCATTTATTTTTGCTTTTGTTGCTTGTACTTTTGGTGTCATATTAAACAAGAAATCATTGCCCAGACCAATCTCATGAAACTTCTCTCATATGTTTTCTTCTAATAGTACAGTTTCAGGTCTTATGTTTAAGCCTTTAATCCATTTTGAGCTGATTTATGATGTTGTGTGGCATAAGGGTCTAATTTTATTCTTATGTACATGGATATCCAGTTTTCCCAGAATCATTAATTGAAGAGACTTTCCTTTCCTTGTTTTATATTCTTGGCATCTTTGTAGAAAATCAATTGACCATAAATGTGCACATTCATTTTTGGGTTCTGTTACACATTCATTCTGTTACACTGGTCTATGTGTCTGCTTTTAACACCAGTACCATGATGCTTTGATAACAACAGCTTTGTAGTATATTCAGGAATAGGTAGTGTGTTGCCTCTAGTCTTGTTGTGTGTGCTCAAGATTGCTTTGGATATTTGAGGTATTTGATCATTCTTTTTATTTTTTATTTTTGTTATCTGGTCTCTGTTTGATTACATTGCTCCCCTTCCTTCTAGCTAAAAAAGGGAAAACAGTGGAAACTTATAGGATTGACTGACTCTTTTGTCATTTATTTCCTAGTGGCAGAGGGAGACTGCGCACTAAGCTTTCTGTTTATCTTCTCTATGGACTTCCTATTGCATTGCAGGCCAACATACAGAATAAAATTAGGTCAAGTAGATACATGCTGCTTCTAGAACAGGTGCTCACCAACACGCATGCTTCACATTTCAAATGGGAAAAACGTTGTTATTTGCTGTTTTCTGAAAATTGGATTATGTAAAGAAGATCACAATCTGTTTTATTTTAACTTTTAAATGTAAGATTTGTTCTATAAACAGCAGTACAATTCTTAAGAGCCAGAGTCAAATGTCTCCAATTTAGCAAATGATAGCTGCACCCACAAACCAAATGATGCCACTGTTGCAATTTTCTTTTAGTCTGAGATATGCTTGGGGAATTATATGTTTGTAATCACTTCCCTATCTCCTTAAGAGCTAGCTACTCACACCCCTTTGGAGATTTCCTCTATGGTGTAGTATCCTTCAGGGAGGACCCAGTATGGTGTCTTCCTGCTGAATTTTCCTGTGCTTGTCACTTCTTGTAGTACCAGCTCATAGGGCTCCCCTGGCCACTAGCACTACCACCCAACTTGCCTTGACTGTGTTCCTGGAGAATGCGAGGTCAGCTGGAAGGGAGGAGGAACGGTCACTGTCTTCCCATTAGCACTCTAATCTAAACATAGAACTTTCTGTCAAGGTCTCCCTAGAGAATAGGAGAAGCAAGACTATTATTTTAAATAAGATTTTTACTGCAGAATCAAAAAGGTAAGTAAGTCAACATGGCTGGCTACAATCAGAACCTATAGGTGGAACCAGTCTCACTAAATCTCTGACAGGGTATCTTCTTACATGTTGCTGCCTGGAGTAGCTTCTGGCTGATCTCTCTGGCAAACTCGTGGCTTATCTCCATGAATGCCCTTGATTAGAAGTACAGTAGAAAGTAGAAAATGTCTACACATCCAACCCATCGAAAGTGGAAAGTTGATTCTTATTGAAGTCTGTTAGCTCACCTATAGAATCCCATTTTTGCCTTTATTTTTTACTACTGCTGTATAACTTTGGGTTTCCTACCTAACTTTAATAACGTTTTTATCAATGTAGGAAACTAATCCTGGGTACTAATAGTTGTTTTAATTTTGTGGTAAAAATAACTAAACTCACCTCTCAAGGCCATACCTCTTAACACTATTACATTGAAGACTAAGTTTCAACATGAATTTTGGAAGTATATGAACATTCAGATGATAGCAATGAGCATCTAATTAGTACTGAGTACAATAAAAAAGTTTATTTCATAGTTTCTGCATACCATATATTTTGACCTGTTTTAATATATAAATCACCAAATAGAAAATATGTGAGTCTGAGTTAAAATCTCATTTATCAAATTTGTTAATCAGATATATTTAAACATTTTACCTACTCCATTGTACACCTCAAAGAAAAATAGGATAATGGCACAAATAGTATACGGCACAAGTAAATATAACCCAAGTTTTCCAACCTTGACTGGCCTGGGGGTACAAGCAAAAGCAAATTAACAGTAGTAATTTAGAACGTATTTGCTCACTTCTCCCAAATTCATTATATAGAATCTTGGTCCCCACTTCCTTTAAATCCTCCAGGTGTCTCAAATATGTTTATGAACTGATTTCTCATATTCCGCTCTGCCTTTTACATGTTGTCCTCTACCTCAAAGCCCCTGAATGGTAGTGGGTAGGATGTGGGATGACTCCACAGCTAAACATTTTGTGGAGTAGAGTAGACATATAAATATGCTAGTTGATCTTAAGATTCACGACAACCAATGTTGCACGTGGCATATCGACACCAGGAATGGGTCACGTTTTACCACACTCTCTTCCTCCATATAACAAAATTATGTTCAGTAACAATTATGACTGAGAATTAATCTATTTTATGGAGGAACTAAAAATTGAATTATTCAACAAAACTAAAACAACTTGCAGTTTGAACTCTGTTCCACTGTTGTAAATTTTAAGCACTACTAAAAACTCCAAGTGGTCACAGGGAGTGACAGAATTGAAATAACTCAAGTTCTGTTGTGTTTACAATCACTAGGCTATTGTTTATTTCCAATCTTCTAAACACAGGAATACATATAGATGTGAACTTGCCTGAAGCAAGCTCGAATGATTCTGTACCATTTCAGAATACTAAAGGAACCAGTGAAGCTAAGTCTGCCTGTGTTGGAGCTCAGGGGCCAATTTTTAAAATAGGAGTTTTCCAAAATAGCTTCCATATAAACTACAATATTTATTAAATATTAAATGCATCTAGCAATTCAGCACATTTTCATGTGCTAAAATGAACTTAAATATGTACTATTAAAACTCAAAAGTAATCATAGCACTTGTTTATATTAGGATTTAGATCAATAAAAGATTCTTTTCAGGGAGTAGTACTTTATCATTGACATTGTTTAGAATGCTTACACATAGTGATAGTAAAAAACAGACCAAGTTTTAATTGGTTTATTATTTTTAACCTTTAACATACAGTTTATGCCTAATTTTCTGTACCGAGAATGATACAGCTTCCACTATCTCAACTTTTTCCACAGATAGGACTACTAACTTCAAGTGAGCTCAATCTCAAAATTACTATTTTACAGTTTTGCTCCCTTCTCAAACCTCATTCACCCCCTCTTCTTAACTTTTAGAAGACTGCAGTACATTGTAATGCCCTGAGAAAACAGAAATAATCAAAAGAACTTCCTCCTCATCCTACCACAAAATCAGCTAACCCTCCATTGTCTGTACCTATAGTCCCTGAATTCTGTCTTGTTGACGTAAATGAATGCTCAGTCCCTCAACGTGTATACTATATCCTTTATCTCTTACTTACTCAAGCATTTTGCTCTTGCAATTACCCCTTTCTCTCTCCTGTAATCAACCTTTTCCCTCTCAATTATTTTTTCAACAACAAATGAATTTGTCATATCTGACATTAAAAGAAAAACAAAAAACCTTACTCTCACATCTTTTTTTTACTATTGCCCTACTTCCTTTCTCCAACTTATTACAAAATTCCCTGAAAAAACTTATTTCCACATACATGCTGCCATATTTTCTATTCTTACTTGAATTCACTTCAACTAGACTTTATCTCCATAACCCTTATGCATCCACTGTTGTCAAGGCAATCAACAACTTCCATTTTATCAAATCCAATAGTGAATTTTCAGTTTCCAACTTATGTGACCAACTTTTATGTGACCATTAAACAGTATCTGACATCACGATAATTCCTCCTTTTTGAAAGTCTTTTTTCCCCCACTTAGCTTCTAGGATTTTACCCTTTCCTACTTTCCTTCTACCTCATAGGCTATTTATCCTTAATTATCTTGCAGATTTACCTCTTCCCAACCTTTAAATGTTGGAGTGTCGGATTATTTCAGGATCCCCTCAACTAGCCTTGTTGTGCCCTTTAGTTGTAGTAACAGCAGCCAGGCTGGACTCCATTCTTGGTGGTTTGAACATTATCTCTGAGGGGTTTCTCCTCCAAAACCCTATTTGTCCCTTTTTTTCTCTCATTCCTATCAGTTGGCAACTGCTTCTTGCAGTGATCACCTATAGAGTACCTTGATGTTCCCATTTTATTCTTTCAGCCTTTAACACTTGTACAACCAGCTGCCTAAATTAAATATCCTCTGCTGAGTACCCTGTTTCTGTTTTCCTGACTAGATCCTTACTGTATACCATCAAGTTTCATCACATTAAATACTATCTCTTCATTGTAACTCCCGAATTTATATCTCCAATTTCTTCATCACTCGTGAGCTTCAGACTCATATATCCAACTGACTGCTTTAATATCTATTACATATCAAAACCTAACAGCTTCCAAACATGACTTCGTTTTTCTCGTAAGGCTTGTTTCTCTCTTAATGTTCCCCCACCTTAGTAAATGACACCACAATTCACTCAGTAGCTCAGAACAAAAATTAAAAGTTGCCTTTGCTATTATTTTTACCTCATAACACACATCATATCCATCATTAAGGCTGGTGGGTCTACCATCAAAATACATTCCAAATCTCAGTTATCACCATACCCATGGCTCCCATCTAGTAAAATTGGCCATTATGTCTTGTCTAAAATTACTTTAATAGCCTTCTAACTAGTCTTATTACTTCCAATTTTGCTGCCATTGCTTTGTTCTCTACAAAAGACTGAATGATTTTTCTAAAATGTGACTCACTTTGAGCCCTTTTTCTATGCAGAATGCTAATGATTTCTGATGATAATTGGAAACAAATCCCAAATTCCTAACATTTCTTATAATTTCTATATCACCTGAACCTTATCATGTCTTCACATGTTTCTCCAACTATTTTCCAATTTGCTCTCTTCACTGGCCCCTTTGTTGTTCTTCAAACACACCAATAAAACACCCTCAGGACCTTAGTACCTATTAGTCTCACACCCTTTGGCCTGACTCCTTCCCTCCCTTTATGAGGGTTCTCCTCAAAGATTAGCTAAGAGACATTTACTGATTATTCCAGTCTTATATATCTATACTGCTCTGCCCCATCACCCTCTATTCTTTCACTCTGCTTCATTTCTTACCGGCATTTATCCTTATAAGACTTGCTTTTACACACCCAGTTGGTTTTTTTATATTCTTTCTTGTCCTCCCTCATTGTAAGCTTAGTGAGATCAAGGACTTTAAGTTATTTACTTCTTTATCTTTAGCATTTGGAAGAGTTTCTCACATATATTATTCCTTCAATGGTGATGATTAAGTCAGAAGAAAAGGAAGGAGGGCAAGAAGGAAGGGAAGGAGGAGGGAGGGAGGGAGGGAAGGAGGGAGGGAGGAAAGGAAAAAAGGAAGGAAAGAAGGAAGGAAGGGAGAGAAG
>NW_012104354.1:1300607-1303364 GCF_000951045.1 Mandrillus leucophaeus | reverse complement strand
GTGAAGCAACATTCCAACATTTCATGTAGTGTAAATCTGATGATGTTAAATTTTTTCAGCTTTTATACATCTAATAATGTTTCTATTTTTACCTTGTTTTTAAAATATTTTTTGCTGGGTTATATATTTAAGTTGACAGGTTTTTAAAAATTTTTTCTTTCAGTACTTTAAATATGCCATTCCCTACACTCATTATCTTCTTCCCTTCATTGTTTCTGAAGAAAAGTCACTATTATTTTTTATTTTATTCCTCTATATGTAATGTATTCTGTCCCACCCAGCTATTTTTCCTATTTTTACTTTATCACTACTATTAGGCATTTTGATTATGATGTGCCTGGGGTAAATATTCTTCATATTTCTTACATGTAGAACTTATTAAGCTTCTTGGATCTGTAGGTTAGCTTTTATCAATTTTGAAGAAGTTTTCAGCCATAATTTCTACAAATACTTTTTTCCATCCTAGTCCCTCCCACCTCTCTTTTGAGGATTCTAATTTTCCATGTATTAGGCCACCTGAATTTTTTTCTAAGGCTTACTGATACTCTTTTCATTTTTTCCCCACTCTTTTTCTCACTATGTTTCATTTTGCATTGTTTCTATTGCAATTTCTTCAAACTCATTAGTCTTTTCTTCTGCAGTATCTAATCAACTGTTAATTCAATGCATGCATTTCAAACCTTGTATTTTTCATCTCTACAAATTTATTGGGGTCTTTTTTCACATCTTTTAATGTCCTTACCATCATACTCATGCTTTCCTCTACTTTCTTGAGCATATGGAGTGGAGTTGTAATAGGGTTTTAATGTCCTTGTCTACTACTCCCATCATCTGTGCCATTTACAGATCTCTTTGAATTGTTTGATTTTTCTCTTTGTGATGAGTCCTATTTTTCTGATTATTTGCAAGTCAGACATTAAGAGTTTTACCTTTTGGGTGCTGGATATTTTGATATTCTTGAGTTTTGTTCTATAACATTGTTAAATTAGTTGGAATGTTTCATACCTTTGAGGTTTTCTTTCAGGCTTTATTAGTCAAGATTCTGGCCGCTGGTGTAGAGCTAATTTTGCCCCATTACTGAAGCATCACCCTTCTGAGTATTATGACTAATATCCATGTATTTTTCTTCTGTGGCTGATAAGATACAACCTATTCCCAACTCTATAACCATCAGGGATTCTTCTACTGGCTTCTTCACCGTGATTCTTTTCCAGTAGTGGGTAATTTCATCATGCATAAGCACTGTTCAGTACTCATCCGAACACTCAAGGAGGAATCCTTGGCAGATTGCTAGAATTATACCTCTGTGCAACTCTCTCATCCCCAGTACTCTATCGCATGGCTTTTAGCTGCCTTTATATCCTGAAACTCCTTAACTCTGTTTTCTCAACTCAGAAACCTCTCCAGGCTTAGTATGAGCTTGCCTTTCCTGCTGTGCAGCCTGTAAACTCTCTCCAGGCAGTAAACTGGAGAATCAAAAGCTCATCTTATTTGTTTCCCTTCCATTAGAGATAAGTCTTTCATTACCAACTGCCCAAGGTGAAAATGGTTCTTCTGTTTTTGTCTATTTTAAAATTGTTTTAGGCAAGAGAGTAAACCTGGTCCCTATTACTCCATCATGACTGTAAACTGGAAGTAGGGATACTAGTGTTTTACACTGAAACATGGCTTTGAGATTTTGCTGAAGAAAACCCTTTGCCTTTGGGGATATTTGTCTGAAAACGCAACGGGCCTAGAAAATACAACGTGGGGCCTCTGCTACCAGCCAGGGCCACCTGTGCCTGCATACTGCTGCATAGGCTCAAACTTCAATATGGTTTTACTAGCCCATTTTACTATACTTGTGTCCTGAAGTCTTAACATTTAATCTGAAAATAATATTTTATTGTAGGAATGCAAGTGCTTTTACTCTCAACGTTTGTTAAACAGAGAGTATCAGCAGTGACACAAAAAGAATATTTTAAATAACATAGACATCTTGTACAAATTTTGAAATGATCATTTCCTCCAGTTTACACTACACACCAACAAAGCAGTATTATCCAATGGTTCCTTGAAACTGTTCACTGACTCTTGATCAATAAAGTCATACGTATTTTTATCACTGAAAATAAAGAAGACATACATGCGGCCAACAATCATATGAAAAAAAGCTCAACATCACTGATCATTAGAGAAACGCAAATCAAAACCACAATGAGATACCATCTCACACCAGTCAGAATGGCTATTACTAAAACGTTAAAAAATAACAGATGCTGGCAAGGTTGTAGAGAAAGAGAAACATTTATACACTGTTGGTGGAAGTGTAAATTAGTTCAGCCATTGTAGAAGATAGTGTGGCAATTCCTCCACGACCTAAAGACAGAAATACCATTCCACCCAACAATCCCATGAGTATATACAAAGGACTATAAATTGTTCTATTATAAAGACATGCACAAGTATGTTTATTGCAGCACTATTCACAATAGCAAAGATTTGGAATGCCCACCCATGATAAATGCCCATCTGTGATAGACTGGATAAAGAAAATGTGGTACATATACACCATGGAATACTATGCAGCCATCAAAATGTGAGATCATGTTCCTCACTGGGACATGGATGGAGATGGAGGCCATTATTTTTAGCAAACTAACTCAGGCACAGAAAACCAAATACCACATATTCTCACTTATAAGTGGGAGCTAAATGATGAGAACACATGGACACATGGAGGGGAACAACACACACTAGGCCTGTCAGATGGTGAAG
>NW_012104354.1:1295763-1299316 GCF_000951045.1 Mandrillus leucophaeus | reverse complement strand
GAGGGAGGAAAGGAAAAAAGGAAGGAAAGAAGGAAGGAAGGGAGAGAAGAAGGGAGGGAGGGAGGGAAGGCTGGAGGGAGGGAGGAAGGAATGTGAATACTATTCAAATTGCTTCTATCTGTAGCAGTCCAATTACAGAAGGTGTTATGGACTGCACTGTGTTCCCCATGACCTTCACAAATTCATATGTTGAAGCTCTAACTCCCAATGTGACTGTATTTGGAGACAGGGCCTTCAAAGAGGTCATTAAGATTAAATGAGGTCGTAGGGTAGGGCCCCAATGCAATAGAACTGATATCCTCAGAAGAAGAGGAAGAGACACTAGAGATCTCTCTCTCTCTCTCACTCTTTCTTTCCACACACACAAAGAAAAGGTCATGTGAGACTGGGTGCAATGGCTTATGCCTGTAATCCCCGCACTTTGGGGGGCTGAGGTGGGCAGATCACTTGAGTCAGGAGTTCGAGACCAGCCTGGTCAACATGGTGAAACCCTGTGTCTTCTACTAATACAAAACAATTAGCTGAATACGGTGGCAAGCGCCTGTAGTCCCAGCTACTCAGGAGGCTGAGGCAGGAGGATCACTTGAATGCAGGAAGCGGAGGTTGCAGTGAGCTGAGATCGCACCACTGCACTCGAGCCTGAGCAACAGAGTGAGACTTCACCTCGAAAAAGAAAAAGAAAGAAAGAAAGAAAAGGTCATGTGAGCATACAGTGAGATGGCAGTATCCTACGAGCCAAGAGAAGAGGCTTCAGAATGAAATCTACCTTGCTATCCCCTTGATCTTAAACTTCCCAGCCTCCAAAACCATAATAAACAAATATCTGCTGTTTAAGCCACACATTATTTGATATTTTATTATAGCAGCCTGTGCTGAATAATACAGGCATGAATGAGACACCCTGGCATATGTTTCCTTCATTGTGCCTGACTCTCAGAGACTCGTTACGATTTTCTTGCTAAATCAAGTTTATCAAGTCTGGTTCCTTCTTCCTTCAGGACGAATTTTGCAACATCCTTCTCAATCTTCATGTGAATGCAATGATAATTGGTCCACCATGCCAACTGGCCAAATGTGGCCACCACACATCTGAATCACATTCTGGCTAAGGCATGTACTACATTTAGTAATGAATGTAAAAGCATACCGAGATCTTTGATGAAGCAGAACTGCACAAATCATAGTTAGTGGTATTACCTCTCTTTTAGTCATCCTAGCATGTACTTGTTATGTGACTGATAAACCTGTGTGTGACAGAAAAAGGTAAAAGTAGATATATATTTAATATAGATTTTTATAACTTTTCTGAGGTATGATTATTACACGATAAAACTTCTTATAAAGTGTACACTTTAACAAATTTTGATGTTTACATAACTATTAAACCATCTGCACAATCAAGATAATGAATATATACAATACATATATCAACCCCAAAAGTTTCTTCTCATCCCGTTGTAATTCAGCCCTTTCTCTTAATTCCAAATCCTCAAACACTAATCTGCTTCTTGTCATTATAGATTAGTTCGCATTTTATAGAATTTTATATAAATAGGATCATAAAGTATGTATCCCATTTAGCCCATATTAGGCAAAAACAAATTTTTAGATTCATCCATTTTATTGTATTTATCAATACTTCATTACTTTTTATTATTGTTGTATTATTTGATACATATTGATACTTATACTGTAGTATTATTTAATTTCATTATATGGACACATCACAAAATTTGTTTCTTCCTTTACCTGTGGATAGTTGTATGGGTTATTTTTAGTTTTCAGTTATCTTGAATAAAAATACTATAAATAACAATTTAAAAGTCTTCTATTGAGTAAACACTCAGAAATAGAATGAATGGTTTATATATATGGTAAGTGATGTATAATTTAACAAAATGACTGCCAAACTCTTTACCAAAGTTATTGTACTATTTTATATTTCCAATAGCAGCATTTGAGAGTTTTGCTTCTACCCTTTATATTTACCCACATATTTACCATTTCAGTAGCTCTTCGTTTCTTTGTGTCGATTCAGAGTTACTTGTGGTACTTTTTTCCTTTTGCCTGTGAAGCAACATTCCAACATTTCATGTAGTGTAAATCTGATGATGTTAAATTTTTTCAGCTTTTATACATCTAATAATGTTTCTATTTTTACCTTGTTTTTAAAATATTTTTTGCTGGGTTATATATTTAAGTTGACAGGTTTTTAAAAATTTTTTCTTTCAGTACTTTAAATATGCCATTCCCTACACTCATTATCTTCTTCCCTTCATTGTTTCTGAAGAAAAGTCACTATTATTTTTTATTTTATTCCTCTATATGTAATGTATTCTGTCCCACCCAGCTATTTTTCCTATTTTTACTTTATCACTACTATTAGGCATTTTGATTATGATGTGCCTGGGGTAAATATTCTTCATATTTCTTACATGTAGAACTTATTAAGCTTCTTGGATCTGTAGGTTAGCTTTTATCAATTTTGAAGAAGTTTTCAGCCATAATTTCTACAAATACTTTTTTCCATCCTAGTCCCTCCCACCTCTCTTTTGAGGATTCTAATTTTCCATGTATTAGGCCACCTGAATTTTTTTCTAAGGCTTACTGATACTCTTTTCATTTTTTCCCCACTCTTTTTCTCACTATGTTTCATTTTGCATTGTTTCTATTGCAATTTCTTCAAACTCATTAGTCTTTTCTTCTGCAGTATCTAATCAACTGTTAATTCAATGCATGCATTTCAAACCTTGTATTTTTCATCTCTACAAATTTATTGGGGTCTTTTTTCACATCTTTTAATGTCCTTACCATCATACTCATGCTTTCCTCTACTTTCTTGAGCATATGGAGTGGAGTTGTAATAGGGTTTTAATGTCCTTGTCTACTACTCCCATCATCTGTGCCATTTACAGATCTCTTTGAATTGTTTGATTTTTCTCTTTGTGATGAGTCCTATTTTTCTGATTATTTGCAAGTCAGACATTAAGAGTTTTACCTTTTGGGTGCTGGATATTTTGATATTCTTGAGTTTTGTTCTATAACATTGTTAAATTAGTTGGAATGTTTCATACCTTTGAGGTTTTCTTTCAGGCTTTATTAGTCAAGATTCTGGCCGCTGGTGTAGAGCTAATTTTGCCCCATTACTGAAGCATCACCCTTCTGAGTATTATGACTAATATCCATGTATTTTTCTTCTGTGGCTGATAAGATACAACCTATTCCCAACTCTATAACCATCAGGGATTCTTCTACTGGCTTCTTCACCGTGATTCTTTTCCAGTAGTGGGTAATTTCATCATGCATAAGCACTGTTCAGTACTCATCCGAACACTCAAGGAGGAATCTTTGGCAGATTGCTAGAATTATACCTCTGTGCAACTCTCTCATCCCCAGTACTCTATCGCATGGCTTTTAGCTGCCTTTATATCCTGAAACTCCTTAACTCTGTTTTCTCAACTCAGAAACCTCTCCAGGCTTAGTATGAGCTTGCCTTTCCTGCTGTGCAGCCTGTAAACTCTCTCCAGGCAGTAAACTGGAGAATCAAAAGCTC
>NW_012104354.1:1124503-1294618 GCF_000951045.1 Mandrillus leucophaeus | reverse complement strand
CATCAAAATGTGAGATCATGTTCCTCACTGGGACATGGATGGAGATGGAGGCCATTATTTTTAGCAAACTAACTCAGGCACAGAAAACCAAATACCACATATTCTCACTTATAAGTGGGAGCTAAATGATGAGAACACATGGACACATGGAGGGGAACAACACACACTAGGCCTGTCAGATGGTGAAGAATGGGAGGAGGGAGAGGATCAGGAAAAATAAATAGTGGGTACTAGGCTTAATAACGGGGTAATAAAATAATCTGTGCAGCAAACCTCCATTACATAAGTTTACTTATATAACAAACCTGCACATATACCCTTGAACTGAAAAGTTTTAAAAAAAGAAAATAATAGCCTTTGTTTTTTACTAAAAATATGTCTAGATATATAATATAAAATTATATGAGATTTATTTCATATTCAGCTCTTTGATAAGTTGCAATAAACCTAATTTTTTAAAGCAAGGAGTTTTGCTAAGCTATGAGTAGTAGGATTACGAAAGATATAAACGAATCCACTTATAGAAATTTTTTTGATTCTGAATTTTAAGAGATTGGAAAAAACTGCTTTTTATCAAAATGACTAAATAATGACCATAAATCTTTTGTGGAAAAAGGCAAAAATATAAGTAATTAAGTAGAAAACATAATTAAAATTTTCCTCGAATTTATATACTAAAAAATCTTATTATCAAACACAGCCCATATAGCCTATATTTACTTTCTTTACTACTTTTATTACTAATTAGTAAATGTCTGTTACTTGCAAATTGAGTTCCCCTGTACCAGAATCCTAAAAGCCAAATAGGAAGTGAGACATTGCCTGATAGTTCTGAATTCACTTTCATGGTACACTTCTAAACCAGCATTCTGCTTTTAAAAAAGTCAGGAAGCGCACAGGTCATTTAGCTAGTAGCAATTATTTTCTATAAGCTATACATGGCAGCATATCAAATATACTATAGGGTGTGTTTTGAAAACTCTGGCAATTCTCTCACCCTGGTTTCTCTTTGTATCTTTAAATTAAAGCTCCTCACCAACACACTCTCAAATTCAAAACCATAAATATTACATTTTGCGTTTTCCTGTATTTCTTCCAGAGAAACAAGTGTGTCTTTCCCCCTTGGATGTTGTCCTCTCTGGGCTTCTACACGTCTTGTGAGATGAATTTCATTCAATTTAACCAATTTTCTTAAGTGCCTACTTTTGCACAGGGTGTTTGACAAAAAATAATATAATGTGTCATATTCTCCTAGAAGATAATAATAACAAAAGTTTCTTGAGAATACACAATGTGCCACACACTAAGTGCTTTACTTACATTAATGCATTGAATTTTCATAACTACCTCTGTTTTACAGATTTAAAAAGTAAAGCATTTTTTAAAAGTAAGCAACTGATGAAAATTATACAGTAGATGAAAGGTGGATCTGAGCCTTAAATCCAGGCTGACTACTGTGATACATTGCACTGCCCCAATACAAGTAGAGCCATACATAAAAATAACTGTATTTTAAGCATATTTACTTATTCAAAACACAGTAAAGTACCATGAAAGCATCAATGACTACTTGATATATTTCATCTAGGAAGACTGAGAATAGCTTTGCAAAAGGGATAGCATTTGAGCTGAATAACAAAGGATGGGAGTATCAGCAGACTTGAAAGCAAAAGATATTTCGAGACAGAGGCTCATCTTGAGGGCATGGTTTTGCTCTGTGAAATGTGTGGTTCTTATCACAGTTGAAGTACTTCACAACCATGCAGATTCCTTGACATACACTTAATCACTTAGAGGGTCTGAAATTCTGCATTTTTAGTAAGCAATCAAAATGATTCAAATGAAGGTGGTTTTAGGACTATACTGAAAAAGACAAACCTAATTCATTTTCAGTCCCTGCATCTATCTTCACACTTCCTCCTTTCTGCAAACACAAACCTGACACCACCATCCTCACCCCAAGCAGGAAATTCTAAAACCAAATCCAACCTCCAGAAGGTGGAACTTAAGAAACACCAACCCAATACTCAAGATTCAGTATCCATCACCCTCACTCTGGTCCAGCCCCAATCTTACAACTGAAGTTTTGAATTACTAGAGTATTCCCTTGTTTCTTTTTTGGCCCCTGTAACTGCTTCATAACAGTATTTTCACTGGAATTAGATACTGAAAAGATTCACTTTGTTTGGAAGGTCTACATAGTAAGTGAATGGGAATCCCCAATTCCAAAAATACCCAGAATATAACATCTTCAAAACAGGAACCCTGAAACTTACTCTTTCTCGGGCCTTACTCACATATGAGAGTTCTGATCCTGACCTCTGGCCCAGAAATTAGAATCAATGGTATCAAATTACTTCTTGATACCAAATGTCTCCCAGCCTGTATATTCAAGTGTCACCCACTTCCAGACTGCCAAGCTGCACTCCACCCGTCAGCTAAGATGTGATCATTCCCTCATTCATTCTGTACATAGCTGTAACCCAGCTGGCCCCGTTGCCCATCATCTCCCCTAACAGTGGGGAAATTTGATGTGGTGCTATTAACTAGAGGGAAAAGTATCGTTTTTGGCATGTTTTTAATTGAGGAAGGTAGTACACGAAAAGACAAAGGCAACCATATACAGAAACAAATCAAGGGTTACACAACTTTTAGAATTTTCAGTAAATCAGGCAATATTTGCCTCCAATAAGAAAATCCATATTCATACAGAGATAATAAGATATTTTATGTTATAGAAGTGATATATTGTCCCCAAAATGGAAAAGTGTATACAAGTTCAATGGAAACACTCCCAACCACACCACCTTACCAGAGCCATTGCCAGTATTTTAAGGCATATCCTTCACTTTTGTAATGTTTGCTAAAGTTGAATTTCAATCCAGACCAAAACCTGATTGATCTTGCCTACCAGAGGGAAAAGACAGATTCAAATGTATATTTACCAAACCAGAAAAAGTAGAGGAAAGAGCATTGACAACTTCTTCCAAGGCTCTTAGATTTCTCAACTGCATCAGGAATACAAAATGAAAACCAAGTTGGAGAGGAAGAATAGATTTGAGGAGACAGCCATGCACACAAACTATGCTTGTGTCAACTTACTGTGCATATAAATGTTATATACCTGTATATGTAAATATATAATATGACATATTTCTTTTATATATATCTTAAAGAAATGGTTGATAATTTATGTAACTTTTAGAATAGTCTTTTCTATATAGGAATATATTGGTAATTTTTTTTCACTTGTCAGTAGGTACCACTCTAGAATCTTGCTGCTCCGCTTGTACTGAGAACAGCAGCAGCACCAATATAATCTAAGAGCTTCTTAGATATAAAAATTCTTGGGTTCCATCTCAGATCTAGTGAATCAGAATATCAATTTAAAATCAAATACCACATGTTCTCACTCATAATTGGGAGCTGAACAATGGGTACACATGGACATAAAGATCAAAACAATAGACACAAGGATCTTGAAAAGGGGAGAGGCTGGTGCAGAAAGAAGACTGAAAACTTACCTATTGGGAACAATGTTCACTATTTGGGTGATGGTTACACTAGAAGGCAAAATTTCACCATTATACAATATATCCATGTATCAAACCTGCACATGTACCCCCAGAACCTAAAATAAAATACAGCCAAAAAAAAAAAAAAAAAAAACTTGAGCATATTTATATGTGTGCATTTTTCTTGAAGAAGTTCCATGAATTTCATCATATTCACATAATGGTCTAATTTGATTTATGTATGTATTTAATCTATTTTTATTTTTATTCTTCTTTATTTATTTTTTGAGACAGGGTCTCACTCTGTCACCCAGGCTGGAGTGCAGTGGCACCATCATGACTCAGTGAAGCCTTAACGTCCCTGGTTACAGCATCCCTCCCACCTCAGCCTCCCGCGTAGCTGGGACTATAGGCACACACTACCATGTCCAGCTCATCTTTGTATTTTTGGCAGAGATAGGGTTTCACCATGTTGCCCAGGCTGGTTTTGAACTCTGAGCTCAAGCAATCCACCTGCCTCAGCCTCCCAAAGTGTCGAGATTACAGGCATGGGCCACCACCCCAGGGCCCATTTTAATTCTAGCTGGATATTCAGGTAATAAACTCACATGGAGCCCATTTTGTAGATTAGGAAATGTAAAAGAGGCCTAAAAGATATCTCTGTAAATTCAATAATTGAGTTCCTACAATAGAAGCCAATTGCAAGTTTTTACCTTTACAAATGAGTCTATAGCATTACAATCAATCATTTGCTTAAAGGCAATTGTCACCTTGTCATCTAGATGGCCAGCTATTAAAACCTCTGTGCAGTGGTCACTCTTCCACTACAACATATTTATCTGGTTAAAAATGCCTTTGATGGTGGAAGTTCTACCTTTTTAAAAAAATCTGAGTTGGCATAACAAAAGTATGTGGAGTCAAATAAACCAAAGACTCTTAATAGACTACACTGGGAGATGTTTCAGTATGTATTTATTCACTCAATTTATGACAGTAGCATGTATTTTGTTCGAGTGCACTATGGTTCATGTTTAACTTCTCTTTCTGCTCTGAGAAGATACAAAATTTAGCATACACTAACAGTTTAAGTCAGAGGATATGGAATAACAATGAATTTAGCAATCAGCTCAGACTATGAAAGGTTTATTATGGACTCAAAGATACCCACAAAATACCATGCCTTGAGCTATGTAAGAAAACAATTCAGTTTAATAAATAAATCACACAGGGGGATTTGAAATAGTATACAAGTCTATTTAGCAAGCCTTGAAGAAGGACAGCAAACAAGCTAGATTCACTAATCATTAATGGCATTCAATTATTCCCACAGCATCCAAATAAGGCAATTTTATGCTTTATAATTAACCCAAGGATTGAACTATGCATTGGGAGGAATAAATGTAGCTATTTGTACTTTATTGGTTATTCATGTTTTCAGTAAATAAATTGAATTAACAAATTTCAGCAGGCTTTCATCCTGCATTAAAGCAAAACATAAAGTATCCAACAAAGCAAAGAGATAGCATTAGGGCTAGAGTATGTTAAGAAATAACAGAATTTGCATTTTAACAAGATTTCCAGGGTATCTGTACACACTTTGAAGTTTGAGAAGTACTGCTTTCAGGGCTGATGAAGCAATAAAATAGGGGTACTTGCATCCCTGGACCACCCTGTAGATCAGAGCCTCCCACCAGAAAGTAAAACACATGTGAAGCTAAGCTTCCAAATGTTGCACTAATAGGACTCTAACCTGGAGACTTTTATTATAAAGATTATTCCTTGACTTCCCTTTTAAAGCAAACATTGGGCCACAGGATGTGTGGGCTGATTTCACGCAATGGAATGCGACATTAGTGTTCACTTATCATTTTTACCCTATAAATATTTGGCAAGCACAGGTATTGATTCATCACTTCAACAAATATTTATTGAATACCTACTCTGTGTATACATAAGTATTACAAGTATCTCTGACATAGCCTGGGTACAGAACGAAAGCTGTTAAGGTAAACTGATGAGAAAGATGACTTTATTTCAATTAACTAGTGTTTCAGAAATCAAGTTTGAAAATATCTAAATTATCCAAATTGTTATATAATTGATTCTGAAAGGAGTAATAAGACCATACCCCCCCCAAAATTCTACATATTTTTGTTATGCCAAGACTGTTTCCTTGCAGTCACTATTATCTTTTACAGAGCATTGAAATTATAAATTATTTAATTATTTGAGAATATTTTGCACTGAAAGATAATAAACTTAGTTGCAAGTTTTTTATGAAAGACAATTTCTAAATAAGTTGAAGTCTTTGTAAAACCATAAGCAAAATAACTAGGCTCTACTATTTATGTGAATTAGAAAATAACAGTATTCATTGTATTTTATAATATATATGTCAGATGTATTTTTACATTAGTACTCAGGAAATTCAAAACAATGAATGCATTCAATGAATCTAAAGTACCACCTCTTACTGAGAAGATACAACAATGTAGTAAATGAGATAGAAAGTACAGGTTATCTCTTATAGGTCTAATTCTCTTTGAAATATTAAATGTAAATATTTTCTAAATCCAGTCATTCCTTCAGATTTTGAGGAGTTTCATTTTTTGCACTCTTGTGCTACAATATGGATAATCTTGATAGAAGATTCTATTTATAGGCAAGCTTATTTTATTGTACTTTGATTTATTATGCTTTACAGACTGTGGGTTTTTAAAAAATTAAAGGTTTGTGGGAACTCTGAGTTGAACAAGTCTATTGGCATGATTTCTCCAACTGCATATGTTCACTCTGTGTATCTGTGTCACATTTTGGTAATTCTTAAAATGTTTCAAACTTTTTCATTATTGTTATATGTGTTATGATGATCTGTGATTAGTGATCTTTGATGTTACTATTATAACTGTTCTGGGGGACCACAAACCATGCCCACATAAGATGGTGAACTTAATTGATAAATATGTATGCGTTTGGACTGCTCCACTGACTGGCCATTCTCTCACATCTCCCCTTCTCTGTGAGTCCCCATATTCCCTGAGACACAACAATATTGAAATTTGGCCAATTAAAAGTGCCACAATGGCCTCTAAGTGTTCAAGTGAAACAGTCATACGTATCTCACTTTTAATCAAAAGCTAGAAATTATTAAGCTTAGAAAGGAAGATACGTTGAAAGTCAAGGTAAGCCAAATTCCAGGCCTCTTGCACCAAATAGCCAAGTTTTGAATACAAAGGAAGATGAAGGAAATTAAAAGTGCTACTACTCCAGTGAAAATGCAAATGATAAGAAAGCAAAACAACCTTGTTGCTTATATGAAGGAAGTTTGAGTGGTCTGGATAGATGGCACAACCAACCATAACATTCCCTTCAGTCAAAGCCTAATCCAGAGCAAGGCTCTAACTTTCTTTAACTCCGCAAAGGCTGAGAGAAGGAAACTGCAGAACAAAAGTTGGAATCTAGCAGAGGTGGGTACATGGGGTTTAATGAAAGAAACCATTTCTGAAACTAAAAGTGCAAAATAAAACAGCAAGTGTTGATGGATAAGCTTCAGCAAGGTATCCAGAAGATCTAACTAAGATCACTGATGAAGGTGGCTACACTAAACAAGAGATTTTCAATGTAGACGAAACAGCCTTCTATTAGAAGAAGATGCCATCTAGGACTTACATAGCTACAGACGAGAAGTCAATGCCTGGCTTCAAAGCTTCAAAGGACAGACTATCTTATTAGTAGCTAATGCAGATAATAACTTTAACTTGAAGCCAATGCTCATTTACCAGTCTGAAAATCCTAAGGCCTTTAGAAAATTATGCAAAATCTACTCTGCCTGTGCTCTAGAAATGGAACAAAGCCTGGATGATAACACATCTGTTTACAGCATGGTTAACTGAATATTTTAAGCCCACTGTTTAAGCCACTGTCTAGAAAAAAGATTCTTTTCAAAATATTATTGCTCACTGGCAATGTATTTGGTCACCCAAGAGCTCTGATGACGGTATACAAAGAGATCAGTGTTTTCCTACCTGCTAACAACATCAATTCTGCATCTCATTGACCAGAGTAATTTTGACTTTTGAGTCTTATTATTCAAGAAATACATTTTGTAAGGTTATAGCTGCCACAGATAGTGATTCCTCTGATGGATCTAGGGAAAGTAAAATGAAAGCCTTCCGGAAAGTGTTCACCATTCTGGATACCATTAAGAACAGTCATTATTCAGGGGAGGGGATCAAAATATCAACATTAAAAAGAGTTTGAAAGTTGATTCCAACCATGATGGGTGACTTTGAGGAGTTCAAGACTTCAGTGGAGGAAGTAACTGTGGATATGTTGGAAAAAAAACAAAAACAAGAGAATTCGAATTTTAAAATGGAGACTGAGGATGTGACTGAATTGCTACAAGCTCACGACGAAACTTGAACAGACGAGGAGTTGCTTCAACAAATGAACAAAGTGGTTTCTTGAGATGGAATCTACTCCTGGTGAAGATTCTGTAAACATTGTTAAAATGACAACAAAGGAGTTAGAATATTACATAAACTTAGTTGATAAAGCAATGGCAGGGTTTGGGAGGATTTGCTCAAATTTGGAAAGAAGTTCTACCTTGGGTAAAATGCTGTCAACCAACATTACATGCTACAGAGAAATCATTCTTGAAAGGAAGAGTCAAATAATGTGATAAACTTCGTTGTTGTCTTGTTTTAAGAAATTCCCACACAAAGCCACCTCAACCTTCAGCAACCATCACTCTGATCAGCTAGCAGCCATCAACATTGAGGTAACACCTTCCACCAGCAAAAAGATTATGACTCGTTGAAGGCTCAGGGGATTGTTGGCATTTTTTAGCAAAAAGGTATTTTTAAATTAAGTACATTGTATCTTAAACATAATGCCATTGCACACTTAATAGGCCACAATATAATGTAAACATGAATTTTACTTGCACTCGGAAACTGAAAACTTTGGGCAACTTGCTTTATTGTGATATTCATTTTATTATAGTAGTCTGAAACTGAACCCACAATATCTCTGGAGTATGCTTGTGTTTCCACAGAGGAATTATACACCTGCAAAAGATTAGCTGTTTCTATACATGTGAATTATAGTTTTTGTGCTGACAATGTTTTTCAATCTCTCCCATTGATAGGTTTGATTGTGAGGAAAAAGGTGAGAGGATTTTATTAACTTTTAAATGAAGTTTATAAATGAAAAGAGAAATAAAAGGGGATATCTTTGAAATGTGGATTTTAAAAGTATATTTAGTCATAACAGACACAAGAGGCTTCAGAGGTGTGCATAAAGTAGGCCTATGCCAGCAGAATAAGAGTCAGGCAGTACGTTGGGATAGAATGTGGAGCAAATCACAAGATAATCTCTCTGCACCAAAACACTTTTTGCTGGCTGCTATTATTCTGCCTTCTCTCACCCCACATCCTCTTATTCCCAAAGATGCAATGAAATCCTCTTTTTTATGTATAGCATTATATACAAAAAATTTTTGTAATCTGTAAATATTATCTGGTAACAGTAGGCATTCCACACACTTTTACTTATTAATATTTATTGTCTAACTACCATGAATTATTTATTTTTGATACCTTGGAAATAGAAAACAAGAAAGAATAAAAATGAAGTTGAAAATATGAGACATACTACTTCATAATTTGTTTTTGTTATCTCATGTTCTATGCCATAGAATAGAAAATCTCCAGATTTTTCAACACTAAACTTTTTGTACTCTTAAAATACATATGTAGTATGTAGTAAAATAATGTTTACCTATATCAAATAATTTATTTCTCAGTCCCATTTATTCATTTTATCCCATGTTTCTCCGCTGCCTCAAGCAGAATGCCTATTACTTCAAGAAAGGGATTAAATCACAGATAATAATAAAAGGAAAATAATTCATAGCTTTTGGGTTTTAACATAACTTTCTAAAATTGATGGCAGAGAAAACACTTTTGAGAAAAAAAGTCTTTCAAGGTTCAAAATTGAAACTTTCAAATATCAAAATCTAAATTCTACCAGATTCAGGGCATAATATTCATGAAATACATAAAAAAACTTGCAAAAAATAGACATAGTTAAAACACTCCATGCCAAAGTAGGTAAAGTCTTTGGATAAAGGGAATATAGAAATCAGAAATCACCTAAAAAATAATCTTTAACTCTTTGTCCCTTGTAAGACAGTGTTTATCTTAGAAGGGGCCTTGTACCCCAACCCCACATAAGGATGATTTTAGACTTGTAAAGAGTAACAGCAAACCCTTAAATAGAACTAAGGTTCTGAAGGCAGAAAAAAAATATGTGCATTACTTCAATGTAGAACCCGGGAAAGGATGAGATTTATAGAGCGTCTCCACTGTGAGACAAACAGGGCCATGCAAGAGTGTATTAGAGATGGCTACATGAAGCTTCTACAAAGGCAGATTGAGGAAACCTCAAAGAATCCCCATAAGCTGTGGCTTAGAAAGCAAGAACATGTGTTCTTGTATGACTGAGAACAGTTCGAACATGCCATGGAGAGCCAACTGACCTGAGGGATGCAGCTACAGGCTATGAGAAGAACTAGAGGATGATAAAAAGCATAGGAAATTTCAAAAAAACAGGGATAAGGGGGTAAAGACCATCAAATGACTGAAATCAGCCAGAATTTTCTTTCAGAAATTTTCTGTTTAAACTTTCAGGTTAAATTTCTTGAGATGGAAAAAATTCAGTCAATAAAATCAAAAGACTTGCCAAAGAGGAGATTCACTTCCAGCATCAATAGAAGAGCCCAGCAACCCAGTCCTCAAAAAACAGCTATAAAGCTGAGCAAAACTGTCACAATCATTTTAGCCCGCTGGAAATCCAACAAAGGCACCCAACAAACGAAGAAGTGTTTATTCATAAAAATTACTGAACCTCAAAAATATTATGCTAAGTGAAAGGAGCCAAAGATGACATGTTATATTATTCCATATATGAAATATCCAGAAAAAGCAAATTTAAAGAGACAGAAAATAGATCAATGGTTGCCTAGGAGTAAAGCGAGTGGAACTGGGATTAATTGCCAGTGAGATCAAGGAATATTTGGGGAGTATGAGAAAAGTTTTAAAATTGGATTATGATGATGGCTACACAACTCTACACATTTACTAAAAATTGTCAAAATACAGTCTTTTTGTTTCACTAAACTCTAAGCCTTAGCAAGCTTTTTCACAATGCATTGCCTACCATTCGGCTGCTTCTCTAATGAGGTCCCTTTTGCACCCTAGGCAAAAGCCTTCATATGATATCCTATTGTTAAAAAGTGTTCCTGACATTTGGTGTGCTATTTACAATAACAAGAACTTTAAAGGCATGAGACACAAGCCAAAGCATAAAGATTTCCTTGCACAGAAGTTATGAACCTATAAGTTACTGACCAAATACAACCTAGAGACTTGATTTTTTTGGGGGGGGGGTGCTATGCTTTATTTTTAATCATTGTAATAGGATGCACCATAAAGTCTACATTTCTGGCTGCTATTGAATAACTGAAAGATGTAGCAAAAATGGGCTTGTACTCTTACATGGCAGTTGTCATACAGTCCACTCAGTTCTCAACACTTTCTATTACTCCTCTATTAGCAATCCCTGCCCTAGCATTTTTTCACCCATGTTACTTCCAATCCTAATGTCAATTACTGGAGGCAGCCAAAAAGTGAAGGTATTTTTCTCTTATTTTCTTATTTCCCAATAGTCGTTGATATCAAAACAAAAATGATCCTTAGAAAACATCCAAAAGGCTCATTTTAGGAACAAAAGGATAGGATAAATTGTGAGAATCTACATTTCTTTCCCATGGCGAATCTGACAGGAAAGCAACCCCAGTTTTAGGCAATTGATAGTGATCAAAAAAGGGATGCAAACCAACTAACATTTCCAGACGACCAGCCATGTGCAAACCTTGGTGCCAAATGCTGCAGAGGGCCAAGCATAAGTCTGCAGCTAAATAAGCTCATGGTCTAGTTCCATGATTCCCAAGTCATGAGTATCAAATCCCTGAGGTATATATATACCAAGCATTATCAGCCTACTAAGTCATATTAGTAATAATTAATCAATTAAGTCATAATTAGTCAACAAAGTCATCTTATATATACATGCACAAAAAATTAAATATAGGATGCTGCTGTTATAACTAAAATTTAAAAAATTTTAAATGCAGTGATGTCATTATGTATTATATTAAGCAAGAAGGACTGTAACTACAATTACATAATATACGGAACCATGAAGTTCTTTATATTAAAAAGGGTTACTCCAAAAATATTCTATCACTGGGTATAAACTAAATTAGAGGACAAATATCTGATAATTTTTAATTAGGATACATGATGTTCATTGCATGTTGTTGGTAATGATGTAATTCAATAAAAACAAGATTTAAAGCTACCAGAGGATAAGAGAGGAGAGTATACTCGAGAGTTTCTCCCAGATAACAGAATCATGGTCTACCAGGTGACCTAATCAAGAATTTTCACCTTCAGCTAAGGCAGTAAGTCCTTGATGTTCCTGTCCAACATCGTTCAAGCATCATTATGGGCAATGTCTACTATGCCATTTCTAATTTTCCCCTATAATAAGTGGTTTTACTGTGATTATCTTGGCTTTTTTCTCCATTCATATAATTAGGGGAGGGTGCAGAATGTGGTGCTTGGGACAGATAGCTTGCCTTTTGGTTTATAGGATATTGAACCACAGAAGCCATATTAGGATCCAATGAAGAGGACATTACATTAATCAGAATCTTGCACCACTACATTTAAAATTTTTTTAAATTTCAGTTATCACAACTGTAGCATCCTATATTTAATTTTTTGTGCATATATGTATGACTTTTTGGACTAACTACAGCATAATTGATTAGTTGATTAATACAACTTAGTAGACTGATAATGTTTGCTATGTATACCTCAGGGATTTGATACTCATGACTTGAGAATCATGGCAGTATACCATGGCTTAAGAAATGACTAAATGAGACTAAATTAGCTGATGACGTGAACAAATGAGACCTTGGAGTTGTCTCTCTTAAAGAGAGAGAGTATTCCATGTAAGGCAGGAAGAATGAATATGGATGTTTATTGAGTAGCCAAAGGAGTCTAGACTACCAGATGTAAGTTCTTAACTTTTCTATTACTATCAAACCCAGATTTTGAAAAATTACTTTATGTAGCCACCATTGCAGGTAGGTATCATGTGGCAGTATCCTAGGAAATGGGATATAAGCAAAAGTTGTAGGGTAGGGCTTTGTAAAAGGATCCTTAAAAGAAGTACATATCAAGAGTCATATCAGTAAGATGGCAGAATAGGAAACAACAAATCTCAGTCCCCAAAACAGACATAGTTAACAATATAGAGTCTAAAAATCTTTAGAGAACTTCAGAAACAAGTTAAAGAATTACAGTACTACAGGCAAGAGTGCAAAGCCAAAAACATCCATATCCCTTCCCCCAAGCTAGCACAGCTCAGCTTAATCAGGAGAAAGTGACCAACTTATGGCTTGTTTCTAAAGAGGAAAAGAAAAAAGTAAAACATACATGCAATGTTTTAGCTTTCCCAGGGGCTACCTGAGGGACTATTTTTTGTCTTGCTCAACTTGAAGCACTAGCAGGGAACCAGCATAGCTTGAATGCCTTGACACCGCTGAGAGCAAGAGAGCCAGGCAGTTATTTGCTGCACTGGAGAAGCTGCAGTACTGAAGACAGACACCAGAGGAAACAAGAAATTACAAACTCCTGAAAACCTCTCAAAATTTTCTCCTCCGTGTCTTCACAGACATAATGTCTCTTAATAATTTACTGCTCATGTTTAAGATCAGAAAGCATTCACAAGTTTCACATAATAAAAGAACTGATCATTTTACAGTAAGCTTACCTGCTATTAAAAAGAGTAAGGAGAAGGAGGAGCAACAGAGGAAGGCACAGAAATCAATACCTGTCTTGGATGCCAGGCCTCACAATTGAGCTGATGGAAGAAGTGTTACCCTTGAACAAGGTGACCTGAGCATAATTTGAACTCTAATTTCCTCTCCACATGCCATATTTGTGGCGTTAAGTGTAGCACATCAGAAGTCCTTTAAATTTCCAAGCTTCCTTCTTATATGATATGGATTAGGTTTTTTATATTTTATGTCCTATAATTTCATTTTCAGTCTCATAAATGATATAGCACCAAACCAAGGCTGTTTCATATATACAGAGACCTTTCAACACCTTAAAAAAAAAAAAAGAAATGATATGTGCAAGCTCAAAGAAGACATATACCCAGAAAAGATTTGAAAGAAAGGACCCCAGAATCTCTAGTCAGACTGATCAGTGAAGGCCTTTCCCTGTACAAAGCCAGTCCTTAAAGATTTGCAGAGATGGCTTCCTTCTCAAATGAAAAAAAAAAAAAAAAAAAAATTCCCAGCAATCAATCAATTGATCATTAAAATAAAAAGATAGACAAAGAAACAAATAATCATGGCCCAATCAAAGGAACAAAGTACATCTCCAAAAACTGACCTGATACAGACTGAATTGTGTCTTCCCAAACTTCATATGTTGAAGCCCTAATACCCAGTGTGATGGTACTCAGATATAGGGCCTATAAGAAGGAAATTAAAGTTAAATGAGTGCATAAGGATAGGACCCTATTCCTATAGGACTAGAGTTCTTATAAGAAGAAATACCAGAGAGTCTTTCTTTCTTTCTTTCTTTCTTTCTTTCTTTCTTCCTTTCTTTTCCTTCCTTCCTTCCTTCCTTCTTTCTTTCTCTTTCTTTCCTTCTTTCTTTCTTTCCCTTTCCTTCTTTTCTTTCTTTCTTCTCTCTCTTGCTCTCTCTCTCTCTCTCTCTTTCCCCTACCCCATGTAAGGACACAGCAAGAGGTGGATATTCACAAGCCAGGAAGAGGACCTCAATAGAAACCAAATTGGCTGGCACCTTAATATTAAATATCTCAGCCTCCAGAATGTGAGGGAATAAATTTTTGTTGTTTTAGCCACCCAGTCTGTAATATTTAGTTAAGGCATCCCAAGCAGACCTAATGCATGACTCTAAAAGAAACAGAGATGTATCAGTACTGAAAAAGAATTTGAAATAGTCATCTTAAAGAAGCTCAATGAATTACAAGAAACACAGAGAAGCAGCCAAAGGATCACAAAAATGATGTGTGAACAAAATGAGAATATGAAGAACGAAACTGAAACAATAAGAAAGAACTAGATGGAAATTCTATAAGGCTGTTAACAGCAGAATAGAACAAGCTGAGGAAAGAATCTCAAAGCTCAAGGCTGGTTATTCAAACTAATTCACTGAGAAAGAAAGAAATAAAAAAGTATAAAACAGAATGAACAAAACCTCCAAGAAATATGAAATTATGTAAAGAGAGCAAATCTACGATTCATTGGTATCCTTGAAATACAGGGAGAGAAAACAAGCAACTTGGAAGTCATATTTGTGGATAATTGCTCACAAAAGTTTCCCCAGCCTTGCTAGAGTGGCCAACATTCAAATTCAGGAGATGCAGAAAACTTCTACAAGATCCTATACAAGATAACTATCCCCAAGAGACATAGTCTTCAGATTCTCCAAGGTCAAAGTTAAAGAAAACATAGTAAAGGCAACTAGAGAGAAGGGGCAGGTCACCTACAACAGGAACCTCATCAGGCTAACATGAACCTTTCAGCAGGAAACCTACAAGGCAGAGGAGATTCAGGGCCTTTATTCAGCATTCTTAAAGAGAAGAAAATCCAACCAAAAATTTCATATTCAGCCAAACTAAGCTTCATAAGTGAAGGAGAAAAAAAATTACTCTTCTCAGACAAGCAAATGCTAAAGGAATTCATTACCATCAGACCTGCTTTAAACTGACAGCAATCAAAAAAGATAGAGAAGGCCAATACATAATGGTAAAGGATTCAATTCAACAAGAAGACTAACTATCCTAAATGCTTATGCATTCAAGGCTGGGGCACCCAGATCCAAAAACCAAGTTCTTAGAGAACTATGAAGACACCTAGACAACCACACAATAGTAGTGAGAGATTTCAATACCCCACTGACAGTATTAGACAGATCATTGAGGCAGAAAACTAACAAAGATATGATATGCAGGACCTAACTCAACACAACCAAATGGGCCTAAAGACATCCACAGAACACTCTAACCAAAAGCAACCGAATACACATCCTTCTCATTTGCACATGGCACATACTCTAAAATTGACCACACAATTGGCCATAAAACAATCCTCAGCAAATTTTTAAAACATTGAAATCACACCAAACACACTCTTAGACCACAGTGCAATAAACATATAAATACTTTAAAATCATTTAAAACTATACAATTATGTGGAAAGTAAAGAACCTGCTCCTAAACAACTTTTAGGTAAACAGTGAAATTAAGGCAGAAATTAAGAAATTTTTTGAAACTAATAACAAAGATACCACATACCAGAATCTCTGGGATACATCTAAAGCAGTATTAAGAAGGAATTTATAGCACTATATGTCCATATCAAAAAGTTAGAAAGATATCAAATTAACAACCCAGTATCACACCTAAAGGAACTAGAGAAACAAGGCAAACTGACTTCACAGCTAGCAGAAGACAAGAAATAACCAAAATCAGAACTGAACTGAAGGAAATTGAGATGCAAAAAAACATATGAAAGATCTAATGTAGGACTTGGTTCTTTCTAAGGATGAATAAGATTGACACCATTAGCTAGAATAATAAAGAAGAAAAGGAGAGAAAATCCAAATAAACACAATCAGAAATGACAAAGGGGACATTACCACTGACCACAAGAAATACAAAAAACCCGCAGAGAATAATCCAAACACCTCCAGGTGCACAGAATAGAAAACCTAGAAGAAATGGATAAGTTCCTGAAAACATACAACCTCTCAGGTTTAAAACAAGAAGAAAGTGAAACCCTGAACAGCGGCATTTCCTGAAGGATTTCCCTGCTCGCTTCTGCTAGCCCTGCCTTTTTTCTTTCCCTGGGCATACTCCCAATAAATTTCTTACACTTTTAACTTTGTCTTAGCATCTGCTTCCTAGAGTACCTGGACTGATGCAGCCACAGTCCAAAAAACGCTAAAGTTATGATTCACCAAAGATTATCTGACCCCAGAGATCTGCATATGTAAACAATGCTTCCTTCCCCAGGTGTAAATTCTGGATTACTTCCTGCCCCCATTCCTGGCCTTACAGTCAAAAGTCTTAACATGTCTCTAAGGTACTGGGAGCTAGAACTTCAATATAACTTTGGGGAGGACACAATTCAGCTCATAAAAATACCCGAGGAAGAGGCTTCCTTCACCTGGATTTAAGGGTGGTCCTAGTAGCTACTGTGTGACCTGGAGAATTTCAGATAATACATGATCAACATGCATCATTGGCCTCGTGTGAGACTGCCAAATACGCTATACATGGAGAGTCACCCCCACATAGTACCCTTAAACTTCTACAAAATAATGAAGCCATAGGAACTTGAGAGTTTGGGTGGGTAGAAGTTTCATGAATCATCTAAACCCAACCTGAGTATTCACAGTAAGCATCTCTACCCCTAAGTACTAATGCCTGCACTTAGCAAAATACAAATTGCAGCCAACTTAGAAGAGCCCTCTATATGACCATGTTCAATACATGTGTGTTGTTTGGTTTAATTATAGACAGTGTGATGTATGTAAAATAAACTTGCAACTGAATTGTTAAAAACGGCTAATCATAAAACTATAATATTAACCAAGATCTTAAAATACTGTTTGCTATACAATCACCCTCTATTATCCTCCTTGTACTCCCAGAGAGACTCTGATTGTTTTGTTTTTTTGTTTTGTTTTGTTTTTTGAGATGGAGTCTCCCTCTGTATCCCAGACTGGAGTGCAGTGGCATGATCTCGGCTCACTGCAACCTCCACTTCCCGGGTTCAAGTGATTCTCCTGCTTCAGCCTCCTGAGTAGCTGGGACTAGAGGTGCGCACCACCACGTCAGGCTAATATTTGTATTTTTAGTAGAGAAGGGGTTTCATGTATTAGGCAGGATGGTCTCAATCTCCTGACCTCATGATCTGCCCACCTCAGCCTCCCAAAGCTCTGGGATTATAGGCGTGAGCCACTGTGCCTGGCCAAGAGAGACTCTAATTTAAATTTTCTTTAATCTATCATCTTGTGAAAGCCCATCTGAAAATCATCTACCCCAAATATGATGTCTCAGTGACCTCATTTCTACCTTCTTTCTTCCCATCTCACTTCCCAAAAAGCAGACAGAATTCTCTTCTAATATTTTATTCTTGTTATTAGGAAATTTTTCTCAACATTTATTTCAGTCCCTTATGTGCAGTTCAATATCAGTTCGTTTTGTCTTTCTTCAGCAAAAAATGAACAATAAATAAACATCATTCTTCACCAAAAAGATTTTCTTATAGTTAAAATTTTATTAAGTTGTCTTTAGTTTGATAAGAAAAATGTACTTTATAATAATTGTATATATCACAAGGCAGAATCCTTAAGGAGTACCAAGTTCTGTTTAGCAACTGTGTTTTAGTATCTTGAATTAATGCACACCTCTACTGGCTTATAATAACAAGGAATTACTCACAAAAATCAATTTATCAGATCAAAGATCCATACTTAGAACAGACATACACCACAGCAACACAAATGAAACAGCATAATAATAACTTTATATGCACACATTTTTCCCGTGTGTGCATATAAACCCACAGCTACCAAGTGTTCTAGTGTTCTAGTGAAGAGTCTTTATGAGTAAGACTTGGAATTTTGTTGTGTTGAACAGAGAGGAGAAAAACAGAGTCAAATGCTGAGGGGTAAAGTTTTAAAAGAAGTAGCTAATACTGTGATGAGTAAGAGATTCTGTGGTGAAATTATCAAATCAAACTGATATTGGGCAAATAGACTCAGGAGAACACCTGTCTGTGAATTCTTGCTATTATCTCTATAGTTCTGGGCACTTCTGGCAATTATTGTTTCATTTCTAACTCATAAAAAAAATTGTGGTAGTATACTGAAAAGTTATCTAAATACATTTAAAAGTTGCAAAAATATTTAAAAAGCAAAGTAAACTCTACAAGAATAGCTGAACACCATGGAAACCTCAGAAGGCAGGTTAGAAGCAATCCTCTTCTCTGGGCTTTCATAACCCAAGACCAGACCTTCCAATTAAAAGAGGTTATTTTAGTCAGGTTTTGGTTTTTGGTTTTAATCTTGGCTTGGTTTATTGTGTTTTTTGTTTGTTTGTTTGTTAATTTGCTTGTTTCTGGGGAAAGGGTAATAAACAATATAGTCAGAACAAAACAAAGAAGCACAAACCCACTCCTTGGGACCACGACAAATTTTATCCCTAATATTAAAAGGATTTTCAAGCATAATGCAGGACAAATATCAGTATTTAAGACATTGTAGTGAATAAAGGAGTTGGCAGAAGACTGAAGATTAGCAGACACATTTCATTTTTCAAATGTATATTCTAGAAACTACAGACTTTCAAGGCATATTTCAATCACTGGCAAAAATTTTGAACAAATTATTAACAGAGTGTGTGAACATTTATAAGTACTAACCACTAGCAGCCAACCTTGCATTATAAAGAATAAATTATGCAAAAATCTAATTATCATTTTATCTTTCTTGAGACAGAGTCTCGCTGTGTCGCCAGGCTGGAGTGCAGTGGCGTGATCTTGGCTCACTGCAACCTCCGCCTCCCGAGTTCAAGTCATTCTTCTGCCTCAGTAGCTGGGATTAGAGGCATGAGCCACCACGCCCAGCTAAATTTTGTATTTTAGCAGAGACGGGGTTTCACCATGTTGGCCAGGCTGGTCTCAAACTCCTGACCTCAGATGATCCACCTGTCTCGGTCTCCCAAAGTGCTAAAGTGCTGGGATTACAAGCATGAGACACCACGCCCAGCCCTAATATTATTTTCTGATAGCCAGGTTGATATAAAGATTATATTTGGGTTGTAGCAAGGCATTTGAAGTTTTTAATGATGTACTTATTAATTGGATAATTTACAACTGAGTGAATTAATGCCTACATGAAATGAGAGTGTTGCTTAATGTATCAAATTTAACCACAAGAAATTATTATGTTGATGTTTTCACCAACATTTTGCATGAAAAAAATTTATGCCTTAAAAAGTGCAGATGAATAGAACTTGGAGAAATCATTCAGATGTTTGAGAGAAAAATCAAGATGCAATATGTAATAGCCTATACTAATAAACCCAAGTTAGAAAGATAAACATTTTTTAAGGAAAACCTTAAACACTATCTGTAGACCCCAAACTTCAGATACAACAATGCCAAATTGAGAAACGTGCTTTATGCAGTTTTTTTCCAGTTCTGCTGAGATCTGCGCCCAGAACCTCAGGGCAACACCAACTTCCTAGTAACCCAGGGAGGTAAAAAGAAAGAGCTGTACATCAAAAAGCTTGTCCACCATGATCAAGTAGGCTTCATCCCCAGGATGCAAGATTGGTTCAATATACACAAATCAATAAATGTGTTTCATCACATAAACAGTCAACTAAAGACAAAAACCATATGATGTTCTCAACAGATGTAGAAAACGCTTCCAAGAAAATTCAACATTCCTACATGTTAAAAATGCTCAATAATCTAAGTATTGACGGAACGTGCATCAAAATAATAAGAGCCATCTATGACAAACCCACAACTACCAACATACTGAATGGGCAAAAGCTGGAAGTATTCCCCTTGAAAACCAGCACAAGATAAGGACGCCATCTCTCACCACTTCTGTTCAACACAATATTGCAAGTTCTTGCCAGGGCAATCAGGCAAGAGAAAGAAATAAAGGACATTCAAATAGGAAGAAAGGAAGTCAAACTATCCCCATTTGCAGGTGACATGATCCTATATGTAGAAAACCCCATTGTCTCAGCTCAAAAGCTTCTTAAGCTGATAAGTGACTTCAGCAAAGTCTCAGGATACAAAGTCAGTGTGCAAAAGTTGCTAGTATTCCTATACACCAATAATAGTCAAGCCGAGAGCCAAATTATGTATGAATTCCCATTCACAATTGCCACAAAAGAATAAAATACCTAGCATCACACCTAACAAGGGATGTGAAAGATCTTTATAAGGAGAACCACAAACCACTGCTCAAAGAAATGAGAGAGGACACAAACAAATGGAAAAACATTCCATGCTCATGGATAGGAAGACTCATGAAAATGGCCATATTGCCCAAATCAGTTTACAGATTCAAAGCAATTCCTACCAAACTACCAATGACATTCTTCAAAGAACTAGAGAAAACTATTTTAAAATTCATATGGAACCAAAAAAAGAGCCTCAATGGCCATGGCAATCATAAGCAAAAATAACAAAGCTGGAGGCATCACACTACCCGACTTCAAACTCCACTATAGGGCTACAGTAATCAAAACAGCATGGTACTGGTACAAAAGCAGACACATAGACCAATGGAACAGAATAGAGAACCCAGAAATAAGACCACACACCTACAACTATCTGATCTTTGACACACTTGACAAAAACAAGCAATGGGGAAAGGATTCCCTATTTAATAAATGGTGCTGTGATCACCGGCTAGCCATATGCAGAAGATTGAAACTGGACCCCTTCTTTATACCATACACAAACAAATGCACAGTCAAATATTTCATGATGAAGACACCAAAAGCTATTGCAATGAAAGCAAAAATTGACAAATGGGATCTAATTAAACTAAAGAGCTTCTGCACAGCAGAAGACACTATCAACAGAGTAAACAGACAACCTACAAAATGGTGAAAAAACTTGCAAACTATGCATCTGACAAAGGTCTCATATCCAACACCTATAAGGAACTTAAATAAATTTACAAGAAAAAAATAATCAACCCGATAATAAAGGGGGCAAAGGACATGAACATGCAATCCTCAAAAGAGGATATACATGCAAGCTGTGGGAAAAAGTTCAACATCACTGATCATTAGAGAAATGCAAATCAAAACCACAATGAGATACCATCTCACACCAATCAGAACAGCTATTATTAAAACCAAAAAATAACAGATGCCAGCGAGGTTGTGGAGAAAAAGGAACACTTATACACTATTGGTGGGAGTGTAAATTAGTTCAACTATTGTGGAAGACAGGGTGGTGATTCCTCAAAGACCTAAAGACAGAAATACCATTTGAACAGCAATCCCATTACTGAGCATATACCCACAGGAATATAAATCATTCTATTATAAAGACACACTGCAGCACTATTCACAATAGCAAAGACATGGAATCAACCTAAATGCCCATCAATGATAGACTGGATAAAGAAAGTGTGGTGCGAGGCCGGGGGTGGTGGCTCACGCCTGTAATCACAGCACTTTGGGAGGCTGAAGCGGCCGGATCACGAGGTCAGGAGATCCAGACCATGCTGGCTAACACGGTGAAACCGTGTCAATACTAAAAATACAAAAAATTAGCCAGGTGTGGTGGTGGGCGCCTGTAGTCCCAGCTGCTCGGGAGGCTGAGGCAGGAGAATGATGTGAACCCAGGAGGCAGAGCTTGCAGTGAGCCAAGATCGTGCCACTGCACTCCAGCTTGGGCAACAGAGCGAGACTCCGTCTCAAAAAGAAAAGAAAACAAGGTCCATATATACCATGGAATACTATGCAGCCATAAAAAAGAATGAGATTATGTCCTTTACAGGGACATAGATGGAGTTGGAGGCCATTATCCTTAGCAAACTAATGCAGGAACATAAAACCAAATAGCGCATGTTCTCACTTATAAGTGGGAGCTAAATGATGAGAACACATAGACACATAGAGGGGAACAACACACACTAGGACCCATAAGTGGGTGGAGGGTGGGAGAAGGGAGAAGATCAGGGAAAATAACTAATGGGTACTAGGCTTAATACCTCTGTGACAAAATAATCTATACAACGAACCCCCATGGGACATGTTTACCTATGTAACAAACCTGCATATGTACCCCTGAACTTAAAAGGGTTTTTGTTTGTTTTTTGGTTTTCGGGGTTTTTTTTTCCTATTTTATTTTATTTTTTATTATACTTATAAGTTCTAGTGTAGATGTGCACAACATGCAGGTTTGATACATAGGTATACATGTGCCATGTTGATGTGCTGCACCCATTAACTCATCATTTACATTAGGTATTTCTCCTAGTGTTTTCCCTCCCCCATCCTCCACCCCACGACAGGTCCCGGAGTGTGATGCTCCCCGCCCTGTGTCCAAGTGTTCTCATTGTTCATTTCCCACCTATGAGTGAAAACATGTGGTGTTTGGTTTTCTATCCTTGTGACAGTTTGCTGAGAACGATGGTTTCCAGCTGCATCCATGTCCCTGCAAAGGACATAGGCTCATCCTTTTTTATGGCTCTATAGCATTCCATCATCTATATGTGCCACATTTTCTTAATTCAGTCTATCATCGATGGACATTTGGGTCGGTTCCAAGTTTTTGCTATTGTGAATAGTGCCACAATAAACATACGTGTGCATGTGTCTTTATAGCGGCATGATTTATAATCCTTTGGGTATATACCCAGTAATGGGATGGCTGGGTCATGAGGAATCGCCATACTGTTTTCCATAATGGTTGAATTAGTTTACAAACCCACCAACAGTGTAAAAGTGTTCCTATTTCTCCACATCCTCTCCAGCACCTGTTGTTTCCTGACTTTTTAATGATTGCCATTCTAACTGGTCTTAGATGGTATCTCATTGTGGTTTTGATTTGTATTTCTCTGATGACCAGTGATGATGAGTATTTTTTCATGTGTCTCTTGGCTGCATAAGTATCTTCTTTTGAGAAGTGTCTGTTCATATCCTTTGCCCACTTTTTGATGGGGTTGTTTGTTTTTTTCTTGTAAATTTGTTTGAGTTCTTTGTAAGTTCTGGAAATTAGTCCTTTGTTAGATGGGTAGATTACAAAAATTTTCTCCCATTCTGTAGGTTGCCTGCTGACTCTGATGGTGGTTTCTTTTGCTGTGCAGAAGCTCTTTAGTTTAATTAGATCCCATTTGTCAATTTTGGCTTTTGTCGCCATTGCTTTCAGTGTTTTAGTCATGAAGTCCTTGCCCATGTCTATGTCCTGAATGGTATTGCCTAGGTTTTCTTCTAGGGTTTTTATGGTTTTAGGTCTAACATTTAAGTCTTTAAGCCATCTTGAATTAATTTTTGTATAAGGTGTAAGTAAGGAAGGCATCCAGTTTCAGCTTTCTATATATGGGCTAGCCAGTTTTCCCAGCACCATTTATTAAATAGGGAATTCTTTCCCCATTGCTTGAAACAAAAGTTTTAAAAAATAATTTCTAAAATTAGTTCAATTTTTAAAAAAGAAAGGGTCTGTAATCCCAGCACATTGTAGCTCAGAGGACTTGAGGAAGGCTGAACAGATCGTACAGTTGACCCTAAAATATTGAGAATCTCGTACTCTAAAATCATGTACTTTCTTCTGTATGGTACACGTCTTTAGGCTGAATGTTGCTTATTTAGAACTACTTTTTCCCACTGAATGCTACTCTTTAGGGTTATTTAAAAACTCTAGAGTTCACCTGAATCTTAATTTTCTAAAAACAAAACAAACCCCAGGATCAGGGAGAATTAAGCAGAACACCATAGTAGGCATGGCATGTGCTTTGGAATTGGGGAGCGTTCTGGGAAAGGATTCTGGGTCTACCACTTAATTTGGTGTGCAATCCTGGGCAAATTGCTTAATTCCTCTGTGCTCCAGTTCATATATCACTAAAATGGAGTTTCTAATAGTGTCTACTTCATAGAATTGTGTGAAGAATAAATATGATAATGCATGATAATGGATATAAAGTCGAAAGCACATTATCTGGCTCAAAAAATAGCAGCTCATATTAATAGGTCATTTAGTAGGCCCTTAACAACATGCATGTGAAAAACCTGAGGCAAATTAGGCTGTTCATACTGAGGAAACAGCAACAAGTAACTTTGCTTAACCCTAGAGCAAGGAGCCTGGGATAAAGAGTAATGAGGAAAAGCGAGTTAGACTTCAGAATGGAACAGATGAGAAAAGTATAAAAGAAACTGCTAAAGCAGGAAGTAGGTAAACAGCAAGAGACTTCACAACAAGGGAACAATCATCCCAGTAATATTTCAAGTTTATAATTCTTGCTGCTCCATGTCTTAGAGATTGCATGGAAGGAGGACGGCATGAATCATGCTAAAAGTTCTGTCAGTAGCATCCAGGCAGAGACTGGATTATCTTAGCAAGAGTGAAAACATGAGGCAAGGATCTGTTACATTTGAGTAGGCATCGATCTTCTCCCTGCTACCCTGTGGCTGGTAACTTCAAAAAAACAAAAAACAACAATTAACTTTTAGTGGAACAAAAGGGTACAAGGCATTGTGCCAGGCATTTGGGAGGATGCAAAAATAAGCCAGACAACAATTTGGCCTTAGGAGCCGAAAAATTAATAGAGAGGTTTTTCTGTACATTGAATTCAAAGCAATATCTTGTTGTGTTCAATAAGTATGAGAAATACAGTTACTGTAGATGTTCAAAGGATAACAAAGCTCTGTCTGGGTTTATGAGAAAGCTTTCTTGGAGGAAATGGTATTCAGCAGGGCTGAAATGAGTAGCCTCCGGATACCTGATATAAGATAGCCTATATTTGAATAACACTTGAATCCCTCAAAATACAGAAAAAATAATGTGGCAGTAGCTTGATATCTTTTGTTTGCCCGCTAGATCCTACCTGATACTAGCCCTAGGGCACTGCATTGTCTCTTATAGTTTTCACTAAACCCTACCTATGCCTTCATAGATCGTTGTTTTTTAAAACTCACTCAGTTACCCAGTTTGAGTGTGCCATCTCTTTCCTGGCAAGAACCTGGCACATACAGTGACTTTCTGGGTATCATATTCATATTTGTAAGCTGAAGACTCTTAACGAGCCCTAAAAGGTAAGTCTTTGCCTTTGAAGAATGAGATATCTGAGGTTTAAGACCCCAATCTGACTATCTAAAACCTCATGAAGGAGATGAGTCTAGGCAAAGGACATAAGCAGGTACATCGGTAGTTGTGCAAAGCCTTCTCCTTTCCCACATCACGATTAGCAATTGCATATGCATATTCAGAATCAGAGGGACAGATGGGAAATACTCCACCTCAGTAAGATAAACAGCCCCTAACTTTGCACTGCTGAACCAGGCTAAAGATAAGTGATTCTCAATCAGCCAGGATCTATAGAAATTAGGAATCTTTCTCACCTGTGCCTAAGTATGACCCCACACCCTGTTGTTCCTGCCGCTGCCACCATCAGCACATGCTCCAATGGCTTCTTAATCCTCACTGTCCTAGAAGAAGCCTGCAAAGACCAAGCAAAAGCTCAGTAATAAGGTGATTAAAATAAAATAGGCTCCTAAATTTGGGAGAATCTGCTCCTTGCTTGGGTACAATGTTGCAAAGGCAGCCTCAACATTATTAGTAATACTACTCCCATAGGTGAGGTAGGTTCATGTGCTCATTTCATTACACTTATCTCCCTTTCCCCACTCCATCTGGCCTCTCCTTTTGTCATTCAGCAACCAAAGACTCAAAGCTGTGCTTACAGGAGACTTCACTGAAATTTGGAGAGAGGACCTGATGCTCACGTCACGGCTTAGCATTGCCAACAAGTTACAGTTAAGGATTAGCCCTCCTTTCTGCCATTTTTGCCTCAGAGGTGTCTTCAACAGTTGTGTCTTCCCAGGCTCTAGACTCCTATCATATTATAGGTCCCTACCTGCCTATACCCTTTCCTCACCTCGTATCTCCTTCCTTATTCATTCACCCCTGAACCTCCCCCACCACCCCGGAATTACTGTTTATTTCCTAAGCAGAGAAGTTTTGCAGTGTCTCTGTCTCTCACTGCGGTCCAGATCCCTCATCCTGCTAACCAAAAACTTACATTAAGGAGACCTCCTTCTTGTAATAAGGGCCTTTACATGCCAGGGCTTAGAATATCCAAGTCGTATCTTTGTATTTCTGCTTCCTTTTACAGCACAAGGCAAATGTCAGCATTCTTTTACAAGATGACCTGACCCTGGCTGACAGGTACAATCAATATTGCAGACTTTAGAACTCTTTGTACAGTTTTCTGTGCCTAGTGTGTGCTTGATAAATATTGCTGACTGATTGATTCTTGCTTTAGTGTTCCAGACAGCTCATGTAGAAGGAACCAGTTTGAAAAAAATAATGTGTTCGAGTTGCAGGCTAATAAGAATTGTGCAAGCAGATTCTGACTAGGGAAAACTAGGGGAAATATCCATGAAGACACGTAATGAGACAAAAAAAAAAAAAGGTATTCTTTTTGAACGAAAATGTTATATGATTTCTGCCAATAAAGTATTAATAATTTCAGCTCAATAAAATTGGGGTTGGGAGAACCTATCTATCCAAAAATATGTTATGAAATAAAACCTCTGATGACTGAAAGTTTTGGAGCAGGGGCTGATAATCAGTTGTTACAGGTGTGAGAAAAGAAATAGTAGTGGTAGGTGGAAAGCTCTCCAATATCTTCAGTAGTAGGGGAAATTTTATATGCAAAACAAAATGCCACCACAGAGTATACATGTCATAAGAGAAAGACAAACTGATAGTAGAATTCAAAGAAAAGTCTGCTGTTTTGGATGTGAATTTCTAACTGAATTCTTTGAGCTCCTTTCTTTTGTTATCAGCTGACCACAAAAGTGAAGGTACAACATAATCAATGTAAGGTTAAATCTGAGAGAGCATAAAAAGCTGGATTGCTATCAAGAAACAAACTTGCTGCCTTGTAGCTGAAGCCAGCCAGGAAAGCAACTGAAAACCTGCATTAATTCTAGACAGTGAAAAAGAAAACTATACCGGTGCCTTGGCTAGTCATCATAATCATTTCCACACTGGCTTTCCTTTCCACATCCATAACTGGTCATGCCTGGAGACCTGCACCACCAAAGGACGTGTTGTTCTTGAATTTTTCCAGTTTCTATGAAATGTTTATTGCTGAGTTTTAGTTTTAAGCTTCACTTTGAATGATAGCTTATTCCAGAATATTTTAACGTATATACTACAAACTGTTAAGAGATGGAAGGTATCCTCCTTAAAGAAAATGAAATTTTTCCCTATAAAAATATATATATCTATAATAGTTTGAATATTTTAGATCTAAAATTTCAAATCCTAATCACTAGATAAATCCCCACGTTTAAAAAGCAGGTTTTTAAATTTAAAAATAGCAAATTTTGAGATTAAATATTATCTGTCAGTGCACATTAAACTCCACAGAGATTTTTTTCCTCTTTATTATTTTCTGGAAGTGGAAAGATATTTCTTAGTGGGCCAACTAAATGACCTATTAATATGAGCTGCTATTTTTTGAGCCAGATAATGTGCTATGCACTTTATATCCATTATCATCCATTACCATATCTGTTCTTCACAACAACTCTATCAAGTAGACACTATTAGAAATTCCAATTTAGTGATATATGAACTGGAGCACAGAGGAATTAAGCAATTTGCCCAGGATTGCACACCAAATTAAGTGGTAGGCCCAGAATCCTTTCCCAGAACGCTCCCCAATTCCAAAGCACATGCCATGCCTACTATGGTGTTCTGCTTAATTCTCCCTGATCCTGGGGTTTGTTTTGTTTTTAGAAAATTAAGATTCAGGTGAACTCTAGAGTTTTTAAATAACCCTAAAGAGTAGCATTCAGTGGGAAAAAGTAGTTCTAAATAAGCAACATTCAGTCTAAAGACGTGTACCATACAGAAGAAAGTACACGATTTTAGAGTACGAGATTCTTAATATTTTAGGGTCAACTGTATGATCTGTTCAGCCTTCCTCAAGTCCTCTGAGCTACGATGGGCTCCTTGAAGGATGGCACTCAGGCAACCACCTGCATTCAGTACATTCCAGAAACTGCTCTGCCCATTATTCATTGGTGGGTTATGGTGACGCCATCACAAAGTCAAACAAAAGCAACTCTAACTACTCTTATGGCACCCAGAGAAGTTCTCAGTGCCTTCTCCACTCCTCACTATCAATCTACATGACACCATTCAGCAACAATTAGCTATTCCTACTGTTGCTGGACCGCAACAACTAATATTATACTCAAGATTATGATTCCTGACAGTATCCTTTTAAAGCAACTATTTTTATCTTATTTCATTCATCATTGAAACTTGCTTGTGTTTTAATCCTGCTATTCCCAATGGTCTTGAGGACTGATCTAAAAATCTATTCTAACACTACAGTTACTTATAGATTTTTATGGCTTGATATATAACTGTATGTTTAACTTTGTTCCATCTAATTATTTCTGAGTTTTGTCTCTTATTCCCCTGAACCCATATTCACATTTTTTCAAAGTTCTTCAAACCCATTTTTTTCAACATGGATTTTGTTGTCAAATTAACTGATATAAAAAGCATACAAAAACTAGTAAGCTGTTGTGTAAATTGAAATAAAAATTTCCAGAATACTCACTTAGAGTATGCCATAGAGAAACCCAAAAACATCACTCAGAAAAAACAGTCAACGTCCTTCCAAGTAAAATGGATACTATCATTCATCCTAGGCAGTATTGTACAAATAACATTTTATTGGATATGTTGAAAGGTGACATGCAGTAGTGTTTTAAAAGAAAGCTGTCAACTTTTTCTATTGGTTTGAAAGGTGTATTTTAAGGAAAGAAAACCTTTGATAACCTAGATTAGCCTTGGAGTTACAGCTAGGCAGGAATACAGCAGTTAAAGACAAAAAGAGAAACCAAATAATGGGTCCAGTTAAGCAGTCACATAAAATTTTTCACATAATGATATAAAACCTAATTACAAAATGACAGGCATTCTAAATCACCCTGCCTTGATTGATTTGAGTTGTACTCATAATATTTAAATTCACGTTCTGTCACTGGTATATTGTATTTAAGCACTGGCTAATACTCATCTTCCATGAATTATCAGGCACCACAGACATATATGTGGTAGTAAGTGGCAAGAAGAAGAAAAAGAGTAAATGTTTTCACCAAGTCTACAAATATGAACCAAGGAGCAGCAACAGCCATGTGTTGAAGCTCATCAAGCTCAAAGACATATTCCTCAACACTTGGAAACTTTCAATCATGCATTTTACCTGATTCAGTATTATAGTCTTCCAGTTGTCCAAGCCAAACATTTTGGATGTAATATTTTTATTTATTTCTTTTTCTCACATCCTACATCCAATTCACCAGCAAATCCTGTAGTTTCTACTTTCAAATTATATGCTGAATCCACTTCTCACCTGTACCACTACCCACCCCCAAGCCTGTTCCAACCCACTTTCATCTCACTTAGAATATTGCAATAGTCTCCTCCTTAAGTAGTCTCTCCGCTTCCACTCTTACACGCTCAGTTTGTTCTTAACAGAACAGCAAGAACAATCCTTTTAAAACATGAGAAAGTTGAAGTTACTCTCTGCTCATAACTTTCAAGGGCTTCCCACCTCATTCATAATAAAGCTAAAAGACTCATCGCGGCCTACCATGTCCTATAATTTAACCACTCTGCTCCATCACCACTCCTCTACACTTTTCTGTGTTTACAGATTTAGTTTTAATTGAAAAATAATAATTCTGTATATTTATGAGATATCATGTGATGTTTTCATCTATCTATACATTGTAAAAGATTCAATCAAGCTAATTAACACATCCATCATCTCACCAACTTATTTTTCTTTGGAGAGGATTTTAAAAATCTATTCCTTTAGTAATTTGAAATATACAGTATATTGTTATTAACAATGAAGCTCTTCCTTTATTACTCTTTTTTTTTTTTTTTTTTTTGAGACGGAGTCTCGCTCTGCCGCCCAGGCTGGAGTGCAGTGGCACGATCTCGGCTCACTGCAAGCTCCGCCTCCCGGGTTTACGCCATTCTCCTGCCTCAGCCTCCCGAGTAGCTGGGACTACAGGCGCCCGCCACGTCGTCCGGCTAGTTTTTTGTATTTTTTTAGTAGAGACGGGGTTTCAGCGTGTTAGCCAGGATGGTCTCGATCTCCCGACCTCGTCATCCGCCCGTCTCGGCCTCCCAAAGTGCTGGGATTACAGGCTTGAGCCACCGCGCCCGGCCCCCTTTATTACTCTTTTTCTTACTTCACTCCAGCCACATTGTCCTGCTTGGTGTTCTGCCAACATACCCAGTTCATTACAGCAGCTGTCTTTATTTGGAATTCAATCCCACTCTCCCCATTCCACCCAAAATACCTTCATAACTCTCTCACTTTCTTTAAGTTTAGGTTCAAATATCACCTAATCAAAGAGGCCTTCTTTGCTAATTTATATAAAATGACAAGCACACACCTCACCCCTTATCTCCCATTGCCTTTATCCTGATTTATGTTTCTCTACACAATATTTACCACATGCTTATCATGCATCTTTGTATTTTTCACCCTCTCTCCACTAAAATACAAGCTCCATGAAAGCAGAGACTTGCTTTATTCTAGATCTCCTAGCCCTAAACTTAGAATCATGCCTAGAACTGAGTAGAATCTAATAAATATTTGTTGAATTAATGAATAAATAAGTTCATTAATAAGGGGTATAATTTTAATAATTTATAACAACTTCTCTGTGATTTCAGCAAGCATTATTTCCCTTTGAAAAGGAACATTTTCCATTTTTTTAGTTTTTCTGTAAAGAAAACCACTGTATAAATGTTAACTTTTCTTTACTTTTTTCTTTACTTTTTGTTTTTTTGAGACGGAGTTGCCCTCTGTCGCCCAGGCTGGAGTGCAGTGGTATGATCTCTGTTCACTGCAACCTCCGCCTCCCAGATTCAAGCAATTTTCCTGCCTCATTCTCCCAAGTAGCTGGCATTACAGGCATGCACAACCACGCCTGGATAATTTTTGTATTTATAGTAGAGACGGGGTTTCACCGTGTTGGCCAGGCGGGTCTTGAATGCCTGACCTTGTGATCCCCCGCCTTGGCCTCCCAAAGTGCTGGGATAACAGGTATGAGCCACAGCGCCCAGCCCAGCTTTTCTTTACTGATATAACCTTAAAGTTGGAAGTGATTTCAAAGTTTCTCTAGCTTAATTGCTCCTTTCCACAACAATACATCACATCTTTGAATATCTTTGACTATTAGAAAATTCCTGCTATGTTGAACTAAAATCCACTTATTTGTAACATGCATCCTTTGAATCATGTTCAGTTATGTTCTTATATGTTCAGAAAGAATATTTTAAGAAAAAAGTGAACTTGGAGAAAAGATCCTAAAGCAGAATTTAAGAACCTAAAAATTGTTTCAATAAAGGAAATTATTCCCATGGTAATATGTCACCTATATCTTATTTAGAACTGACTGTTTGCCTCATTCTCTGAGTAAACAGACCCTGCTAGAAAGAGGCCATTACCTTAGGAGACTTAAACTCAAAATGGCTGCCCTTATACCACAGGTGTCACATGAAAAATAAGCAAGAATGATACAGTAGTATTCTGAGAAATGCTAAAAAGCTATGAAAAATTGTTTTAAAGATTCCTATAGAAAACCAAGATTTAAAGTCACAGGTAAGAATATTGGGACAGAGATTTACATCATTAGATAGGTAGTTATATTTCTACAAATTCTACTATGTGTGATATGTGTGTCACTTTATTATAATAGAGATATTTTTAAAGTTTTTTTATTTAAAAAGATATTTTTAGAGAAAAAGCATGCGATGAAAACACTAACATGAGATTTAGCCTCTGTATTAGTCCATTTTCACACCGCTGATAAAGACATACCCAAGACTGGGCAATTTACAAAGGGAAGAGGTTTAATAGACTTACAGTTCCACATGGCTAGGGAGGCCTCACAGTCATGGTGGAAGGCAAGGAGAAGCAAGTCATGTCTTACATGGATGGGAGCAGGCAAAGAGAGAGAGCTTGTGCAGGAAACTCCTCTTTTAAAAGCCATCAGATCTCATGAAACTCATGCACTATCACAAGAACAGCCCAGGAAAGACCTGCCCCCATGATTCAGTTATCTCCTACCAGGTCCTTCCCACAATACATGGGAATTCAAGATGAGATTTGGGTGGGGACACAGCCAAACCAAATCATTCTGCCCCTGGCCCCTCCCAAATCTCATGCCACCAAATTTCAAAACCAATTATCCCTTCCCAAGAGTCCCCCAAAGTCTTAACTCATTTCAGCATTAACTCAAAAGTCTTAACAGTCCAACATCTCACTTGAGACAAGGCAAGTCCCTTTTGCCTATGAACCTGTAAAATCAAAAACAATTTAGCTCCTTCCTAGATACAATGAGAGCACTGGGTAAATACAGTCATTCCAAATGGGAGAAATTGGCCAAAACAAAGGGGCTACAGGCCCCATGCAAGTCCAAAATCCTACAGGGCTGTCAAATCTTAAAACTCCAAAATGATCTCCTTTGACTCCATGTCTCGCATCCGGGTTGTGCTGATGCAAGAGGTGGGTTCCCATGGTCTTGGGCAGTCTGGCTCTGTGGCTTTGCAGGGTACAGCCTCCCTCCTGGCTATTTTCACTGGCTGGTGTTGAGTGCCTGTGGCTTTTCCAGGTGCATAGTGGAAGCTGTCAGAGGATCTACCCTTCTGGGGTCTGAAGGATGGTGGCCACCTTCTCACAACTCCACTAGCCAGCGTCCCAGTGAGGACTCTGTGTGGGCTCTCCCACACCACATTTCCCTTCCCCACTGCCCTAGCATAGGTTCTTCATGAGTGCTCCACCCCTGCAGCAAACTTCTTCCTGGACATCCAGGTGTTTCCATACATCCTCTGAAACCTAGGCAGAGGTTCCTAAACTTCAATTCTTGATTTCTATGCACTCGCAGGCTCAACAACACATGGACACTTCCAAGACCTAAGGCTTGCACCCTCTGAAGTGATGGCCCGAGCTCTACCTTAGCCCCTTTCAGCCATGGCTAGAGCAGCTGGGATGCAGAGCACCAACACCCTAGACTGCACAGAGCATGGCGACACTGAACCCGGCCCATGAAACCAATTTTTCCTTCTATGCCTCCAGGCCTATGATAGGAGGGGCTACTGTGAAGAACTCTGTCATGCTCTGGAGAAATTTTCCCCATTTTCTTGGAAACTAACATTTGGTTCCTTGTTACTTATGCAAATTTCTACAGCCAGCTTGAATTTCTCCTCAGAAAATGGGATTTTCTTTTGTATCACATTGTCAGGTTGCAAATTTTTCAAACTTCTATGCTCTGCTTTCCTTATAAAACTAAATGCCTTTAACAGCACCAAAGTCACCTCTTGAATGTTTTGCTGCTTAGAAATTTATTCTGCCAGATACCCTAAATTATTTCTCTCAAGTCCAAAGTTCCACAGACCTCTAGGGCAGGGGCAAAATGCTACCAGTCTCTTTGCTAAAATGTAACAAGAGTCACCTTTGCTCCAGTTCCCAACAAGTTCCTCATCTCAATCTGAGACCACCTCAGCCTGGATTTCATTGCCCATATCATTATCAACATTTTGGTCAGAGCCATTCAACAAGCCTCTAAGGAGTTCCAAACTTTCCCACATTTTCCTATCTTCTTCTGTGCCCTCCATACTGTTCCAAACTCTTCCTGTTACCCAGTTCCAAAGTCGCTTCCACATTTTTGTGTATCTTTTCAGCAGCACCCTACTTTACTGGTACCAATTTACTGTACCATTTTCATGCTGCTGATAAAGAAGTACCTGTGACTGGGCAATTTACAAAAGAAAAAGGTTTAATGGGCTTACAGTTCCACATGGCTGGTGAGGCCTCACAACCATGGTGGAAGTCAAGGAGGAGCAAGTCACATCTTACACAGATGGCAGTAGGTAAAGAGAGAGACCTTGTGCAGGGAAACTCCTCTTTTTAAAACCATCAGATCTCATGAGACTTATTCACTATCACAAGGATAGCATGGGAAAGACCTGCCCCTATGATTTGATTACCTCCTACCAAGTCCCTCCCACAACACGTGGGAATTCAAGATGAGATTTGGGTGGGGACACAGCCAAACAATATCAGCCTCTTAAATCTTTAAATATATAATATATTATTATTAAAAATAGGTACAATGTTCTACACTAGATCTTTAGAAACTATTTTTCTTACTTAACTAAAACTTTAAGTCTATTGATTAGCAATGGACCATTTCCCCCTCCTTCCAGCCTAGGTAACCACCATTGTATATTTGATTCTATGAATTTTTCTATTATAGATACTTTATATAAGTGGAATCATGCAGTACTTGTCTTTCTGTGACTGGCTTATTTCACTTAGTTAAGTGTCTTCAAAGTTCATGTTGTCATATTCTGTAAATTTCCTTCTTTTTAAGACTAAATGACATTCTATTATATATTCCACACATTTATGTTGCTTCTATATCTTGGCTATTGTTAATAGTGCTGCAGTGAAGATGGAAATTCTAATAACTCTCTGAGATCAGGATTTCAATTCTTTCAGATAAATACTCCAAAGTGGGATTGCTGGATCATATGGTAGTTATATTTTTAATTTTTTGAAAAATCTTCCTACTGTTTTCTATAGCATATATACCATTTTGCATCCCCACCAAACGTGTGTAAAACTTCCAGTTTCTCCACATTCTTGGCAACACTTCTTGTCTTTTGTCTTACCATCGTGTCATGCACTTATTTATCATCTGTATATAATAGTCTCCCCTTATTTACTTACGGTACATATGTTCTAAGATACTCAGTGAATGTCTGAAACCACTGATAGTATCAAATCCTATATATACTATGTTTTTTTCCTATATGATAACCAAGCTACTAAGCGACTAACAGGCAAGTTGTATATACAGCATGGGATACATTGGACAAAGATATAATTCATGTCCTTAGTAGGGTGGAGCAGGACAGCACAAGTTTGCACCATGCAACTCAGGACAGCATGCAATTTAAAAATGATGGATTGTTTATTACTGGAATTTTCCATTTAATATTTTTGGTTTTGGAAAGCAAAACCATGGCCAGGAAGAACTACTGTATTATCTTCAGTGAAATGTCTCTTCATGTCTTTTGCTCATTTCTTACTTCAGTTACTTTTTAATGTAAACTTTTGGAGTTCTTTATATTCTAAAATTTGTCTTTAGCAAATGTGTCAGGTTTGCAAATATTTTCTCCCAGTTTGAAACTGGCCTTTTGTCCCATAATCCTTGGAATCATTGTAAAGCATCATATAATCTATAAACAGTTTTATTTCTTTTTTTTCTGATGCTTTTTGTTCCCTTTCTTGCTTATTTCACTAGTTAAAATTTCTCACACACTATGTTGAATAGCAATGTTAGGTCAACATTTTTGTCTAGCCCCAGTCTTAGGGGAAAGTGTTCAGTTTTTTAAGTTTGACATTAACTGGGGATTTTTAAAGATGTTTAAAGTTGTGGAAGTTTCCCCTTATTCCTAGTCTTCTGAGAGTTTTTCTCATGAATGGGTGTTTAATTTTGTCAAATGCTTTTCCTGAATAAACCAATATAGTCATATGATCTTTTTCTTTAGTCTGTTAATGTTGTTATTAAATTTATTTTCAAATATTGAGCCAGCTTTTTCTATTTGTGAATTCTATTTGTTAGTCTTTTGTTAAGAAGTTGTTATCTATATTCATGAGAGATACTGGTCTTTAGTTTTCTTTTTTACATTGTCTCTTTTTGGTTTTAGTATCAGAATAACACTTGCACCATGGAATTAGTAAGGAAGTATTCTCCCCTCTCCTGTTTTCTGGATCAGATTGTATAGAATGAGTGTGAATTCTTAAACATTTGGTAGAACTATCCAGTGAAAGTATCTGGGCCTGCAGCTTTCTTTTTGAGGGGAAATGTTTAATTATAAACTTGATTTCCTTGTTAAAGGGCTATCAAATTATCTATTTCATATTGTGCAAATTGGATTTAGGTTTTTTGAGACAAAATTGGTCCATTTCATCTAAGTTGTCAAATTAGTGTTTTTGGAGTTGTCTGAGGTATTGCCTTACTAGGCATTTGATGTCTTCAAGATCTGCAGAGAGATCTCCCATTTCATTTCTGATATTTGTTATTTGTGTCTTCTCTCTTTTTACTTTGCTATAGTTTTGTCAGTTTTATTCATATTTTCAAGAAACAGCTTTTTGTTTCATTGATCTTTTATATTGCTTCTCTGTTTTTAATTTCACTGATACATGCTCTTGTTTTATTGCTTTCTTCTTTCTGCTTGCTTTGGATTTATTTTGCTCTTTTATGGATACTGAAGTGGAAGCTTAGATTTGTGAGACTTTTTCCTCTTTTTCTAATGTAATCATTTAGTGCTACAAATTTACCTCTTGAAATTTCTTTAGCTAAATTCTACGAATTTTTATATATTGTATTTTCATTTTTGTTCAGTTCAGTGCAGGTTTTTATTTCCTTCAAGACTTCTTCTTAGTCCCATGGAATTTTTAGGCATGTATTGTTTAGTTTCAAAGTGTTTGGGGGTTTTCCTGTTAATTTTCCTTCATCAATTTCAAGTTTTATACTATTGTGGTCAAAGAATACAATCTGTATGATATCAATATTTTTAAATTTGTTTATATTTGTTGAGTAACTCTGAATATTGTGTCTCTTGCTATGGGTACTTGAAAAAAATGTCTTCTTCTGCTGTTGGGTGGAATGTTCTGTAGATGTTAACTAGATCCTGTTGGTTCACAATACTGTTGAGTTCTTCTATAGTCTTACTGATTTTATGTCTAATTATTGCATCAGTTGTTGAGAAATGGATGTTGAAATATCTAACAATAATTGTGAATTTGCCTATTATTACTTTCAGTTTTATTCCTTTTTCTTTACATATTTTACACTTTGGTTGTGTGGTGCACATACATTTGGATTGTTTGGTGGGTCGATGCATTTGTCATTGTGTAATGTCACTCTCCATTCCTTGTAATTTCTTTGCTCTGAATTCTAAATTACTTGATATTAATATAGCCACTCCTCCTTTATTTTCCTGAATGCTTGCACATATTTTTCATCCTTTTACTTTTGACTTATGTGTATAAATATATTTAAAGTGAGTTTTCTGTAGAAAACTCATGCAGTTGGTCTTGTTTTCTATCCATTCTGCCTATCTTTGTCTTTTAATTGATGCATTAGTGTAAATGATCTAAATGCACCAACTGAAAGTCAGAGAGGAATATTATATAAACTTTAATGTAATCATTGATATATCAAGGCTTGTCTGCCATTTTATTCTGTTTTCTGTTGATTTTTCTGGTCTCTTTCTCTCTCTTATTTTTTTTTTAGTCTTCCTGTATGTTACTTGAACATATTTTAGAATTCCATTTTGATTCATGTCTAGTGTTTTTGAGTGTTATTTCTTCTGATAAAAGTTTTAGTGGTTATCCTAAGTATTACATTAGAATCTACTGGTATTAACATTTTACCAGTTTGAATGAAGTGTATAAACTTTACACTCTCTATGTTTCTTTATCCTCCCCAACTTGTAATTGTCTTAAATATTTCCTCTACACAAATTGACAACTGCATTACACAGTGTTATAATTTTTTTCAACTGTCAAGTATAAATTACAAAACTGAAGAAGAGAAATTAAGTCTATTGGATATATCCATATTTTTGTTGTATGTTTTTTCTTCATTTCTTCTCTTTTTTTTTCTTTTTTAACAAAACAGAAGCATGTTTCATTTCAATCCTGTTGAGGGAGAGGGATGGAAAACACAAAATAAAGCGAGGGGTCTCTTTATATGATATACACATCAGAATCAACTACAATGAATAATACCCATTCCACCCCTCCCTCACCAACTCCTATGTGGGTTCCAAGGCCAGCTGAGAATAGATGGGACAAGAATTAAGACACTTTGGCACAGTAACATGGCCAATGCACCCAAAGATGGAGAGAAGAGAATTTCCCAGGGAGCAAGGCCCTGGGCCTCAGCTGCTTCCCCAGTGGAGGGGGAATGCGAAAACTTTGGCTCAGCAGGAAGGCAGTTGTCAAAAATCAGGGTTACCTTAACTGGACTCTCCAGATCACAGACTACGGGCTGAATAGAGTCAACATGTCTATCCAGTCCATTCTGTTCTCTGCTTTCTTTAAGATCACTTCTCTTCAGGCTTCCGATTATTAAGGGTTTGCCTGCTTCTCCTCTTCATCTTGGAAGGCAGGGGGAGTAAGTGCTTATTCTGCCCTTCCTATATCTAGGCTACTTAATTACTATTTTCTTGGCTCTAAAAAGACAGAAGCCAACTAACAAGTCCGGCTTTCTTGGTGAAAGTCGGCTTGAAAGAGCCCTTGTGTTGGCAAAACTGCTTCTGCAAATTTTTTTTTCTTTTTTTTTTTTGAGCCTGCCCCTTATAGACCCTCCCTAAACTTGTTCAGATACCTCAATTGTGTGAGATGTGGGCAGAAAAGACTTGGTCCCTCTCCAGAGCTGGATTAAGCAATCCCATCTTTGATTGGAGATGGGGATGAGAAAGCAGGTGCTAGCAGGGGAAAGGACTGGAGAAAGCAAGGCAGTTTACACTTGCTTGCAGATTCAAGCCTGTGGACTGTGAAGAGCCACCCAAGCTCCAGCGAAGAGGAAATCTCTGACACAGTAAGAACAAGTGAATATTTTAGCAGCAACCCTGTAATTCCCATAGACCAAAAGAGAATGTGTTTAAAAAAAGAAAAAAAAAAAAAAAGACTGAGTGAGCAGAATCCAGCCCTCCATCTTCAACCATCTTCAATTTGAATAAAATTAACTCATACAGCCAATACTGCTCAAGTACAATCATGAAGACAGATGGAACTGCTGAAATTCACACCAAAACAAAGAATAGGATCAAGTGGACTGTCACCTTAATCCCAAGCACCTCCCAATGAATTAAGACATCTGTTTTAATTTTAATGGAAGGGAAGTTTAAAAAGGGAAAGCCCTGAGATTTGGGAAAATTAGCAGCTAAAGCCAGAAACTAGGTTAAGGTCCTTGTGGCATTCCAGACTGGGAGTAGAATGGGAGAAGGAAAACAGGTGGTAGGTTCCTGCTGTCCTTTGGCTTTACATCTTTCCCCTGCCCTCCCATTCCTCCCAACAGCTTGATGCAGCTATTGGCCTGCCAGAGGGGACGTAATGCCCAGACCAACTTTTTATTGAGCTTATGCAGCTAACAGACTTGTAAACAGTGCCAATTGACAAAGTTTTGCTGAATATTACAGCTTGTGCCCACTCAACACACCTCTCTCTGAGATTAAAAACAAAAAAACCAAAGTAAACAAATACTGAGAGAGAATGAAGAGACACATCTTGAGTCTTCCAGGAAGGTAAAATAAAAAACGCCACATGGCTTGGTCCCAGGCGTTTGCCATGCCTAGAGTGCTGCTGCTATCACCACTCTCTCCCCTCCCTGCCAGTGGCTAGGTAGAGGTAGGGGAGAAGGGTCATTTTGGACATGCTGCAAATACAGCATTTGCTGGTGTTGACACCCTCCTGGGGCTGTGGTGGCAGACTGCTGTGTCAGGAGCCCATTTCCTGGGAGTAGCAGAGGGAGCCCAGGTCCTCAAGACAGCCTGAGATGGCAGCCCATGCACCTCAGCAGGGGTACCTTGCCCTTTTCTCCAGTGCGGTTCAGCATTGAGGTTGTCTATTCCCAGTCGGTGATAAAACCTGAGCTGTTTTTCTTGTAGGTTCCCCCTCCTTTCCCCAATTTGGGGGAGTAGTGGGAGGGAACAGGGAAGGATCACTGAGGGGGCAGGGGGATACCCCTGGGATCGGTGACCTGGCCCTCTTGCAGGTTCTTCTCTAGTTGTGCAAGCCAGCGTTTTGTGGTGGTGTCATATTTTAGCACCTGGACGAAGGTTGTGTCTTTCAGCTGGATAAATATTTACAATTTCCTGTAAAAGTGCTGCAATAGTACCAAATGAATGCCACTGCATGGGTGCAAGGTCAGGAACAGATTCTCGCTTCTTAGCTCCAGCAAAGCATTTTCCCTTGTCTCAGGACTGGACAGCTCATTGATCCACTGATAGATCTTTTCTCTATCCACTTGTGCCAGTGCAGTAGGCACAGGCGCAGCCGTCAACAGGCTGTGCATGTTGTGAGCGGCCGTGGCTCTCCTTCCACAGCCCGACGCGTCCCACCCGTGTCCCCGCTTCAGCACCCCTGCGGTGGAAAATAATGAGCCGCCACAGCCTCTATCCGCCTCCGGTTCCCTCCGCCCCCTTCACGGCCCTCTGACCTCTCACCCCTGACCACACCCACACATCCTCTTCCCCTCCAGGCCCTCAGCCTAGTTAACAGTCCTAGAGTATGTCCTTTGCTCCTTAAGATTTAGGACCTGAAGGACATCCGCGACCACTAGTCCCCGCAACTCCTGGCTTTGAGCAGGTATTTCTAGAGAGCAGCATGAACTCCGACCCTCCTCCAAAGGCCAGTGAACGGCGGGAAATGATGGACAGTCCCGGGAAGACTACTATTCTCTTCATTTCTAATGTTCCAAGATTTCTTTTTTCAGAATTTACTTTCTGTTTAGACAACTTCCTTTAGCCATTTTTTAGGGTAGGTAGCTGTTGACAAATTCTCTTAGTTTTCATTCATCTCAGAATATTTTTTTTCTTCATGAATAATATTTTCACCCAATAGGAAATTTTGGGTTAATTCTTTTCTTTAAACACTTTACAATGTTGTAATGCCTAAACTTTCTTCTAGCATCTATGGTTTCTGATGAGAAATCGGCTGTCATTTGAATGTTTTTTTCCCCCTTTAGGGAATGTGTTTTTTCTCATTGGCTGTTATCACCACTGTGTTCCAGATTCCCTGGCCAGTTTGTCTTCTTCTATCTTCCTTTCACACCTTTCAGAGTCTTCTTATTTGTTTTTTGTTGTTGCTTTTGTTTGTTTGGTTTTTTGGTTTTGTTTGTTTGTTTTTTAAACAGGATCTGACTGTGATGCCTGGCTGGAGTGCAGTGGTGCATTCTTGGCTCACAGCAAACTCTGTCTCCCAGGCTCAAGTGATCTTCCCACCTCAGCCTTATTTGCTCTTTATTTAATGTCTAGAGTTTTTAGTTGCACTGAGAGGGAGAAATAAGGAAAATCAAATCTACACTATTCTCCCCTAAGTGGGACCTCCTTAAAATTTTTATTTAAAAAGTGAAAAAATAGTCCTCTACAGCCAAAATCAAATTCCCATCATATACTTATTACTTTTACTTATTAAATTTTACTTTTACTGAATATTGTGTAATTAGAGTTTGCCTACTGCTGAATATCTCTTAATTACAAATATAATACCTAGGAAAAAATAGCCTCTGTAAGGCCAGCATTGAAAATTATTCAGTGGTAATAAATGTTGCAATACATGCAGTGCAAAATACCTGGTTTTAAAAGAAGTTGTGAGCACAACCAGCCTTTTAAGTCTATTGAGTTATCAGGCCAAATTATATTTAGCTATTTCTACTCTAACTAGACTATAGACTATAGATATTCTATTCCTTATATTTCTGTATAAAACCCTGACTAATAAAGGTTTTGGTGCCAGCAGTGGTTCTAGAGGGGAACCGAATTTTAAGCATGAATATTCTAAATTGGTTTTCTAGAATTTCTGGAATTGGCTTTCTAATCTAATTAAAGTCCAGTAATAAAGAGAGCAATGATATAACATGGCAATAGAGAGATATAAAATATCTGAATTTGGTACTACCACTTATAAGAAGCAAAGAGCTGGCCAGGTGTGGTGGCTCATATCTATAATCGCAGTACTTGGAAGGCTGATGCAGGATGATCGCTTGAGCCCAGGAGTTCAGGATCAGCCTGAGCAACACAGGAAGACCTTGTATCTATAAAAAATTAAAATTAGCCAGGAGGTGAGCATACCACTGCACTCCAGCCCATGCAACAAAGCAAGATCCTATTGAAAAAAAGAAAGGAAGAAAGAAAAAGAAAGAAAGAAGCTGCGTGTCTACTTTAGAACATTTTTTAAAACTAATAGAATAAGACTAGCTGGTTGCTCCTAATATTGCTGGACCAAAAAAAAAAAAAACAAAAAAGAGGATGCACTCAGGGATTCAAATTCCTCAGTGAAGAGCTTTTAAAATGACCAGAAATCTCCTATGTTTGCTCTGAACAAAACCCTTATCTCCTGCAGCTACAGGGCTGAGCTTGCTGGAAATCAAACATGGGTCCTCTCCTATGACTGGCTAAATTACCATTCAAGATGAACTATCAGCCTCTCAGAGTGTCTACTGTTAAAATGAAGGTTGAATGGAAAGAATGAGATATTGTAAGTTGGGATGGGGACTTGTGGGAAGACCCTAATGATGCTGGAGATAATAAGCTTCTAAATTCTGATGAGTCTTCTTTGACAGTGAAAGAGATCTCCTCACTCCAAGCAGTAGCAACCTTCCCACACCTTTTATTATCAGCCTTTCTATGCCTAGCTGAGTATTAACCTTGCATTGACTGAGAAAACTGTAATGGCCTCCCCTGAAGCAGTAGCCCTACAAGACAATGCTGATTCTCCTAGGGATCCACCTCCACCAAAGACCCACCTATTTGTTTCTAGACCTATAAATAAACTTGAGTTCCAGCAGGCCCCTAATGTAAGGTACAAAATGTGACCCATTAGAAGGTACATTACACTCCAAAAGAACTACCTGAGTTTTCTAATTTATACATATTACAATCTAGGAAACATGTGAGGGAATGGATTCTAAAGGTGTGGAATAACCATAGAAGGAACATAAATATGGATCAGGCTAAATCTATTGATACTGGCTCACTAAGCAGAGATTTTGCATTTAATCTTGAGCTCAGGGAGCTAGAATGAACTCTAGTAGTACATTTGGTTGGTGGGCTGAAACGGACCAAAATGTGGCCCACAGTAAGGAAACTGGAAATGCCCAACCTACCTTTGTTGAATGTAGAGGAATAAATACAAACACTTAAGGAGATTAAGGAGATTAGAATGTTAGAGTGGATTTGTCATTGAAGACCTGCCCACCCATGCTGGGAGGACCCAGAAGACTTATCTTACTTACATTACTGTGAGAAATAAATCTGTGAGGAGAGCTTCAACACTGGGCTAAAGGGCTCAAGATTGCTCTTCTCAGTAAGCCAGAACTTACAGTGGAAACTGCACATGCTACACTGAGAAACATAAATACAATGAGACTAATTAGATGTTACAGTGGCAGGAGCCAAGTGAAAGCACTCAGCTATCAAAAGCATGGAGGGCATTGTTACTGTGGTGGATAACAAAGCAAAAACAGCAAGCAGAATGGTCTGACTCGTGCAGGCCTGTGTCATTAGCTAGTTGATCATGACGTTCCTAGAAGTGAAATGAATAAGAAACCATGAAATATACATTTGATCTGTATAAGCAGAAAAGTTCTAAGTCAAGTAAACAAAAGTCTAATCTGAATCAGAAAAACAGAGACATATGCCCCTTAATCTGTTTTTCTACCTTAGCCGGTTTACAGACTCAGAACACCTTGGGTGAAAGGGTAGCCAATTCCCCTTGAGGAACAGCCCTGGTACATTGCCAAAAATTTGTACAGCTAATCTTTCTCCCACCCTTTCCCAAAGGGACATACAGTTATCAGGATTTCATTGAGGAAAAGGAAATAATCAGAGTTTTTAGGGGCTCCTGGGCACTGGCTCTAAACTAACATTAATTCCTGGAGACCCAAAACATCACTGTGGCCTACTAGTCACAGTAGGAATTTATTGAGTCAGATGACCAATGGAGTTTGAGCTCAAGTCCATCTCACAGAAGGTCCGCAAATCCATCCTGTGGTTATTTTTCTAGTTCTGAAAAAGCATAATTAGAGTCAGCCAAGTGAGGTGGCCTACGCCGGTAATCCCAGTGCTTTGGGAGGCCAAAGCTAATGGATCACTTGAGTTTGAGACCAGCCTGACCAACATGGTGAAACCCTGTCTCTACTAAAAATGCCAAAAATTAGCCAAGCATGGTGGTGCTCGCCTGTAGTTACAGCCTGTAGTTACAGCCTGCAGTTCCAGCTACTCAGGAGGCTGAGGCACGAGAATCACTTGAACCCAAGAGGTGGAGGTTGCAGTGAGCCAAGATCATGCTATTGCAATCCAGCCTGGGTAACAGAGTGAGGCTCTGTCTCAAAAAATAAATAAATAATAGAATAAATACACTCAGCCACTGACAGAATCCCCACATTGATTCCTAATCTATCGAATGAAGGCTACGTTGGGGGAAAAAATGGAAGCCACTAGAACTGCCTCCACCTAGGAAAATAGTGAGCCAGAAACAACCCTGTATTCCTACAGAGATTGTAGAGATTAGTGCAGCCATAAAGGACTTGAAAGAGGCAGTGTAAAGAGGATGTGGAGAAATAGGAACACTTTTACACTGTTGGTGGGACTGTAAACTAGTTCAACCATTGTGGAAAACAGTGTGGTAATTCCTCAAGGATCTAGAACTAGAAATACCATTTGACCCAGCCATCCCATTACTGGGGATATACCCAAAGGATTATAAATCATGCTGCTATAAAGACACAGGCACACGTATGTTTATTGTGGCACTATTTACAATAGCAAAGACTTGGAATCAACCCAAATGTCCACAGTGACAGACTGGATCAAGAAAATGTGGCACATATACACCATGGAATACTATGCAGCCATAAAAAAGGATGAGTTCATGTCCTTTGTAGGGACATGGCTGCAGCTGGAAACCATCATTCTCAGCAAACTATCGCAAGAACAGAAAACCAAACACCGCATGTTCTCACTCATAGGTGGGAACTGAACAATGAGATCACTTGGACACAGGAAGGGGAACATCACACACCGAGTTCTATTGTGGGGAGGGGGGAGGCATTAGGATAGCATTAGGAGATATACCTAATGTAAATGATGAGTTAATGGGTGCAGCACACCAACATGGCACATGTATACATATGTAACAAACCTGCATGTTGTGCACACGTACCCTAGAACTTAAAGTATAATTAAAAAAAAAAAAAAGAAAAAGGTAGGGTAGTGGTTCCCAACACATCCCCATTCAACTCTTCCATTTGGCCTATTCAGAAGACAAATGAATCTTACAGAATGACCAGAATGACTATAGATTATTGTAAGATCAACCAGATGGTAACTTTAATTGCAGCTCCTGTACCAAATGTGGTTTCATTACTTGCGAAAATTAACACATTCCTAGTACCTACCATGTAGCCATGGAAAAAGTATACTTTTTCTCCATATTTGTCCATAAGGCCCACCAGAAGCAGTTTGCTTTCAGCTGGCAAAGTCAGAAATACATCACAGTTGTATTTCACATACATATCAACTCTCCAGCACTATGTCATAATTTAGTTCACAGGGATCTTGATCATTGTTCCCTTCCACAAGATACCACACTGGTCCATTACATTGATGATACGTTGATTTGACACAGTAATTAAGAAGTACCAACTACTCTAGACTTAAAGGTAATATATTTTCATGTCAAAGGATATAAAATAAATCTGACTAAAATTCATGGCCCTTCTACTCCAGTGAAATTTCTAGGGATCAGTGGTATGGGACATGTTGACATATTTCTTCTAATGTGAAGAACAAGTTGATGGATCTGGCCCCTCCTACAATAAGAAAAAGGCACAATGTCTAGTGGGCCCCTTTCAATTTTGGAAGCAACGTATTCTTCATTTGGGTGTGTTACTCCAGCCCCCTTACCTAGTGACTTTAAAAGTTGGTAGTTTTGAGTGGGGCTCAGAGCAAAAGAAAGCTCCCCAGTATGTCCAGGCTGATGTGCAAGCTGCTCTGCTACTTGAGCCATATGATCGAGCAGATACAATAGTGGTTGAAAGGTAGAAATGGCAGATGGGATGCTATTTGGAGTCTTTGGCAGACCCTATTGGAAAATTGCAGGGTAGTCCTTTGGAAATTCAGCGCAAAGGTTTGCCATCTACCACAGATAATACTCTCCTTTTAAGAAATGGCCCTTGGCTTGCTACTGGGCATTAGTAGAGGCTGAATGTTTGACAATGGGCCACTGAGTAACCACGGAAACTGAGCTGCTCATCATTTATTGAATGTCATCTGACTTACCATGCCATAAAGTTGGGCATGTACAGCAGCTCTCTGCCATCAAGTGGAAGTGGTACATATGTGATCAGAGCTAAGGACATCCAGAAGGAACAAGTAACATGAAGAATTGGCCCAAATGCCTTTGGTCCCCACCGTTGCTTCACTGCTGTCTCTTTCTGAGTCTGTACTGATGGTCTCATGAGTTGTTTTCTATAATCAGTTGGCAGAGGAAGAGGAGACTCAGGACGGGTTTACAGATGGTTTTGTGTGATATACAAGCACCACAAAAAGACAGCAACAGCACTACAACCACTTTCTAGAACATCACTGAAGGACAATTTCCTGGTGAAGAAAATGTCTCTTGGTGAGCAGAACTTAGGGGAGTGCACCTGGTTGTTCACTTTTCTTAAAAGAAGAAATGGCTTAATTTGTGATTGTATATCAATTCCTGAGCTGGGGCAAAGGGTGGTCAGGAACTAGGAAGGAACGTGATTGGAAAATTACTGACAAGGAAATTTGGGGAAGAAGTATCTGGATAGATCTCAGAATGGGCAAAAAACATGAAGATACTTGTGTCTCATGTGAATGCTCACCAAAGGGTGACCTCAGCAGAGGAGTATTTTAATAATCAAGTGAATAGGATGATTGTTTTTGTGGCTAGCAATCTGTCTCTTTCCCCAGCCACATCTGTCATTGTCCAGTGGGCTCATGAACAAAGTGGCCATGGTGGCAGAAATGAAGGTTAGGTATGGGCTCAGCAACATGGACTTCCACTCACCAAGGTTAACCTGGCTACAGCCACCATTGAGTGATCAATCTGCCAGCAGTAAAAAACACATATGAGTCCCTGATATGGCGTCATTCCCCAGGGTGATCAGCCAGCTACCTGGTGGCAGGTTGATTACATTGGACCACTTCCATCATGGAAGAGCAGTGTTTTGTTCTTACTAAAACCAACATTTACCCTGGATATGGATTTACCTTCAATGCATGCAATACTTCTGCCAAAACTATCATTTGTGGACTTATAGAATGTCTTATCCACCATCATGTTATTCCACACAGCATTGCTTCTGATCCAGGAGTTCCTTTCACAACAAAAGAAGTGCAACAATAGGCCCATGCTTCTGGAATTTCACTGGTCTTTCTATGTTCACCACCATCCTAAAACAGCTGGTTTGATAAAATGGTGGGATGTTCTTCCAAAGACTCAGTTAGTGCCAGCTGGGTGGCAAGAACTTGCAAGGTTGGGGCAAGATTCTGAGGATATGCTCTGAATCAACATCTGATAAATGATGCTGTTTCTACCATAGCCAGGGTTTACAGGTTCAGAAATCAAGGAGTGAAAACAGGAGTGATGCTACTATTACTTGTGACCCACTAACAAAATATTTGCTTCCTATTCATGCAACCTGATATTCTGCTGGCCTGAATGTCCTAGTCTCAAAGAGAAGATACTTCTACCAGGAGACACAGCAATGATTCCACTGAACTGGAAGTTAAGGCTGCCACCTGCCCACTTTGAAATCCTCATGCCTCTGAATCAATAAGAAAAGAACAAAGTTACTATGTTGGTGATTGATGCTAATGACCAGGGGGAAATTGAACTACTACTCTACAATGGAAGTAAGAAAAACAATGTCTTGAATGCAGCAGATCTTTTAAGATGCCTCTTAGTATTAGCATGCCCTGTGATTTAGATCAATGGAAAACTATCACAACTCAATTCAGATAGGACCACTAATGACTTAGACCTTTCAGAAGAAAAGGTTTGGGTCAATCTACCAGACATAGAACCAGCACCATACAAAACGGGTAGTGGAAGAAGATAGTTACATGTACCAGTTATATCAACTACAATCGTACGACAAGTTATAAGAATCTTGTAACCAGTTATAAAAATGAAGCCTGTAATTGTCATGAGTACTTTGTTATGAACATGTGTGTTTGTGTGTGTATCTAAAATATCTTTGTTTTCTTCTCTGTCTTATTCCCTTATCATATAACAAGATGTACTGATTTTATGTGAGTACAACATAAATTTTATTTTACAACAAAGTTATTAAATTACAGAATATTCATAAAAAGGGTAAACAACACTCAAAGATTTACCTCTTCTTTTAGGAAAGGTGTATGATCAGAATGTTGGTGTCCCCCCAAAATTTGTGTGTTGGAACATAATGCTAAATGTGATAGTATTAAGAGGTGGGGCCTTTGGGAAGTGATTAAGTTATAGGGATCCATTTTCATGAAGGGGTTAGTGCGCTTGTAAAAGAAGTTCAAATGAATTCCCTGACCCTCTCCCACCATGTGAGGGCAAGTAGGTGCTTTGAAGCAGAAAGCACACCCTCACCAGACATTGAATATGCTGGTGCCTTGATCTTGGACACCCCTTTTCCAGAACTATGAGCAATACATTTTTATTGCTTACAAATTACTCAGTCTAAGTTATTTTGTTATAGCATTCTGAGCACACTGAGACAGAAGATGGAGTGTATTTTTGGTTGTATGCAGTGTAACTATATCACAGCAGAACTATGGCCTTGCTATTGTCTCTGTCTGGAGATTAAATATAATTTAAGGAGATGCATATGGGTGCCAAGTTGAAAAAGAATGAACTTGTGACAATTAGTTGTATTTGTCAACCTCTCTGGATCAGGGGATGCCTAGTCATCTGGTTAAATGTTACTTACATTACTTCTAAGTGTGTCTATAGGGATGTATCAGAAGGAAATTAGCATTTGAATTAGGAGAATGAGCAAAGAAATTCATCTTCCCCAATGTGAGTGGGCATCACCCAATCCAATGAGGGTTTGAATAGAAGAAAAAGATGAAGTAATGGAATTTTTTATCTCTTTCTCTTTCTTTCCTTGACTGACTGCTGAGCTGGAATATCAGTCTTCTGCCTTCAATGCTTCTGGTTCTCAGGCTTTCAGACTGAGAAGGGAAATCTACACCATCAGCTCTCCAAGTCTCAAGCCTTCAAACTACACCATCAGTCTTTCTGGGTTTCAGAGGAAAGATTCTGAGACTTCTTAGCCTTTATAATCACATGAGCCAATACCTTAAAATAAAATCAATCTCTTTGTAGATATAGATGATAGACACAGGTATAGCCTGTTAATGGTTTCTCTGGAGAACCATAACTAATATACCTCACTTCCCCTCAGAGTCACAAGATAGCTACCAGAGTTTCAGGTATCACATTCATACAAGACAACATCCAGCAGTACAAGAAGCAATCCCAAAATTAAAAATTTAAAAAAAACTTAAAGGAAGCAATCTCGGAACTGGGCACAATGGCTCACGCCTGTAATCCCAGCACTTGGGGAGGCCAAGGCAGGTGAATCACTTGAGCTCAGGAGTTTGAAACCAGCCTGGCCAACATGGTGAAACCCCATCTCTACTAAAAATACAAAAATTAGCTGGGCTGAGGCAAGAGAATCGCTTGAACCCAGGAGGCAGAGGTTGCAGTGAGGCAAGATCATGCCACTCCTTTCCAGCCTGGGTGACAGAGCAAAACTTCGTCTCAAAATATAAATAAATAAATTAATTAAACTAAATTAAATTAAATTAAAGAAGCAATGTCATCCTCTACATCTTTTAATGGCAGAAAGAAAATAATTTCCAGAGGCTCTCTAATAGATTTTCTTTCACATATTAGCAATCTAAATCAGAGTTTCTCAACCTCCGTGCTACGAGCATTTTGGATCTAGTAATTGTTGGGAGGGGCTGTTCTGTGCATTGGGCAGTATTTGCAACGGGCATACAAAAATATTAAAATAGTTATATTAGTACTCTATTCTTAACTTTCAAAGTTTTCATAGCAATATTGAAGCAAGTAAATACATAATTAATAGGCATAATATGCTCTATTGTGCTTAAAATTTCATGACCAGAACTGTTGTAGGAGATGGCCAATAGGACATAGGACTAGCCTGCAGCTACTGCTTAGATGAACACAGCAGCATGTGGAGACACATCATGAACTTTTGCTCTAAGAACTACCATAGGAACACACCAGGAAAGCCAAGAGAATCCATGGACCCTTTGAAGGAACTGGATCACCGCTGCAGGCTCCCTGAGATGGTGAAAACCTGTGAGTCTGCTTGCTTTCTCAACAGGGAGGCTTGTGCTCTGGGGCGAGTTCTCAGTCCTGATCACCAGCACCTGGAAATAGACCCCGTGCTATTCAGGGGGCACAGTGGGAATGACATAGGCCTTTTGGGCGGCAGGTTGCATGGCAGCTGGGTGAAGCTTGTGACTACCAGCTTTCTCCCACTTCCTTAGTGACCTGTATGAATCAGCAGAGGCAGCCATAATCCCCCTAAGAATGTAACTCCATTGGACTAGGAACCACATCCCCATCCCTTACAGCAGCTGCAGCAAGCCCCCCCAAGGAGAGGCTGAGCTCAGACACACCTATCCCTGCCCCAACCTCATGGTCTTTCTCTACCTAACCTGGTAGCCAAAGACAAAGATCATAATCTCTTAGGAGTTCTATAGCTCTGTCCACTGCCTGAGACACCTGAATACCTAACCAGGTAGCCCTAGAGCAAGTTAGCCTCCTCACTATAGAACCACAGCTGATGAGCTCTTGAAAGTGCCACCTCCTGGCTGGAGGCCAACTAACACAAAACCAGCACACTAAACAAAAACACAACCCTCACAGAGTCCACTTCACTCCCCTGCTACCTCCACAAGAGCACGTGCTGATATCCACAGCTGCAAAACCTGAAGACAGATCACATCACAGAGCTCTTTGCAGACACTCCCTAGTATCAGCCCAGAGGCTAGTAGCTCTGCTGAGTGGCTAGACCAAGAAGAGCAAAACCAGTCACTACAGTTCAGCTCTCAGGAAGCCCCATTCCTAGGGGAATGGGGAGAATACCATATCAAGAAAGCACCCTGTGGGAAAAAAGAATCTTAACAGCAGCCTTTGAATCCCAGATCTTACCTCTGACATAGTCTACCCAAATAAGAAGGAACCAGAAAAACAACTCTGGAAATATGACAAAACGAGGTTCTTTAATGCCCCCAAAGGATCACACCAGGTCACCAGCAATGGATCCAAACCAAGACAAAATCTCTGAATTGCCAGAAAAAGCATTCAAAAGGTCAATTATTAAGCTATCAAGGAGGCACCAAAGGAAGGTGAAGGCCAACTAAATAAATAAAAAAACATGATACAGGATATGAAAGGAATAAATTCTTCAGTGAAATAGATAGCATAAATAACAGTCACAATTTCTGGAAATCAAGGACACACAGAAGTGTAAAATGCACTGGGAAATCTCAGCAACAGAATTGAAAAAGCAGAAGAAAGAACTTCAGAGCTGGAAGACAAGGCTTTCTAATTAACCCAATCCACTAAAAACAAAGAAAAAAGAATTTTTAAAAATGAACAAAGCCTCCAAGAAGTTTGGAGCTATGTTAAACATCTGAACCTAAGAATAATTGGTGTTCCCAAGGAAGAAGAGATATCTAGAAGTTTGGAAAATACATTTGAGGGAATAATTGAGGAAAACTTCCCCAGCCTTGCTAGAGATCTAGACATCCAAATACAAGCAGCTCAAAGAACATCTGGGAAATTCATCACAAAGAGATCATCACACAGGCACATAGTCATCAGGTTATCTAAAGGCAAGATGAAGGAAAGAATCTTAAGAGCTCTGAGGCAAAAGTATCAGGTAACCTACAAAGGAAAAACTAGCAGATTAACAACAGATATCTCAGCAGAAACCCTAGAAGCTAGAAGGGATTGGGGTCCTATTTTTTGTTGTTCTTGTTTTGTTTTGCTTTGTTTTGTTTTTGAGACAGAGTCTTGCTCTGTTGGCCAGGCTGGAGTGCAGTGGCATGATCTCAGCTCACTGCAACCTCTGCCTCCTGGCCTCAAGCAATTCTCCTGCCTCATCCTCCTGAGTAACCGGGATTACAGGTGCCTGCCACCATGCCTGGCTAATTTTTGTATTTTTAGTAGAGACGAGGTTTCACCATGTTAGCCAGGCTGGTCTTGAACTCCTGACCTCAGGTGATCCACCCGCCTCGGCCTCCCAAAGTGCTGGGATTATAGGCATGAGCCACCGGGCCTGGCCTGGGGTCCTATTTTTAGCCTCCTTTATCAGCCAAGAATTTTGTATCCAAGGAAACTGAACTTCATAAATGAAGGAAAGATACAGTCTTTTCTAGACAACAAATACTGGGAGAATTTGCCACTACCAAGCCAGCACTACAAGAATTGCTAAAAGGAGCTCTAAACCTTTAAACAAATCCTTGAAATGCACCAAAATAGAATCTCCTTAAAGCATAAATCTCACAACCTATATAACAACAGCATAATGAAAAAAACAAGGTATTCAGGAAACAAATAGCACAATGAATACAATAGTACCTCGCATCTCAATACTAGTATTGAATATAAAGTGCTTAACTGCTCTATTTAAAATATACACAATGGCAAAATAAATAAGAATTCATCAATCAAATTTCTGCTGTCTTCAGGAGACTCACCTAACACACAAGGACGTACATAAAGTAGAGGTGGAAAAAGATATTCCATGCAACTGGAATGGTGAACAGGAGTAGTTACTCTTATATCAGATGAAACAAAATTTTAAGCAACAGCAGTTTAAAAAGACAGAGACATCATATAATGATAAAAGCACCAGTTCAACAGAAACATATCACACATCTAAATATATATGCACCTAACTCTGGAGTTCCCAGATTTATAAAACAATTACTACTAGACCTAACAAGTGAGATACATGGCAACACAACAATAGTTGGGGACTTTTACTCCACTGAGAGCACTAGACAGGTCATCAAGACAGAAAATCAACAAAGAAGCAGTGGACTTAAACTATACCCTATAATAAACAAACATAACAGATATTTATAGAACAGTCCACCCAAGAACAGTAGAATATACATTCTATTCATCAGCACATGGAAGAATAGACAATCTAAGGTCATACCTCACATAACTGGAGAAACAAGAACAATCCAAACCTAAACCCAGTAGAAGAAAAGAAATAACGAAGATCAGAGCAGAACTAAATGAAATTGAAACAAAAGTAATACAAAAGATAAATGAAATAAAAAGCTGGTTCTTTGAAAAGATAAATAAAATTGATAGACCGGTAGTAAGATTAACCAAGAAAAGAAGAGTGAAGATCCTAATAAGCTCAATTAGAAACAAAACAGGAGATTACAACCAATACCACAGAAATACAAAAGATCATTCAAGGCTACCATGAACATCTTTATGCACATAACCTAGAAAACCTACAGGAGATAGATAAATTCCTGGAAATATACAACCCTACTAGATTAAAGAAGTAAGATATAGAATCTCTGAACAAACCAATAACAAGCAGAGAGACTGAAATGGTAATAAAAGTCCAGGACCAGATGGATTCACAGCTGAATTCTATCAGACATTCAAAGAAGAATTAGTGCTAATTCTATTGACACTATTCCACAAGATAGAGAAAGAGGGAGTCCTCCCTAAATTATTCTATGAAGCCAGTATCACCCTAATACCAAAACCAGGGAAGGACACAACAAAAAAGAAAACTACAGACCAATATACTGGATGAACATGGATGCTAAAATCCTCAACAAAATACTAGCAAACTGAATACAACAGTATATCAAAAAAATAATCCACCATGATCAAGTGGGTTTCAAACCAGGAATGCAGGCATGGTTTAACATACATAAGTTGATAAATATGATACACTACATAAACAGAATTAAAAACAAAAATCACGTGATCGTCTCAGTAGATGCAGAAAAAACATTTGACAAAATTCAGTAATTGTTTATGATTAAAACCCTCAGAAAGATAGGCATAGCGGGGACATACCTTAAGGTAATAAAAGCATCTATGACAAACCCACAGCCAACATTATACTAAATGGAGAAAAGTTGAAAGCATTCCCCCTGAGAACTGGAACAAGACAATAATTCCCACTTTGACCACTTCTATTTAACATAGTACTAGAAGTTCTAGCCAGAGAAATCACACGGAAGAAAGAAATAAAGGGCATCCAAATTGGTAAAGAGGAAGTCAAACTATCACTGTTTGCTGATGATATGATTGTATACCTAGAAAATTCTAAAGATTCATCCAAAAAGCTCCTAGAAATGATAAATGAATTCAGCAAAATTTCAGGATACAAAATTAATGTACACAAATCAGTAGCACTGCTATACACCAACAGTGACCAAGCTGAAAATCAAATCAAGAACTCTACCACTTTCATCACAACTTCAAAAAATAAAATACTTAGGAATATACCTAACCAAGGACATGAAAAACCTCTACAAAGAAAACTACAAAACACTGCTGAGATAATTCATAAGCAACACAATATTGATTCTACCCATTCCATGCTCATGGATGAGTAGAATCAATATTGTGAAAATGACCATACTACCAAAAGCAATCTACAAATTCAATACAATTTTCATCAAAATACCACCATCATTCTTCACAGAACTAGAAAAGACAATTCTAAAATTCATATAGAACCAAAAAAGAGCTTGCATAGCCAAAGCAAGACTAAGCAAAGAGAATAAATCTGAAGGCATCACATTACCCAACTTCAAACTATACTATAAAGCCCTAGTTACCAAAACAGCAAGGTACTGGTATGAAAAATAGGCACATAGACCAACAGAACAGAATAGAGAACCAAGAAATAAAGCCAAATACTTAGAGTCAATTGATCTTCTACAAAGCACACAAAAACATAAAAGGAAAGGACACTCTATTTAACAAATGGTGCTGGGATAATAGGCAAGCCACATGTAGAAGAATAAAACTGGATCCTCATCTCTCACTTTATACAAAAATCAACTAACTGCTAGATAGATCAACGACTTAAATCTAAGACCTGAAACCAAAAAGAATCTAGAAGTTAACATCGGAAAACCCCTTCTAGGCATTGGCTTAGGCAAATACTTCATCACCATAAACCCAAAAGCAAAAGCAACAAAATCAAAGATAAATAGATGGGACTTATTTAAACTAAAAAGCTTCTGCACAACAAAAGAAATAACCAGCAGAGTTAACAGACAGTCCACAGCCTGGGAGAAAATCTTCACAATCTATACATTTGACAAAGGACTAATATCCAGAATCTACAATGAACTCAAACAAAGCAGCAAGAAAAACACAATCCCATCAAAAAATGGGGTTGAACAGACAGTTCTCAAAGGAAGATATACATATGGCCAACAAGCATATGGAAAAATGCTCATCACTAATTATCAGGGAAATACAAATACCACCTCACTCCTGCAAGAATGACTATAATAAAAAAATAATGGATGTTGGCATGAATGCAGCAAAAAGGGAACATTTTTACACTGTTGGTGGAAATGTACACTAGTACAACCACTATGGAAAACAGTGTGGAGATTCCTTAAAGAACTAAAAGTAGATCTACTGTTTGATCCAACAATCCCACTTCTAGGTATCTATCCAGAGGAAAAGTCAATATACGAAAAAGATACTTGCACATGCACGTTTATAGTAGCACAATTTGCAATTGCTAAGATATGGAACCAGCCCAAATGCCCATCAATCAACTAGTGGATAAAGAATATGTGGTATATGTATACTATGGAATACTACTCAGCCATAAGAAGGAACAAAATAATGGCATTCACAGCAACCTGGATAGAATTGGAGACTATGATTCTAAGTGAAATAACTCTGGAATGGAAAACCAAACATCATACATTCTCACTCCTGTGTGGGAGCTAAGCTACGAGGATGCAAAGGCATAAGAATGATACATTGGATTCTGGGGACACGGGGAAAGGATTGGGGGGTGCGAGAGATAAAAGACTACACATTGGGTATAGCATACACTGCTCGGGTAATGGAGGCACAAAAATCTCACAAATCACCACTAAAGAATTTATTCATGTAACCAAACACCACTTGTTCCCCGGAAGTTTTACTGAAATAAAAAAAAAGTTTTTAAAAAGTTTCATGACTAACATATACTACAAATCACATAAAATATTAAACCAGAAGTTATATTTGAGTAAACTATTTGATATATGGAAAATTAAGTAGAATTCAGGTTGAGTAAAATACACATTTTCTAAAACATTTATTTTTTCCTTATCGGTAACTGGGACCAGACATTCTCTATCAGTAAGAGGGTTCTAAGAAGAAAAAAAAAAATGACATTTTTATTGTAGACAAGAAGATTTAATCTTTTTAGACCACAAAGAAAGACATGTAAGTTTTCTACCTGGAATAATATTATGACAGAGCCAAGTATTCAAAAAATGCTAAACTTTTCAAAATAATTGCTGAACTCATGCTTTCATGATTTTATTATTTCTAGAATTTTGTTTTTAAAATATTTTAATGAGTCACTAAGGTCAATAAAAATTTTGCTTATCCATTCTTTTTTGTAGCCATAAAGATATTAGATGAAAGATTATGTACTATCTCTAAATCTTTCAGAGCAGCACTATTTAAAGTGAATAATAACATTCATTACAGGTGGCTGTACAGATTCACAAAAGAAGAAAGGAGTAAAAGAAACCTGAAACCATTTTCACTTACAAATTTCAGATATAAATTGAGTGAGTCTCAGTGACAAGTGCCGTGAAAACACAAAACCTAATATGACACATAATCTCTGTGCTCAATTTAAAATTTAGAGAAATAAAAACAAACCACATAAAAGCAAGTGACTAATATGAGAGTGCAATTATATTAAATGTAAATATTGTGCTAGTGACTCTAAGCAAAGGTCAGCAAACAAAACAGGTTTCTAGCGTTCACTCTTCTTGAAAAGCAGAGAATTGCCTGAAGACTATATTTGGGGTTACGATGTACGAAAGATGAAAGCAGAATTCTGAAAACTTGGGAAGTAGAAAACCACAAATAATTATTTCAAAAGAATACAAAATAAAATCACAGGGTCAATTATTAATCACAGGGGGTAATCAGAAAGGGGCACAAAAGCAATTATCATAAACTGACTGGCTTGAAACACCAGAGAACTGCAAACATCCAAGAAGAGCTCCCAACTTCAAGTAAGGTATTTTAAATGTACTGCTAAATACATACAAATTAAGTCTATGCAGGAAATTTTGGTGGAAATAAGTAAATAGTAATAAAGGTGAGTGAGGAGAGTGCCAAATGTTATGGAAGTTTGTCCTATTAAAAACACTGTAAGAAATATTCCCCTTACTCTTTAATTTTGCTACTTACCATGGTTTTTTATATTAATATTTTAGATAAATAGAAAAATTTGTGTTTTATGTAAAGTACTGATGAATAAGACTAAAATACCAACCACTCATTCAAGACAATCTGCTTCATTCAATTAAAACCTTAAATGTTGGCTGGGCGCGGTGGCTCAAGCCTGTAATCCCAGCACTTTGGGAGGCCGAGACGGGTGGATCACTAGGTCAGGAGATCGAGACCATCCTGGCTAACACGGTGAAACCCCGTCTCTACTAAAAAATACAAAAAACTAGCCAGGCGAGGTGGCAGGCGCCTGTAGTCCCAGCTACTCGGGAGGCTGAGGCAGGAGAATGGCGTAAACCCGGGAGGCGGAGCTTGCAGTGAGCTGAGATCCAGCCACTGCACTCCAGCCTGGGCGACAGAGCTAGACTCCGTCTCAAATAAATAAATAAATAAATAAATAAAACCTTAAATGTTATTACTGCAAAGCAAAATGTAACCATATGTACTACAGAGATATATATATGAGTACAGACTTTATATTAAAACAGTGAATGACCTGCTATATACTTTATTTTTGCTATTTACTGCCACAATTCAATCCAACAGAGATTTATTGAGCATTTATTATGGGCCAGGCATTGTGTCAGATACAGAGGTGTAGAGATAAACCAACAAATTAATATGGTGCTTCTAAATTCTCTAGCATCAGTTTTCATCCCATGATTTTCCACACCCACTTCTTTACATTTCATTCAACTGAAACCACATTTAACCCAATATAAAGTAACCTAATAAAAAGCATTTGAAGATGCTTATCTCAGTTTAGATTTTGATCTGAATATTTTTCAATTTCAGCGAAATAAGCAAAATAACCCAAATATAAAATGCAAACTAAAGTATTGCAAGTTTTACTTCCATATTGCATCTTACACAAATAATCATCCTCTTTAAGCTTTCTTCTTTTAAACTTTTTCTCTAACATACACATGCATATACATAAACACAAATACACACAACTTTAATCTACATTTAATTTTTTAGGCATCAATCATTCTGAGCTAATTAGCTACACATAATCTCAACACTTTCATTGGTCATTTAAATTATTTTAAACCTAAAATCATGATATCAGAAAATGGGTATTAAGGATGAATTGAGACAACCCAATGACTTTGCAGGTAAAAAACGTCAAGTAATTTGGGCTCACTCACATGACCAGCTGTTGGCAGAGTTGGGGTTCTTCTTGCTCTTATTCCAATTCTCTTTCCACTAGCTACAATGTCTCTCTGTACACATCTTGGTGTACTCTTATCCTGGTTTCTTCATTCTTAATATCGTTTCTGAGAGTACTGGCATACTTGCTATAAGCCAAATAAAACATTCCTATATTAATTACTTTATAGTGACACTTCCTATATTACACCAAAAGATTAAAAATATCTACGGAGAAACCAACAATATCCCCAGACTTTAATCATAGCAATTATTAAATGTCTTGCATTATCCATTGATAAAGACTTTTATTTTGCAAATGGCCTTTAATTTTAGTTTATTTCTTCCTAATAGTCCAAAATTAGTTGTAGCTACAATTTAGCACCCTTTTCAATGATGCACCACTTCAGTCCTTTCAGAAATCTTAGCCCATAAAGCTTTTTTCTAAAATATTAGGATGAAAATTCTAAGGACTGATTAACCACTCACCATAAAAGACAACACTGATAAAATACTAGAAAACCCAGCAGGGTGCAGTGGCTCATGCCTGTAATCCCAGCACTTTAGAAGGCCAAGGCAGGCAGATCATGAAGTCAGGAGATCGAGAACATCCTGGCTAACACAGTGAAACCCTGTCTCTACTATAAATACAAAAAATTAGCTGGGCATGGTGGCATGCACCTGTAATCCCAGCTACACGGGAGGCTGAGACAGGAGAATCACTTGAACCTAGGAGGTAGAGGTTGCAGTGAGCAGAGGTCATGCCAGCGCACTCTAACCTGAGCAATAAAGCAAGACTCCATCTCAAAAAAAACAACTAGAAAACGCAAGTGTATTTTCCAAATATGTAATATATTCAAATATTCTCCAATATATAAGAGAAAAATTTCATTCAATAAGTATTTATTGAATGCATACATTTTACACGTTATATCATTAATATAGTCAAATCTATGCATCTATAGTCATTTAGCATATGCACTTTAAGTATCAATTCAAAATTGATGAAATAGGAAACAGAAAAACAGTAAAACTAATATATAAATTAAAATCTGCTACTTAGACACATTTTTAAAATAGGAAATGATTTAATAAAAATAAAAGAGCATAAATACACAAAATAAGAAACGACAAAGGCCAAATAACCATATAAATCAATTTTTTGTTTTGAAAACTGTATTATGAAACTATAATTAAATACATTTTAAAACTTGAGTGAAATGGAAAATTTTCTAGCGATTACAATGAAACATAACTAACAGAAGAAAGAAGAAATGTAAAACTGTAAACAAGCCAATTACCATCAAAAAAATAGAAAAAAAAAAGATAAAAGAGCTACTCCATAAAGGGCACCAGACTCAAATGTTTCTGGGGAGAGTTCTACTCAATATTTTTAGTTCACACAATTCTAGTGTTATTTAAACTGTTTCAAAGCATATACAAAAGGGAGAAAAAAACAAATTCAATTTAAAGATGCAGGGATAATACTGATACCTTAAGTTACAAGGTTTACACAAGAATAAAAACTATAAACTAATATCACTTAGGATTATCAATGTAAAAATTACACATAATATATTGGCAAATGTCATCCAGCAGCACACTAGAAAGAAAACACAGGGTGACCAAGTAAGTTTATTCCAGGAATGCAAAAATTGTTCAATATCATGAAATCCTAATGGCTCAAAGGAGAGAAAAATCACACAATTATCTCTACAGGTATAGAAAATGCATTTAGCATAGTTTAGCAGCAATTGTCGATTTTAAAAAAGAAGAAAATAGTTAATAAAACAGGACTCACTGGATGCTTTTTTAATATGATCTTATCCTTAAGGGAAGAACATTGGATGAATTTTTACATAAGGTCATCTGCTTACTATTACCATTGCTGTTTAATATTTCAAGGAATTAGATAGGTGATTAGATACACATTCTAAAAAGCACCTACCAACACCAAGGAGGAAAATGAGTTGGACACAGGACAGAGAATTCTATAGACCAAAAGGAGAGTTAGAAGGCCATTGCAATAACCCAGGTATAAAATCACAAGTGCCTGAACTAACATAGTGAAAATTGGAATGGAGAGCCACAAGGATTAAAATTATACAAGGTCAATTCAGTAAGGCTTCATTGTTGATGGAATAAAAGAGATTAGTCCCAGATACTCGGGCTAGTTGGCACATCATAGAGTTATTGATTAAGATAGAGAACACAGGAGGATATTTGTATGAGAAAATTGCTTCAGTCTTTAAAAAATTGAGTTAGAAGAAATAGTGAAAAGCAGTGAGGGACTATCTACTACATAGTTGGATATTTGGGTTCGGGAAAGAATTCAACACAAGAACTCTTGATTTTTCTATCATGTTTCTATTTAACCCTGACAACAATTTAATGAGACTGTATTATTATCCTAACTTTACAAATAAGGAACAAATCAGTAAATTACAGAGGAAAAAAAAAAAAAAGAAGACCTGGGGTTTTAAAACTCTGTCTCAGTACACTGCCTCTAAGATAGAAGTATGATATAGAAAGAAAGTAACAGAGATGATCTCTAATCAGATACAGAAGGAAACAAGAGAAAAGAACATCAACCAAAAAAAAAAAAAAAAAAAAACACATGGACTCAAGGGTTGATATATCAATCACACTAACTTATAGTTGCATGTGTACATGAAATGTTTGTGAAGTACTTTTACATGTATTACAAAAATCTCAGGTATCGTCATTTCTCCCTTACAGCATTAGAAAAGTTTAGGGTATACTAGTAAGTCATACTGCTGACAAACTCTACAGTCATTATATTAGGATTTATTTTTTACACCCATTCTGATGTTCTTTCTACTAAGGTATGGTACCACTACATAGCAGCATATGGATTAAGCATTATTAAAATCTTATTAAAAATAACTCAAAATTTTGACACAAGAAACCAAGTGACTCCCATTAGTTAGGTTATTGAGATATTACTGAATAAGATTTATTATGGAGATAACAATAATTATTTTAAAAACTTTGATAGAGATGTAATTGCGTTGAAGTGAGTCAGGCAAAACATGTAACCATATTGGATGTGGACTCATTTCTGCTGATTCACTGTGAGAAACAATATAGGCAGAATTTAACTTGAGCAACCTCGAAGCACTACTTAGGAAACTTAGGTGGTTCAGGGGCACACGTAGTGTTTCTCCTTCTGCTTCTATTAAAGATCATGATTTTGGAAATAACTCAACAGTGGCTACATAGATATGATACAAGAATAAAACATATTGATTCATAAGCCTTACTGTGCCAATCTAGTGGAGAGCATTCAGATGAGAAAGAAAGGGAAATAATAATGTTATTACAGATTTCCACATAGAAAACAGGAATGAATCATCTCCAACACAGGTGACAAATTCAGCACAGGCAAGAGATGGTAGTGATGAGGACTTTCGATTATCTGAATATCTACTAGAAGCCAAATCTTGCTTAAAAAAACTGCCTCAGATATATTCTAGTCTTCTCTCCCTCTTTTATTTTTATTTTTTGGTTATTACTTCTTCCCTTTCTGATAATATCCTCATGCTTCCCTTTCTGATAATACCCCCATGCACAAGCTTGAATAAACATATTTAACTGCTATTTTAACATGTTATTTTGGACTAGTTTGTAATATGAGCATGATAGAAATTTAGATAGGAAATGACCTCTTCAATTTGGAATAAATAATAGCAGAAAAAATACTAGACATAGTCAAACATAGCCAAACAACAAATTTAAAATGTATTGAGAAAGGAGAGAAAAATATGATGATCTCAAAGTTTTTAACAGAAATGATACAGAAGTGACATAAAGTCTGAAGATAGCTCTCAAAAGACTTAAGCCAAGACCGTGCCGAAATTGTGGAAAACCTGAAAACAAGTGGGACATTTTTATCTAATTTCAGGGAAGCAATAAACAAGCAATGCCTATTTCTCTGCTAGAGGTAGATAATGAAATGTTAATGGATGATAAAGAGATGGCTGAATGATCTATTAAGCAATTTCATTTTCATTTTCTCCAAGAAGTACAATCTTTATAACTATGTTACCCTAAAGCTTGCCTGAGCTGTTCAGATATCACCACAAATTCTAAACAATCCTGGAGGGTCAATGGGACAGGATACTCTCCAATGAAGAGCAAATACTAAACATCCCATTTAATTCATAAATATTTCAGTATATGTCTAAAAGAAAAGGATTCTTTTTATTTAAAAGATTATCACTCTTTTAAAAATTAACAATTATTTTCTATGGAAAACAGTATGGAGATTTCTCAAAGAACTAAAAGTAGATCTACCATTCAATTCAACATCCCACTACTGGGTATCTACCCAAAAGAAAAGAATTCACTATATCAAAAAGACTCCTGCACATGTATGTTGATTGCAGCACAATTGCAAAAATAAGGAATCAACCTAAGTTCCCAACAACTGATAAGTGGATAACAAAAATGTGGGGTGTGGGGGGTGTGTGTGTGCGCATGCGTGTATATATACCACATATATATATATACACACACACCCCACACACACATATATATACACACACCACACATGTATACTACATATACATACCACACATATATACACACCAGAATTTCATGATATATATACATATATGTATATAATATATACATTTTATTTTATATGAGGCATTAGTTCATGTAACTAAAAGTGATTTTGTTTTATATATACATATTTTATATATACAGACACACAAATATATACACATATATGTATATATATCATGGACTATTACTCAGCCATAAAAAAGAACAAAATAATGTCACATGCAGCAACTTGGATAGAACTGGAGGCCATTATCCTGAGTGAAGTAACTCAAGAATGGAAAACCAAATACCGCATGTTCTCCCTTATAAGTGGGAGCTAAGCTATGTGTATGCAAAGGCAAATGGAGTGGTATAATGAACACTGGAGCAGGGAGGGTTGGAGTGGGGAGGGGATGAAAACCTACCTATTGGGTAAAATGTACACTATTTGGGTGATGGATACGCTAAAAGCCCAGACTTCACTACTGTATAATTAAGTCATGTAACCAAAAACAACTTGTATCCCTAAATCTATTAATTTTTTTTAAGTCCTCCTTTTTAGAAATGGCCATATACAAAGTTTAATATGCCACCCTTATATACATATATAAAATAGAGAGAATAAAGAACAATATACTTTAATTTTAGGGATGAACATCTTTTATTTAACGTGTCCTTTTTACTTTGTTCATCTGAAGGGCGAAAGAAGCACTTCATATATCTATGTATTATTGCCAAGGTATCTATTTTTGCGAACTCTAGTAGTGTATAAGATACCTGTCCATCAAATAGCCTGACAAAGTTCCAGTGTGAATAAGATTCACGACATAGAACAAGTGTATTATTTAAACCAGCGTTTCTGAACCAGGATTGGTGGTACTATATATCTAATAGGCATTTGGAAGAGTGTGAAGACGTAAAGATGTTTTAGTTGTCACAATAGCTGGGGGATATGGTCGTAATTTAGTGGGTGGCACCAGGAATGAAAAACACCCTACAAAGCATGTAAGACTATTCTTACAACAAAAAAACTTACCCTGCCCATTGTCCCAGTAGTGTTCATGTTGAGAAACACTTATTTAAACCATGATTGTGTTCATGGCACACTTTACACAAAATACCAGAATTTTTGGATGCACATTCAAAGAAATGCAATTGTAGCCATATATTACTGCATTTCCTCGGATGACCTTCAGCACTGTCTTGCTGTTTGAATAGAAGTGTGTTTACTGCCTTGAATTCCATTCCATAATCTCCCCAGGCCAAATTCTCATTTGTTTCAGTAAACCCAAGTCTTTCCTAGGTGCTAAGTTTGTGGATGTATGCCACCTCTTCTATGCTCCTTGCAGCAATTTTTGCTCCACTCTTCACCACATCTTTTTTCCAGCTCTATGGAGGTAGGATCAACTACACCACATCTTATGACACTCAGGGCTGTGAGTTCAGTCTGCCAGACATTTCTAAAATAGCTTTCATTCTCAGCTGTAGCCAAAACTCGATGAGCAAAATCTGGTACCACATTTGTGGGAAATCTCTAGCATTCAAGCCCCAGGAAATCAACTGAGAATCAATGACATATAGACCATCAGATTTTGATTTTACATATTAACAGGTAACTTTTTCAGCTTTCTTTTCACATTCCTTGACTTTCTTTAATATTTTTACCAAAATAAACATGAGTTCTTATGAAGGATAGTTTTTTAGCAGTCTTTTAGTTACTACTCCTTTGTTATGTGCATCTTTTTCCAAATGAGGTGGGCTGTCATCAATAGTGAAACCCATCGTTAGTTAGCTGTGCCTTCTATTTCCTCTTTCACTTAGTACACCCACAGCTAAAGTGGCTTGATTGCCCTAGGGTGCTAATCAAACACTTTTTCAATAACAGCTGGTTCAACAGCTGTTGACATTTGATGAATCTACTTGTTCTTATCCCAGAACATTTTGTTTATTCTCATTAAATGCAAAGGGAAGAAATGAAAGAAAACACAGGAGAGAACTTGCAAACAGAAATGTTTTTCAGGGAACTTTCTGGCTTAACCTATGAGCCATGAAATTAGTGATATACTAAATAAGCTGAAAATGTTACAATTTAAAGATCTTGACAGTATGGAGGGTGGGGTGCTGCTCCTTTGCCCATGCATATAAGGAAATACATAAGTTATTGATATAAATTATAACTAATGTCAACACTGCGAATAAACCTCCTTAAACAGGGGTTGGCAAACTGAGGCTCATGGACAAATCCAGTCTGTCACCCATTTATGTATGACTGAAGAACTAGGAATGGTTTTGGTTTTCATATTTTTGAATGGTTGAAAAGAAAACAAAAGAAGGATACTATTTCATATATGTAAAAATTATATAAAATTCAAGTTTTACTGCCTATAAATAAATTTATGTTGAAACACCATCACATTCATTCTTTTATGCATTGTCTATGGCTGATTCTGCACTACACTGGCAAAGTTGAGTAGTTACGACAGAGACCATATGACCCTTAAAGCCCAAAATATCTACTATATGGTCTTTTAAAGAGAAAGTAAAAGGTGAAGAATGTTAGGAAAAGCTTAATTATCTAAATGGATGTTAATTTAAGTAAAATCTTTTTGAAAGCTGTAGCAGTGGTACACAAGCATTAGACCTGTGTTCCACAGCTGATTCAATGCCAAATAAATCAATCTTCTAAGCTAATTTGCACAATTAAGAAATAGAAATGAGAATACTTAACTCACCTTTCTAAAAAGAAAATATGTAACTGAAGAATGATATAAATAATACACAAACTATAAACTAGCTATTATAATATACCAACTATGTATACTCTAATACATAATATACGAATACAATGAACATTCACAAAGTGAACATACTTTTCTAACCTCCATGAATTTCAAGAAATAAAATATAACCAGTACCCTAGAAGTCCCCCTAAGGCCCCTTTCCCCAAAGAAACCACTATCCTGGTCCATATGCTCATATGCCATTCAGGATATGTGGATGCGGGTTGACAAGGTACAGGTGGATGACAATCTGGAGTCATGAACTATGTAATATGGCAGGGTATAGAATAGCACAGCACACTCAGACACAACCACAGCCCTGACTTGTCACCTTCAACCTCACCAATGAAAGCCTCATCCAAGCATATTTCTGAATTCAGGAAGTGGAATTTATACACAGACATTTAGGTATCATGATAAAGGAGATTATAGCTCATCTATAGAACCTAACTAGTGCATAGTTGACTCTAAGTTTTTCTAACAAAATCTGAGGGCATTATTGGAGATATCTTATTTCCTCCAAAGCAAGCAAAATCTTTAACATGCTTCAACTATCCTTTGAACACTACTACTATCCTGTATTCCTTATTGTTTTTGCTAGAGTTTTGTTATCTCTTATAAACACACACATTCTAAAAGCCGAGTTATTTTTGTAATCTTTTGTTTTAACTTTTACTTTAGGTTCAGGGGTACATGTGCATGTTTGTTACATAGGTAAACTTGTACCACAGGGGTTTGTTGTACAGATTATTCCATCACCCAGATACTAAGCCTTGGACCCAATATATTATTTTTTCTGATCCTTTCCCATCCCCTACCCTCCACCCTTAAGTATAACCTGGTGTTGGTTGTTCTCCTCTTTGTGTCCACGTGTTCCTATCATTTAGCTCCCACCTATAAGCAAGAACATGTGGTATTTGGTTTTCTGTTCCTGTGTTAGTTTGCCATGGATGATGGCCTCTAGCTCCATTCATGTTTCTGCAAAGAATATGATCTCATTCTTTTTTAATGGCTGTATCATATTCCATGGTGTAAAGGTACCACATTTTCTTTATCCAGCCTACCATTGATGGTTATTTAGGTTGATTTCATGTCTTTGCTATTGTGAATAGTGCTGCAGTGAACATTCACATGCATGTGTCTTTATGGTAGAATGATTTATATTCCTCTCGGTATATGCCCAGTGTATTCATCTGTTTTCACACAGCTGATAAAGACATACCCAAGACAGGGCAATTTGGAAAAGAAAGAGATGTAATGGACTTACAGTTCCATGTGGCTGGTGACAGCTCACAATCATGGTGGAAGGCAGAAGGCAAGTCTCACAGAGTGGTGGACAAGAGAAGAGGAGCTTGTGAGGGGCAACTCCCTTTTTCACAACCATCAGATCTCGTGAGACTTACTTGCTATCATGAGAACAGCATGGGAAAGGCCTGCCCCTATGATTCAATTACCTCCTACGAGGTCCCTCTCACAACACGTGGAAATTCAAGACTATATTTGGGTGGGGATACAGCCAAACCATATCATTTCAACCCTGGCCCCTCCCAAATCTCATGTCCTCACATTTCAAAAGCAATCATGCCTTCCCAACAGTCACCCAAAGTCTAAACTCATTTCAGAATTAATTGAAAAGGCTACAGTCCAAAGTCTCATCTGAGACAAGGCAAGTCCCTTCCACCTATGAGCCTATAAAACAAAATATAAGTTAGTTACTTCCTAGATACAGTGGGGGTGAAGGAATTGTGTAAATACAGCTATTCCAAATGAGAAAAACTGGCCAAAACTACAGGGCTACAGGCCTCATACAAGTCCAAAATCCAGCAGGGCCATCAAATCTTAAAGCTCCAAAATGATCTCTTTTGACTTCATGTCTCACATCTGGGTCACGCTGATGCAAGAGGTGGGTTCCCATGGTCTTGGGCAGCTCCACCCCTGTGGCTTTGCAGGATACAGCCTCCCTCCCAGCTGCTTTCACAGGCTGGCATTGAATGTCTGCAGTTTTTCCAGGTGCACAGTGCAAGCTGTCAGTAGATCTACCATTCTAAGGTCTGGAGGATGATGGCCCTCTTCTCACACCTCTACTAGGCACTGCCCCAATAGGGACACTATGTGGGGGCTCTGACATTTCCCTTCCAAACTGCCCTTGCAGAAGTTTTCCATGAGGGCCTTGTCCCAGCAACAAACTTCTGCCTGGGCATCCAGGCATTTCCATACATCTTCTGAAATCTAGGTGGAGGTTCCCAAACCCCAATTCTTGCCTTCTGCGCACTCACAGGCTCAGTACCACATGGAAGGTGCCAAAGCTTGGGGCTCACATCCTCTGAAGCCATGGACCAAGCTCTACATTGGCCCCTTTCTGCCATGGCTGGAGCAGCTGGGACACAGGGCACCAAGTCCCTAGGTTGCACACAGCATGTGGACCCTGGGCCCATGAAACTACTTTTTCCTCCTAGGCCTCCAGGCTGTGATGGGAGTCCTGCTGTGATGACCTCCCACGTGCACTGGAGACATTTTCCCTGGTGTCTTGGGGATTAACATTCAACTCCTCATTGCTTATGCAAATTCCTGCAGCCAGCTTGAATTTCACCTCAGAAAATGGGATTTTCTTTTCTATGATATTGTCAGGCTGCAAATGTTCTGAACTTTTATGCTCTGTTTCCATGTAAGTCTTCTTTTGAAAAGTGTCTGTTCATGTCTTTTGCCCACTTTTTTATGGATTTTTTTCTTGTAAATTTGTTTAAGTTTCTTATAGGTGTTAGACATTAGACCTTTGTCAGATGGATAGTTTGCAAAAAATTTTTTCCATTCTGTAGGTTGTTTACTCTGTTGATAGTTTCCTTTGCTGTGATGAGCTTACTTAGATCCCATTTGCCAATTTTTGCTTTTGTTTGTAGCAAGACAAGCTGCAGACAAAACCCCTCAGACAACGAGTTAAAGAAGGAAGGGTTTTATTCGGCCAGGAGCTTCGGTAAGACTCACGTCTCCAAAAACCAAGCTCTCCAAGTAAGCAATTCCTGTCCCTTTTAAGGGCTTACAACTCTAAGGGGGTCCACGTGAGAGGGTCATGATCAATTGAGCAAGCAGGGGATACGTGACTAGGGGCTGCATGCACTGGTAATCAGAACAGAACAGAACAGAACAGGTCAGGGATTTTCACAATGCTTTTTCATACAATGTCTGCAATCTATAGATAACCAGTTAGGTCAGGAGTCAATCTTTAACCAGGCCCAGGGTGCAGCGGTGCAGCACCAGGCTGTCTGCCTGTGGATTTAATTTCTGCCTTTTATTTTTCACTTCTTCTTTTTTTGGAGGCAGAAATTGGGCATAAGACAATATGAGAGGTGATCTCCTCCCTTACTCCCCCGCTTTGAGAATTTCACTCATTAGTGGGAGTTCTCACTTTTATTCTCACTACCCATGTCTTCTTGCAAGACAGATCGATAGTGATTCATATAGTACACTTGTGCTGAAGCATTTTGGTGAACTAAAGTAGTGATGAAGCTTTTTATCATTAGTGATTAAGACAGCTTGTAACTGTATGATTCAGTTGAGCACATAAATGGGGGTATGGTATCCCCATGAGCCATCTTGTGCCTAAGTAGGAGGCCCATAATATTGTATGATTCTCTAAGGGGGCCATTCATCATCTTTCCAATTTCCTATAGCTATGCTTCTTTTTTTGCAAGAAGCATAGACAGGGAAGCCCAGGAGTTTGCCTGTCTTTATGGGCAGTAGAAAGAAAGATGGCTTAACAGTGCCAATAACACAACTACCTGCCCCCTGGTCAGGTAATTTGGCATAAGCTCTATGCCCACATATCCAGTATAATGCAGTGGGGGTTGTCTAGTCCCAGTGGGACTCCGGGTGGGTCCACACGGTTTGCAACTTTGGGAATTTACTAAATTACTTCGGGAATTTAGTGTGGTTTGAACTCCACTAGGTGGCTGCTTTTGTAGTACTATTATACAGCTTTTCCCCAAGGCAGCTGAGTTTTCCCACAGGAAGGGTGAAGTCCTTCCCTACTCTTGCTATACAGTATTGTCTAATGATTGAGGCTTTTAGGACCCAGAAGTTATCAGGGTGATTCTTTTGAGCCAGGAATTCATCAGGAACTGGGTCTGTAGGTACTAATTCTCAGGCTCCCCATGACCATTGATATCCTATTACAGTTTCTCCACATACATAACGTGAAGTGACATGGAGAGACTGGGCTACATGCTTGGCTAATTGCAAAAACAAATATCTTGTTTTCCCTGGAATTTCTAGTACTGGCACATTCAGTTCATCATAGAAAGTTTGAAATACTGTCTAGTGAGAGCGTTTATAAACTCCTCTTTAAACCACAATATTTACTCAAGGATCCAGTCCCGCCCCATCAATTCCTAGGGTTACACATTCCCTTATTTTCCAGTGAAGATTAAGGGGATTGGTTATTACTAGTTCTAAGGGATTACACTGACCGCTGGTAAAGAAAGGGCCACTTTTCCCTTTCTGAAGGTAGACAGGATTTTTTTCATTTTTTATCCAAGTAGCACAAGACCAGTATGCATATTCATTTCCACACAGTCCTAATTCATGACAAATGTACTTATTTTCTGCCATATATCCTCTTTTCTAATTAAGAGAATGACATCCTGTTCCTAACTTCCGGGTGTGACTGGAGCAGGGCTTGTCATCTTCTTCAGAGTCACTTTGCAGGGGTTGGTGAAGCTGCTCCCATCCATGTACAGCTCACAGTTTACTGATGCTCAAGGATGGTCTTGGAGGTTGGGCCCAGTAGAATAAACTGAGTCCAATACTGTGTGGGAAGTCAGGGACCATGAATAGAGGGACCAGCTGAAGCTATGACAGAAGAACATAAATTGTGAGGATTTCATGGACATTTATTAGTTCCCCAAATTAATACTTTTATAATTTCTTATGCCTGTCTTTACTGCAATCTCTGAATATAAATTGTGAAGATTTCATGGACACCTATCACTTCCCCAATCAATACCTTTGTGATTTCCTATGCCTGTCTTTAATCTCTTAATCCCCTCATCTTCGTAAGCTGAGGAGGATGTATGTCATCTCAGGACCCTGTGATAATTGTGTTAACTGCACAAATTGTTTGTAGAGCATGTGTGTTTCAACAATATGAAATCTAGGCACCTTGAAAAAGGAAGAGGATAACAGCAATGTTCAAGGAACAAGGGAGATGGCCTTAGACTGACTGCTGGTGAGTCGGATGAAACAGAGCCATATTTCTCTTCTTTGAAAAGCAAATAGGAGAAATATTGCTGAATTCTTTTTCTCAGCAAGGAACATCCCTGAGAAAGAGAATGTGCCCCTGAGGGTAGGTCTATGAATGGCCCCCTTGGAGGTGGCCGTCTTTTATGGTCGAAGCCAAAAGGATGAAATAAGCCTCGGTCTCCTGTAGCACTCCCAGGCTTATTAGGATGAGGAAATTCCCGCCTAATAAATTTTGGTCACACAGGTTGTCTGCTCTCAAACCCTGTCTCCTGATAAGATGCTATCAATGACAATGCATGCCCTAAACTTCATTAACAATTTTAATTTCGCCCCATCCTGTGGTCCTGTGATCTCGCCCTGCCTCCACTTGCTTTGTGATATTCTATTACCTTGTGAAGCATGTGATCTCTGTGACCCACACTCTATTTGTGCACTCCCTCCCTTTTGAAAATCACTAATAAAAACTTGCTGGTTTTACGACTCAGGGAGCATCATGGAACCTGCCAACATGTGATGTCTCCCCTAGAAACCCAGCTTTAAAATTTCTCTCTTTTGTACTCTTTCCCTTTATTTCTCAGACCAGCTGAGACACTTAAGGAAATAGAAAAGGACCAACGTTAACTACAGGGGCAGGTTCCCCTGATACAATACCTCTATACAGTTATGTTCAACTGAGCTCTCTGATACCGGGAGCAAGGTGGTGGGGTTTAGGGTGTTGCAAACTTCAATGGTTATGCGGGGGTTTTCACATAGCTAGCTTTGGTACTTGGTTAATCTAGCATTTGTTAGCCAATGATGTCCTTTGGTATTCATCAAAGTTACCACAGCATGGGGGGCCTTTATATTCATGTTTTGCCCAAGAGTTAGTTTATCTGCTTCTTGTGCTAACAGGGCCACTGCTGCCAGGGCCCTTAGACATGGAGGCCAGCCTTTGGAAACCCTGTCTAGTTGTTTTGAGAGCTAGGCCACTGGCCTTGACCAGGGCCCCACAGTCTGGGTTAAAACTCCAACTGCCATTTTTTCTCTTTCTAACACATAGAGTGTAAAGGGTTCTGTCAGGTCAGGTAGCCCCAGGGCTGAGGCTGACATGAGTTTTACTTTTAACTCATGAAAAGCTCATTGCTCTTGGTTGTAACAGACGTAGTTTATCCAATCTACATTTTTTTTAACTGTCACCCACCAAAATATTGACTTAAAATCCTGCAGCTATTTGATTTCAAACTTTAAATTGATCTGGTATTCCCTGTGGGACTCCAATTGCATCTAAATAGACGTGAGAGTCGAAAGACCCATAAGGGGCTTCTCTTGCTTTACGATCTCTTATTTTTCCTCCCTCTAGTTGATGAAATGCCAGGGTGCAAGGGACAGCCAATTGGACAAAAGCACAAGTGCCACTCCAGTTATTCGGCAGAGTGCCCAGTAAAGGTCCACCACAATACCACCACACATCCACTCTGGGATGAACAAGGGCTGACTGATTGATAAGCTCTTGAAAATTCTTAAGCTCACTGCAAGCTCACTGCATCCTTTCAGGTCTCCAAGGAACGCTAAGTTTCCTCCCTGTTGTGAGAGACAGGAAGTGAACTTAGTGTTGGGAGATGGAAGCTGGATGGTCCTCGGGGGCTGACCCGCAGGGTGCCGGACTTTGGGATATAGCACAAAGAGCTTGGCACAACTTATTACTCCAGGCTGAAGAATCCTGGAAAAGAGCTACCATGCAGCCCACGCCTGGTCGACTGGAGGACCACCTTAGTGGAAAAGGGACAATCTGGGCCTCTGGTCTGCCATGTGCACAAGCATAACAATTGCTTTTGTTTAACATGCAGATGGAATATTTGATCCATTTCAACCAGGCATTTGTATCTTGGTATCCTGTCTTAATTGCCAAAGTTTCTTTTAAATCTTTAACTTCTATGATCTTCTAGTAAAATGAATGTATGATTTTAGGAAATTACAAAAACATGTTGGGGCCATCCATCCTTGCTCTTTAGTTGTCCACAGAATGTTGGACTAACTACAGCATAAAAGCTCTACATTGGGGGGCAAGACTCCTGGTTGACACTCAAGTCTTTATCGAAATTTCCCCAGATTAAATGGTCCTAATTTACTAATGCCCAGTCTGAGGAGAGTCAGGAGGGACAGAGGTACTTTTCTGAAGTAGAGAGCTGTCTTTGACTTGGCAAGTCCCCACAGGGTCTAACAAGGCAAACATTAAATGCAACAGTTTGAAGCAAAATTGACTTGGTTATGTTAATAACTAGATGGTCAATAATAGAGCAAGGAAAGAAGAAAGAGTAATAGAATAGACAAAAGAGTTCAATTTTTCTTAGTTTTAGTTTGGTAGGGTTTTCCCCTGGGACTATGGCCCACGACTCTGAAGGGGGTGGTACTTTCTTGACTCAGATGTGATGAGTCCATCCTTTTTTCGCTGTACAAATAGCAGTCTCGGTGGTTAGCAGCACAAGGTAGGGTCCTTCCTAGACTGGCTCAAGTTTCCCTTCTTTTCACCTTTTGATGAGAATGTGATCTTCCGGCTGGTGCTGGTTTACTGGAAATTCTAGGGGTGGTACATGTGCTAAAAGACTTTTAGTTTTGAGGAAAAGGAAAGTGTAAGATAAACCAAGTATATAATTTTTAAGAAATTGACATTTTGCTTAAAATGTGGCGACATCGGCAGTAGACTTTATAGTCCTTGGTACCTTTCTACTGAGAAATTTCCTTTAGTACCTATTCTTGTTAGTTTTTAGACCAAAGAAGCCAAACACCATTTTATATCTGACAATGCTTCCTGTATGATTTTTATACCAGATAAGCTAACTTATACCTTTATATTAGTGTGCTATTAATGTAAAACCAAGTTTTAATAAAACTTGTAGACATATTTATTTAATTTTTAATGTCAGACCATAAGGTAAGATTTTTATAGACTCTTTCTAACCTTTTATAATCTTTGTTAAAGAGCCGGTTAGTGCTTTAAGAAAAATCCATTGTGCTTTTACTTTAATGTCCAGTTCACAGAAAAACTGGATGATCCCCTTTTAACTTTAGCTAATATGTTTACACACAGAACTTTCTTTACAATTAACATTTTAAAATTTGCTTAAACCTTCAAAACAAAATTTTTTTAACCTTTTAATGTAGGTAAAAATTTACATTCTTATGCCTCCTTATAACCTTTTTACAAAAGGTATATTTTACTTTCCTTATGCAGCTTGCACACAAACTGTTTCTTCAGTAGTACTCAGGAGGCCTTATGATTTTTAAATTATATAATATTTCTGGTATAAATTCTTTTTTATAACTTTTTTTCACAACTTTCACAGACAATTCTTTGACATGCCTCAACTTTCTGACTTATTACAAACATTTTTTTCTTTAAACAACCAGTTAATTTATTTCAGGACAAGAATTGACCATATAACATTCTTTTTACATAAATTCTGCTTCCACTTTTTTTCCCTTTTTTTTTTTCCCCGAAGATGATAACCATTCTTTTCCAAAGCGAACTTCCTTTATGTCTGTGGACTAGACTGTCTAAGGCCACAAGATTAGAAGTTACTATAATACATGTTACACTGTTAACTTTTAGCAAACTTTACTTTTGTTGAAAACCTTGTAAGTTTGGGATTTCGATTGTCCTTTGCTATTAATAGGAACTTGTTTAGTCCAAATTAACTTAGAATTGGTACAGACGGCTTTTTTTTTTCTTCCTTCAATTACCTGGGAGGAACCATCTATCCTCCTGTCCTGAAGGAAGTTCCTTCTAGGTCTGGTCGGACTTTTGTACTGTGATTAAGATTTAGATCCCGTTAGGAAACTTGCTGGGTTAAGGGAATTTTCAGTGGTTAATGTTAATTCATCTTTTTTTTTTTTTTTAACTTAGGATACTTCTAACTGGTGAGGTATGCTCACAATGAGGTTTCCTCTAAAAGTTATTTTTCTACTTTCTTCTGTTAGCAAAGCAGTTGCCGCTACAGACTGAATGCATTTGGGCCATCCACGGGTTACCGGGTTAAGGATTTTTGATAGGGAGGCTACAGGTTGTCAGTGGCCTCAGTGCTTTCAGGCTACGTCCTTGTTTACACTTACAACAAGGTGGTATTGGAGTGTTGTAGGGTCATGGAGAAGACCTTTAATTATCAATTATAGGTTTTAAATTTACCCTGGCTTTTAAAGGAATAGGGTACACTGTTTTTTTCTTAACTACTTATATATTTCTCTCTTTCTTTCTCTCTGACTTTCTGTCTCTCTCTTTGACTTTCCTTTTGCTTCTGTCTCTTCCTCTTTCGCTGTCTCTCTCTTTCTCTCTCTCTTCTTGACTCCCTCTGTGTCTCTCTGTCTCTTCCTCCGTCTTTTCCCGTCTCTCCTTGCCTATTTTTCTCTCTCTTTCCTCTCTCTATCTCTGCTGGTCTTTCCATGCCTCTGACAGCCACTTATGCTGTTGTTCTCTCAACCACTGTGTGTGTAGGGAGGGGAGGGGAATGGGCGGGGGGAGCATCTAAAACCAGCTGTAACCAAGTTTCTATATACGGGAACTGGTCTGGGTACCCTGGCTTACGGGTTACCTTGTGCCATACCTTTGAAACAAGGGACCTGTCCAGGCTTCCTTCTGACAGCCAATGCACCTCTAATGTTGGCCAGTCTATCTTACACAAAGTTTTAAGTTTTCCTGGTGTCATAGTACTCCATAGTCTCCCTTAAATCCTTTCTTGAAAATTTTCAACATAGTTCCTGGTGGGCTTACTTTGTGCCTGAACCATGCTTTCTCGAGACAAAACACCACGCTCACACCACATGCACACCACAAAACAAGAATGGGTAAAAAGGGCACACACACGCTTTTACAGTTTACACCAAACCAGAATCAAAACCAAAATCAGAGTATCAAGAAATTCAAGCCAGGTCAAAACCAAAACCAAAGCATCAAGCAATCCAATTCAAGTCAAAAACAAAGACCAAAGTACTGGTACAAGCACGTCGTGGGTGATCAGGTCATGCTTCCACTCAGATGGAGTGGACAGGTTCCAAAGACCAGTCTTACCAAGTTTCAGATGTCCAGACTCCAGGTACCAGTTCTTTCCCAGTGTTCAGTCACTGTGTTGATCCTCCGTGGGGGCCTGCCATGCACCTCTCTGATGAGGTGTTCCAGTGAGGCAAATGCTCACCCGGGAGCGCTCTCAGGATCTGTGTTGCTCAAGCTGGCGGGAGTCTCCCACAGGGATGCTCCACAGGGCAGGCCTAAGCCACCTAAAGGGCTGCCTTGACCATCCATCTGTTAATCACCTCACTTCCTGGTCACAGAACCAAGAAATGTAGCAGGACAAGCTGCAGACAAAACCCCTCAGACACTGAGTCAAAGAAGGAATGGCTTCATTCGGCCAGGAGCTTTGGCAAGACTCACATCTCCAAAAACTGAGCTCTCTGAGTGAGCAATTCCCGTCCCTTTTAAGGGCTTACAACTCTAAGGGGGTCCACATGAGAGGGTTGTGATCGATTGAGCAAGCAGGGGGTACATGACTGGGGGCTGCATGCACCAGTAATCAGAACGGAACAGAACAGGACAGGGATTTTCACAATGCTTTTCCATACAATGTCTGGAATCTATAGATAACATAACCGGTTAGGTCAGGGGTTGATCTTTAACCAGGCCCAGGGTGCAGCCCCAGGCTCTCTGCCTGTGGATTTCATTTCTGCCTTTTCGTTTTTACTTCTTCTTTCTTTGGAGGCAGAAATTGGGCATAAGACAATATTAGAGGTGGTCTCTCCCTTATGTTGAGATTGCTTTGGGCATCTTTGTCATGAATTATTTGCCAGTTCTTGTGTCTAGAATGATATTGTCCAGGTTGTCTTATAGGGTTTCTATAGTTCTGGGTTTTACATTTAAGTCTTTGATCCACCTTGTGTTAATTTTTGTATATGGTGTAAGGAAGGGGTCAAATTTCAATCTTCTGCATATGGCTAGCCAGTTATCCCAGCACCATTTATTGAATAGGGATTCCTTTCCCCATTGCTTGTTTTTGCCAACTTTGTCAAAGAGCAAATGGTTGCAGGTGTTTGGCCTTATTTTTAGATTCTCTTTTCTGTTCTATAGCTCTATGTGTATGTTTTTGTACCAGTACAATGCTGTTTTGATTACTCTAGCCCTGGAGTATAGTTTGAAATCTGGTAGCATGAAGCCTTCAGTTTTGCTCTTTTTGCTTAGGATTGTCTCAGCTATTTGGGCTCCTTTTTGGTTCCATATGAATTTTAAAATAATTTTTTCTAGTTCTATGGAGAATGTCTTTAAAAGTTGGGTACAATTAGCATTGATTCTGTAAATTGTTTGGGTGCTATGGTCATTTTAATTATACCAATTCTTCTGATTTATGAACATGGAATGTTTTTTCATTTGTTTGTGTCATCTCTGATTTCTTTCAGAATTGTTTTTTTACTTCTCATTGTAGAGATCTTTCACCTCTCTGGATAGTTGTATTCCCAGGTTATTTATTCCTTTTGTGGCTATTGTGAATGGGATTGTGTTCCTGACTTGGCCCTTCACTTGGCTGCTGCTGATGTATAGGACTGTTAGTGATTTTTGTATATTGATTTTGTATCCTGAAACTTTGCTGAAGTTGTTTATTATCTTAATAAGCTTTTGGGCCAAGACTATTGGGTTTTCTATGTATATAATCATGTAGTCTGCAAACAATGATAATTTGACTTCCTCTCTTCCTATATGGGTGCCCTTTCTTTCTTTCTCTTGCCTGATTGTTTGGGCCAGGACTTCCAATACTATGTTAAATAGGAAAAGTAAGAGAGCATCCTTGTCTAGCACTGGTTTTCAAAGGGAATGCTTCCAGTTTTTGCTCTGTCACTATGGTTTTGGCTGTGGGTTTGTCATAAATAGCTCTTATTATGTTGAGGTCTGTTCCCCCACTGCCTAGTTTGTTGAGGGTTTTTAACATGAAGAGACATTGAATTTTATAGAAAGTCTTCTCTGCAACTATTGAGATAATCATGTGATTTTTGTCTTTAGTTCTGTTTATGTGATGAATCACATTTTTTGATTTGCATATGTGGAACCAACATTGCATCCCAGGGATAAAGCCTACTTGGTCATGGTGAATTAGCTTTTTGATGTGCTTCTGCATTTGATTTGCCAGTGTTTTGCTGAGGATTTTTGCATCAATGTTTGTCAAGGATATTGGTCTGAAGTTTTATTTTTTGTTGTGTCTTTGACAGATTTTGGTATCAGGATGATGCTGGGCTTGTAGAATGAATTGAGGAGTCCCTCCCCTCAATTTTTTGGAATAATTTCAGTAGGAATGGTACCAGCTCTTCTTTGTACATCTGGTATAATTTGGCTGTGAATTCATCTGGTCCTGGGTTTTTTATGGTTGGTAGCCTATTCATTACTGATTCAATTTGGATCTCATCATTGGTCCGTGCGGGGTTTTAATTTCTTCTAGTTCAGTCTTGAGAGAGTGTACATGCCCAGGAATTTATTCTTCTCCTCTGGGTTTTCTAGTTTGTGTGCATAAACCTATTTGTAGCCATCTCTGATGGTTATTTGTATTTATGTGGAGTCAGTGTTAATATTCCCTTTGTCATTTCCAATTGTGTTTATCTGGCTCATCTCTCTTTTCTTCTTTATTAGTCTTATTACAATAATAAGATAAATAGTGGTCTATTTATCTTTTTTTTTTTTTTTCCAAAAAACAACTCCTGGATTTATTGATCCTTTGAATGGGTTTTCTGTCTCAGTTTCCAGTTCAGCTCCAATTTTGGTTATTTCTTGCCTTCTGCTAGCTTTGTGGTTGGTTTGCTCTTGCTTCACTATTTCTTTTCAATGTGATGTTAGGTTGTTAATTTGATATCTTTCTTACCTTCTGTTGTGGGCATTTAGTGCAATAAATTTTCCTCTTAACATTACCATAGCTGTGTCCTAGAGATTCTGGTATGTTGTATTGTGGGTCTCATTAGTTTCAAATAACTTTTTGATTTCTGTTTTAATTTCATGATTTACTCAAAAGTCATTCAGGAGCAGGTTATTCAATTTCCATGTAATTTTGTGGTTTTGAGTAATTTTCTTACTCTTCATTTCTAATCTTAATGTACTGTGGTCCAACAGAATGGATGTTATAATTCAGTCCTTTTGCATTTGATGAGGATTCTTTTATGTCTGTTTATGTAGTTGATTTTAGAGTATGTGCCATGTAGCAATAAGAAGAAGGTATATTCTGTTGTTTTGGGGGTAGAGAGTTCTGTAGATGTCTATCAGGTCCATTGATCCAGTGCTGAGTTTAGTTCTTGAATATCTTTGTTAACTTTCTGCCTCAATGATTGGTCTGATACCGTCAGTGGAGTGCTGAAGTCTCCCACTTTTATTGTGTGCGAGACTATGTCTTTTTGGAGGTCTCTAAGGACATGCTGTATGAATCTTGGTGCTCCTGTGTTGGGTGCATATATATTTGGGATAGTTAGGTATTCTCAAACTCTTTATCATTATATTAATATAATGCCCTTCTTTGTCTATTTTGATCTTTAATTGTTTAAAGTCTGTTTTGTCTAAAAACAGGATTGCAGCCCCTGCTTTTTTCTGATTTCTATTTGCTTAGTAGATTTTCCTTCATGCTTTTATTTTGAGCCTATGGGTGTAACTGCATGTGAGATGGATCTCTTGAAAACAGCATACTATTAGGTCTTGCTTTTTAACCACATTGCTATTCTGTGCCTTTTAAATGGGGCATTTAGCCCATTTATATTCAAGGTTAGTATTAAGATGTATAGATTTGATATTGTAATTGTGTTGTTAGCTGATTATGCTAGCTTGTTTGTGTGGTTGCTTTATAGTGTCACTGGTCTGTGTACTTAAGTGTGTTTTTTATTGGGTAGTAACAATACAAAACTCCATGGTAATGAACTCCCTCAGCATTTGTTCATATGAAAAGGACCTTATTTCTCCTTTGCTGAGGACGCTTAGTTTGGCTGAATATGACATTCTTGGTTGAAGATTTTTTTTCTTTAAGAATGTTGAATATAGGCACCCAATCTCTTCTGTCTTGTAAGGTTTCTGCTGAGAGGTCAACTGTTAGCCTGATGTGGTTTCCTTCGTAAGTGAACTGCCCCTTTCTCTGTAGCTGCCTTTAATATTCTTTCACTTCAACTTTGAAAAATCTGATGATTATGTGTCCTGGAGGTGATCTCTTGTATAGAATCCTGCAGGGGTTCTCTGTGTTTCCTGAATTTGATTCTTGGCCCCTCTAGTGAGGCTGGAAAAGTTTTCATGGACGATATCCTGAAATATGTTTTCCGAGTTGTCTGCTGTCTCCCCATCCCTGTCAAGGATGCCAATGATTTGTAGATTTGGCCTCTTTATGTAATCCCACATTTCTCAAAGGTTTTGTTCATTCCTCTTCGTTCTTGTTTACTTTTGTCTAACTATCTTATTTCAGAGAGCTAGTCTTCAAGTTCCAGGATCCTGTTCTCAGCTTCATCTATTCTGCTGTTAATACTTGTGATTGCATTGTGAAATTATTGCAGTGTCTTTTTCAGCTCTATCAGATCAGTTACATTCTTTTTTATACTGGCTAGTTTATCTGTCAGCACAGGTATCATTTTATGGCGATTCTTAGTTTCTTTGGATTGGGTTTTGCTGTTCTGCTGAATTTCAATGATCTTCATTCCTAACCATCTACTTCTGTCATTTCAGCCAATTAGTTGGTTAAGAACCCTTGTCTGAGAACTAGTGCAGTCATCTGGAGGACATAAGACAGTGGCTATTTGAGTTACCAGGGTTCTTGTGGTGGTTCCTTTTCATCTCTGCATGTGGGTGTTCCTTTAACTGCAGTGAAGATTGAGTAAAGTCACTAGACTTCTTGACTTCTTTTCTGGATGTTTTCACAGGACCAAGGCTTTGTGCGGGGTCATTATTTGTAGTTTCTTGTCTTTGGTTTCACAGTGGGGTATGTTAGTGAGGTACTTTTGGTATTGAAGTTTTGGGATGTCATCCAGTGGGTGGCACTTAGGCATAGTGGTCAGTAGGAGGCTCTTTCTCAGTCCTGTGGCTCTCCCATATTTCCTCACAGCTGTAGCCATGCTGCTTCTCAATGCTCCGAAAATGTGGGCTCCTCTCCCACTTCAGCACTGGCTGTAGATCACAGCTTGGCACTCCCAGGCTGCCCATCACAGTTCTGGGGTAATCTCAAGGTTAATGCTTCCTTCCCAACTTGGAGGCAGCAGAGGACGGGAACTTCACAGTGGTTGTGATGAGGGTCTTTTACTTGTCTCCTGGGGGCTTTGCTCCAGAGAGATGAGGGTCAGCTATCTCTCAGTGCAATCAGCCCAAGTTAGGGATCTGTGCTGTGGGACCAAGCTGGGGGTTCCCTGCCTAGTATAGGCATCATCACTAGCTCATCACTAGGGAGGTGGGTGGGTGGGACTTATGGAAGATGAACTGGCCTCCTCTCCTTGGGGCAACTGCAGCTTGTTGAAGGTGTGGATAAGGTACTTAGGGCTTTTGCTCCTGTTAGTCCAAGGGTAGAAGGGGTAGTACCACTGCAGAGGCAGTGGCAGAGGGGCTTTGGGTTGCCTCTGGGGGCCCCACCTGCAAGCAATGCAGAGCTGCTGTTACTGGGAGTGTTCAGCCAGTGGGGTGGGACAGCAGGACTGGTGGTATGAGTTTAGAATCTGTTGTTGGGGAGTAGGGGATTAAGGGCTCACTGGGAGGAGATACTGGTCTCCCCATATGGTGACTGTGGTATACTGTAAGCTCAGGTGTAACCCTCAGGCTCTTTGCTTCTTCCCCAGACCAAGGGCAGCGAGAATAGAACTGCTGCTGTGGCAGTGGCAGAATGGCTGTGGGATGCCTCTGGGAGCCTCCTCACAAGAAAACTCCAAGCCACTGCTAGTGGGTATGCTCCATCATAGGGGGGACGTTTCTGCAGTTATAAGGTGGGGGCCCTGACTGGTGAAGAGTGTAGGGGGTAGATTCCTAGGGCAGAGGGGCTGGACTCCTCTCCATATAGTGGATGTGGTATGCTGGAGGTACCAGGAAGTGACTAGGCCTTTATTCTTTCCCCAGCCTGTGGGCTATTAGGGCAGTACCACTGCAACTGTAGTGGCAGAGGGCTGTGGGTTGACTTGAGGATTTTCTCCTAAGAGAAATGCTGGGCTGCCTCTGATTTAAGTGGTCAGGCAATGGCAGGGTGGCTGTGGTGGTGTCTCAGGTCAGGCAGCCCTGCCCAGTGAAGAGAAGTAAGGAGCAGGACATGTATGGAAAACAGTCTGGCCACTTTTCCATAGAGCTGCTGCAGAATGCTGGGGTTCTGCTCCAGTCCCTAGTTACCTTGGATTTTCTATTATTACCTGAAGGTATCAACAGTGAAGTCTGCAAAACAACAAAGATGTCAGCCTGTCCCTTTCACTGGAAGCTCCATCACAGGGAGGTATGGATATTTCCAACCCAAACACACTGGCAGAGGTGGCAGGGGACCCTGTTCAGGAGGTCCCACCCAGTGAGGAGGAACAGGATCAGGGACTTACTGCATAAAAGCAGTCTGGCCACTTTTTCATAGAGCAGCTGTGCTGTACTGGGGGTCTGCTTCAGCCCCCAGTCACCTTGAACTCTCCAAAGCATGAAGGCAACAATGCCTAAGGCTGCAAAACAGCAAAGATGGTGGCCTGCCCCTCCCTCTGGAAGCTCCATCCCAGGGAAGTTTGGAACTGATGCCTCCTGGAAAACACTGGTGAGGGTGGTTGTAGACCTCAGTCAATAGATTCTGGCTAGTGAAGAGAAACAGGATCCAAGCCAGTGGGTCTTGTCCTGCAAGGTGCTGTAGAAGCAGGGCCTGCAAACTGTCACTTCTCAGCCCCTGGATTCATCCCCTTTCCTATGGATATGTATAGCAGTCTAACCTTATGCTTTACTGGACTTGCAGCCACTTTTGGTGGGAAGCCCATGTATCTAAGGCTCTCCAGGCTCCACACGTACCTGAGTGGCTGCTCTGCCAAGACTCCACGTAGCTCTGTGTGTCAGACTGAAGGCCCTGGTAGAGAGGTTCACAAGGGGCTCTCTTGACCCAAGGGTTGCAAAGATCCATGGGAGAAGCATGGGTCCCAGGGGTCACTCACTCACTCACCACTTCACTGAAAGAGGGAGGCTGCCCTAGCTCCCTGTCACTCTCAGGTGGGCTGTAATCCTGCCTTGCCTTTCTCTGTTCCCAATGGTTTTAGCTGTTTTTCTGATGAGTCCCATTGTGTGTACCTGGATGTTTCAACTGAAGGTGCTGTATTTACTTGCCCCTTCTATTTCTCTTTGTGAGAGTACGGCACACTAGCTGCTTCTAGTTGGCAATCTTAGCCAGCCTCCCTCAATCTTCTTTTTAAGTTAGTAAAATTCATCAACATATTTTGCCACTTCCTGCATTTATCATTTTTAAAAATTTCATTCTTCCTCTCTTTAGGGAGTATGCTTTAGTTAAGTTATCTTATTTCCATGTCTCTGAATGTCTATATTTTACCCTCACTGTTGTGATAGGTTAGCTGGATATAAAATTCTAGGTGACAGTAATCTTACCGCAGCAATTTGCAGATAATTAACAAATATCTTCTGGCACATACTATTACTAGTGAGAAGTCTGCTCTCATTCTAATTGTCAGTCCTTTTAGGTAATCTTTTCTCTTTTTTCTTTCGGGAAGATTTTAAGACTTTTCTCTTTATTCTTGATATTCTCTAGTTTCACAAATTTGTGACTAGGTATGGAGTTACTTTTAATGATCCTACATGCTTTCTGGGGTACACTTTCAATCTAAGAAATCACATCTTTCTCAAATTTTGAAAATTCCTCGGAAATGATCTCTTTGCATATTGCTTCTTTATTTCCTTTACTTGCATTTCCTGGAACTTGTAGGGTTTCATAGAGTGTCTATAAGTACGTATGTTGCAGTCGTTGCAGCTATCCTTCATTTCTTTTAATGAATCTTTCATATTTTTAAATCACTTTTTGTTTGTCCGGGCTGCATTCTGAGCACATTTCTAAATATTATCTTCCAATTTACTAATTTTCTATTTGATTTTGACCTGTCTAGAGTTTATCCTATGTGCTAACAAGCTCTTTTTTCTCTCTTTCTACTAATTTTTCACATACCCATATATTTTTCCACACATGACATTACTGCAGGACAGTTCCATGGGTGGCATTGAACCAACCCAGTTCTCCCCCAGTTTTTATTTGTAGTTCTGCAGAATTAACTGTAGAATGGGTTGGACATGCAACATCCTGAGATAAGGAGGAGTTGGTCAGAAGAGCCCAGAGTCTGTCCTTGTTCCCCCTAGAAACAGTATATCCTTCATTGCTTTAGCCCAGCGTGTCTTATTGCTCCCAGGGTGAAAAACCAAGGGTGGGCTGCTTTCTAGGGTGCCTCAGCTGTGGTGCAACGGACCCCGGAAAGCAGCCCACCCTGGGATTTTTACCCTGGGAGCAATAAGGCACTCAGAAGAGACTCCATCTGCCCTGAGCAGATTTCCTGAGCCCTGGGGGACTATCTCATCATAACTCCTAGGCTTCTGTTGTCCCTTTCTGCCCATCTATAAGTAACAAAACCACTTTATGTAATTCATGTGTGTGAGAGTTTTTTTATCTCACAAGACTCAGGTACATAGTAAAAGTGCAGCCCAGGATGCTATATGCTGAAGTCGCAAGCAGTGCACAGTGAACCTGCTTCACAATCCACCAGTTCCTCATTCTACATCACCATCCCCATTTTCACTACATTTCCAGTATGTAGGACACCCATCAGCAGACATTATAGTTTTTTCCCCCAATCTAAAGATTCTTTAAATTTTTAATTATTGTAGTTACATAGTAGGTGTATATATTTATGGGATAAATGACATGTTCTGATACAGGTATGCAATGTAAAATAAGTGCATCAAGAAGAATGGGGTATCCATTCCCTCAAGCATTTATTCTTTGAGTTACAATCGAATTATACCATTTAAGTTATTTTAAAATGTACAATTAAGTTATTATTGACTATACTCACCCTGTTATACTACCAAATAGAGGTCTTATTCATTCTATTATTTTTTTGTACCCATTAACCATCCCTACCTCTCCCCTAGCCCCCTACTACTTTTTCCAGTCTCTGGTAACCATCCTTCTACTCTCTATGTCCATGAGTTCAAATTGTTTTGATTTTTAGATCCCACAAACAAGTGAGAACTTGTGATGTTTGTCTGTCTGTGCCTGGCTTATTTCACGTAACATGATGATTTCTAGTTCGATTCATGTTTTGCAAATGACTGGATTTCATTCTATTTTACGGCTGAACAGTACTCCATTGTGTATATGTACCACACTTTCTTTAGCCAGTCATCTGTTGATGGACAGTTAGGTTGCTTCCAAATCTTAGCTATTATAAACAGTGCTGCAACAAACATAGGAGTGCAGATACCTCTTTGATTTCTTTTTGGTATATGCCCAGCAGTGGGATTGCTGGATTATATGGTAGCTCCACTTTTAGTTTTTTGAGGAACCTCCAAACTGTTCTCCATGGTGGTTGTACTAATTTACATTTACAGTGTACAAGGATTCCCTTTTCTCCACATTTTCACTAGCATTTGTTATTGCCTGTCTTTAGGATATAAGCCATTTTAACGGGGGTGAGATAACATGTCAGTATACTTTTCATTTGCATTTCTCTGATGACTCATGATGTTTAAGCACCTTTTCACATGTCTGTTTGCCATTTGTATGTCTTCCTTTGAGAAATGACTATTCATATCTTTTTACCCATTTTTTTGATCAGAGTATTTTAGATTTTTTTCCTATAGAGCTGTTTGAGCTCCTTATACACTGTGGTTATTAACCTTTTGTCAGATGGGTAGTTTACAAACATTTTCTCTCATTCTGTGGGTTGTCTCTTCACTTTGTTGTTTGTTTCCTTTGCTGTGAAGAAGCTTTTTAACTTTATATGATCCTATTCGTCCATTTTGCTTTGGTTGGCTGTGCTTGTGGGGTGTTGCTCAAAAAATTTTTACCCAGATCAATGTCCTGGAGATTTTCCCCCAATGTTTTCTTGTAATTGTTCCACAATTTATGGTCTTAGACTTAAGTCTTTAGTCCTTTTTGATTGGATGTTTTTATATGGAGAGAGATAGGGGGTCTAGTTTCATTCTTCTGCATGTGGATATCCAGTTTTTCCAGCACCATTTATTGAAGGGACTCTCTTTTCCCCAGTGTATGTTCTTGGTACCTTTATTGAAAATGAGTTCATTGTAGGTGTGTGGACTTGTTTCTGGGTCCTCAATTCTCTTCCATTGGTCTGTGTGTCTGTTTTTGTGCCAGTTACATGCTATTTTGATTACTATAGCTCCATAGTACAATTCGAAGTCACATAATGTTAAAGATTTTTTTAATTCAATTATTATGCTTTCCATTTCCAAGATTTCATTTTTTCATATGCATATATTCTTCATTTTTGTTTTTGTTTTTTTCTTGTTGTGAATTATCCCTTCATTTGTATGTTTGAAGGGCCTCAACATATTTTAAAAGACCCTTCAGATCATGCTTTTATCTTCATTCCTCTAGGACACATTGACCTTTCACTTATTGATTTTGTTGGATATGTTTCCTAAATTTAATTTTCCACGTTTTGAGATTTGGATTTTTTTTTTCTCTAATTGAAGGTTCTTGTTGATGTTCTCTTGTTTCTGCACACCTCTGTTTTTCCCAGTAGTTTTACAGTCCAGAACCAAATCTCATATTGGTTGGTCTGAGCTCCTGCCTGTCAGTAATATTGAACATAAAAGAAATCAATCTGCCACACCAGAAGGAAGCTTGGCTCAACATCTGTTCAAAACACTATATCCAGAAACCTTCATAGACTTAAACCACAGCTCCAGGCAGATACTGATAGTAAATTTTATCAGTCTCCTCTGCCGAACAGAAAAGTTCTATTGTAGTCCCTGAATTCAAACTCAAATCTGGCTTTGTTTTCTTGCCCGACCCTTTAATTCAAAGGGACTAAACTCCCAGCAGATCCTTGGCTTTAGCCTTTTCACTTTATACTGCTGTGCCATTTCTATTTCATAAAAATTCTTACTTTATTTTAATTTTCTCTCCTATATATTATCTATCATTGATAATAAGTTTGAATACAGGAAGTGGAGTAAGGAAACCATCTTTATTACTATATAAGACAAAATCTAACTTTATGAATTTAACTGCTACTTAAAGAAATAAAACAGTATACACAATGCTTCAAAACCAAAAACATGTTTGAGAGAGATAAAATTAAAAACTTGTACATGATTATTTGACTTTTGCTATCCAGTGGTTAAAAAATATCTTAGCAAAAAAAGAAGCAAATATAACTAAGATTCAGAAGGAATGTACTTTATGGCCATTAGCAGAAAAAAATAAGAGTGGTAGAAAAACAATAAAGTTAAAAGCACATTTGTACTCCAACATTTACCATTAAATACCTCAAATGTTAAGGGTGTGTGTGTGTGTGTGTGTGTGTGTGTGTGTGTAGAGCACAAAGGTCTACAAGGAATGGAGATGCACTTCGAATTTTTAATCTCTTGGTCTAAGCTATTACTAAATTTGATTAAAATGAAAAATGCATAATTAGAGCAAAACATTATTACCTGTTTTGTTCAAAGATGCATCCCAAGTGCCTAGTTCCTGATGTAAAGAGATACTCAATAATCAATCAGCGTTATGTAGTTGACATAATGTATCTTGCCTTCATTAATTCAGTTGAGAAGGCTCTTCTTTTGGGGGGAACAATTAAAGAAATAAGACTGGCTAAGTGGTACAATTAGGTGGGCTAATTGTTAGTTCATGGTCTTTCTTATTGTTTGATCATTAGTGAACTGAAGTGATCCTGAAGGGAAATGAAAATAAAATAATAGCTTTAGACAACCTGATTCTGGTAGAGACAGAAAAAAATGTCATTTATAGCCATCTGCCTGGAAAAGCTGATACGATCTGCCTGGAGGCACTTGCTCTAACAGGGTATTTAGCTCCACGAGTTGCCCTCTATCTGACTGACTCCTCCCTACAATGCAGGAAAGTCCACCAAAGCTCTATTTTCCTTTTCCCTTTTACTCTACGTGGAGACCTCCTCTGGGTTCTCTGGATAACCAGAAAAATATCACTGATGAGAACTCAGAGCTCAATGCCTCCAAAGGGAATGGACCATGGCAAGTCATACCTATGTAGTGAGCAGCAATCCTTGTCCCATCTTTCCTAGCTCCCATCATAAGCCATTAAGTCATTCTGGCCAACTTTTTTCCCAATATAGAACACTCTAATTCAAATGACAAAGTTTGGTCAAGGTACAAAGATTGGTAAGAATGACATTGTAGCCTGATTTGAGATACTTTCATTTTATCTATTTTTTCAATTGACAAGCAAAGAAGACCCAGGACATTTGATGATGCAAGTGGATTCTGCTCTCACGTTTCTCACAGTGATGATACCAGGATTTGGTGAAGGAGCCACATGTCAAAGGGTCCCAAAACTGCGGGCTTTTTAGTTAGATTACCTTTTAAACAGGGAACATCAGACTTTGGAAAGCAGGATGGAGTAGACTGCATTGGGAAGCAACTGTGTTGACTTTTTTTATTTGGGGGTGTTGGAAGATTCTCTCATCTGTGATTCTCTTGGTACAAATAATCCTCTCTTACCCTCACTGTTTGCTTATGACCAACTCGTGCCTCAACCACCTAACTCCTGTGTTTCACTCTCCTCTGGGGACCCTTCATTCCAGGAGGGTCTTTGGGGAAACCTCCACTAAAGGAGGGTCAATCCAGCCTCCTTTGTGTGGGTCTATATCCAGCCTATAAGAAATAATGTAAGAACTAAGTCCAGTTTGCGGATTGATCATTTCTTTTTATGTTTTATTTTTATAAGTTGTTTTATGGCTGAAAACAAAAAACCATACTTTACAATCCCTACTCCACATCTACTACCCACACCCCCCACCCGCCCCCGCTCAGAGGCAACCTCTTTCAAATCTCTTAGCTATAGATTATGCACATTTAACTCTATGTTTCCAAATAGTAGATGCATAAATTCCTACAAGGTTGAGTTATTACTGGGTTTTTTCTGTGTGAAGCAGCAAAAGTTGGTGGTAGGATAAAGGGATGAGTTATGATATTTCTTTGGGGGTTCCTTGGAACTTGCTTTCACTTTCAGTTAACTCTCCAAAAGTTTCTTTTAAGATGACAGATTTTCTCAGAAATAGAAAAATCAAATTACAAACCTGTTTAGAAGAAACTGAAAAATTAACAACAGAAAGTACACTCCAGCAAAGAGCTCCATGTTACGCTATGGCAAGCTTTACTAATAGGTTCCCAGATAAACCCATAGCATTATTATTTTGTGCACCAAGAAAACTCATGATGTTGGTGCACATTCATTTGCCAAAATATTCAGAAAATAACTTTCAAAAACCAAACCAGTTATGCTTAAAACTTATAAAACTATAAGTAATAATAAAGTTAAACCAGGGTGTTTTACTGGTGAGCAGACCTCATACTTCACCAAATTTAATAAATGTTTTATTATAAAAATTCACTGTGTCTTCTTGTGCTAGGATGAAGACATTGAAGGCTGTAAAAGTCAAAGGAGGCTGGGCGCAGTGGCTCATGCCTGTAATCCCAGCACTTTGGGAGGCTGAGGCAGGCAGATTACCTGAAGTCGGGAGTTCGAGACCAGCCTGACCAACATGGAGAAACACCATCTCTAGTAAAAATACAGAATTAGCCGGGCATGGTGGCACATGCCTGTAGTCCCAGCTACTCGGGAAGCTGAGGCAGGAGAATCACTTGAACCTGGGAGGCAGAGATTGTGGTGAACCAATATCACACCATTGCACTCCAGCCTGGGCAACAAGAGCGAAACTCTGTCCCCCCACCAAAAAAAAAGTAAACAAAACATATGAAATTGTAATCAAAATAGTCATTCTTATCTACCATGGAAATGTAAACTATGTGCCCTGCTTGTCAATTTGTTCTGCTAATCATGCAATGCCCTTCTTGGATCCTGGAATAAAATGGCATTGTTCTCAATATTACTGGCACGCACATATTTTAGAGACTTCATATTACCCACAGCTATAAGCCTTTTAAAAATTATATGTTAAGGCCCCTTCTACTTATACTATAACAAGTACTATTTTCAGGAAAGCAGTTACTTCATAGGTATTTTCAGCTACTTCCTTCAGTACAGAAGTAACTTCTTTGGGAAACAATCATCAAGAAAAATAGGGCCTTTTATTACAAGTATTCCATTTGTTCCAATTCTTGTGAAAACATCAAGATATTGAAGACATGGTAACTATATCAATAGATACTTCAAAAGGAAGTACACCATTTTAATAGTTTGACAAACTGGAGTATAAGGAAAATGAGTTAGAGCCTACTCTCAAAGAGTTCACTGCCTAATAAGGAAGACATAATACTGGAAGTCATAATTCTACAATATGATGCTACAGGAACTCAGAGGATAAAGAACCAGAGGTTGCTTGGAAGATAATGTCTGACCTGATTCTGGAAAAAAAAAAAAACCACAAAAAGAAGAGGAGGCTGAAATACATCAGTGGTACTACTATGTCACTTACCACTTATAGTAATAGTGGTATTATTATATCTCTTGTGCATCAGTGATTAAATTATACTTGTGTGTACAGTGTCACCTGGCCCTCTTTGCATCATCTTGTGGGAATTGCGGTTTAGAAAACCAGCATAAAAAAATGCAAATACTCTGGCTACAGCTATTGGTTTGATTAGTAAATTTTTCTTCATCCTTGACCCAGAAGTCTTGGGTCTTCCACCAGGATTCATGAAACTGTGGCAGGCTAACTTGTTAGCTTTCAAGAGGAGTAAAATTTCAGCCTTTTCAAAGTTCTTAACAGTGACTTTGTCACATATTGTTACATTTTGCTGTATAATAAACAAATACGAAATTTAATGGCTTAAAACAGTAACAACTAAAGATAGACATACACATCAATGAAATGGAATAGAGAGTCCAGAAATATGTCCAGATAAGTAAGATCAAATAATTTTTTTACAATGGTACACAGGTAATTCAATGGAGTAAAGACAATTTTTTCAACAAATGGTGCTAGAACAAATGACTATCCACATGCCCCAAAGTAAATATCAACCTATATCTCACACCTTACATAAAAATTAACACAAGATAGACCATAGATCTACTTTAAAATGTCAACCTATAAACCTTTAAAAGTAAACATAGAAGAAAATTTTTGTAACTCTGGGTCGTGCCAAGAGTTCTTAGATATTACACCAAAAGTACAATTCATAAAAGAAAAAAACTACAATCTGGGCTTCATAAAAATTACAAACATTTGTTGTGTGTAAGCCACTGTTAAGAGAACAGTACTGTTAAGAAAAACTACAAACTGAGAGAATATGTTTGCAAATTCTATATTTAGTAAAGGACTTGAATCCAGAATTTATTGAGAACTCTCAAGACTCAAAAGTAAGAAAACAATCAAATTTTTTAAAGTGAGCAAAATATCTGAACAGGTACTTCACCAAGATATATATATGGCAAACAAGCACATGTAAATAAGTTCAACATCGTTAATTATTAAGGAAATGCAAGTTAATACCACAATGATATACTACTATATACCTATTAGACTGTCTAGGGGTTTTCTTTAATGACAATACCAAGCTTAAATGAGGACGTGTGAAGCAATTGGAACTCACTCACTACCGGTGAGAATGTAAGGTATGGCCACTTTGGAAAACAGTTTGGCAATTTCTTATAAAATTAAATTTTAGGTATTTTATCCAAGGGAAATAAAAAGTGATGTTCACACAAAATCCGTTGTATAAATATTTCTAGCAGCTTTATTCGAAATTGCCAAACACTGAAAACAAATGTCCCAAATGTCCTGGTGATTGAATAAAACAAACTGCGATACATCCAAAAAACAGAATGCTACTCACCAATTAAAAGGAACAAAGTACTGATACAATCACACAATGAATCTGAAATCCATTAATGTAAGTGAAAGAAATCACGCTCAAAAAGCTATAAACTGTAAAATTCCATTTATGTCATTCTGGAGAAGGCAAAAGTAGCACACAAAACAGATCAGTGGTTTCCAAATCTTGGGTGTGAGGGAGGGTTGACTACAAAAGAGTAGCACAAAAGAATTTTGGAGGATGATGGAACTGTTTCGGTGAGAGTCACACAATTCCACTTATTTGTCAAACTTCATTAGAACTATACATCAAAGACTGAATTTTATTATTTCTCACAATTTAGGGGATCAACTGGAGTTAGTCGGATGCTTCTTTGGCTCTATGCTGCATTAGCCAGGGAAATTTACAAGGCAGCATTGATCAGAAACTGGGCTAACCTGGAAGGTCAAAGAGGCTTCACTCGTGTCTGGCATGTTGGAGCTCCTCCATGTGGCCTCTTCCTATGGTTAGCTTGGGCTTGTGAAGTTAGCCCAAGAGATTATGGTGGGAATGACTCTGCCGGCTCTGGGCCTAAACTTTAAGAGGCCTGGCAGCTTCCATCTTATTCTGCAAGGCCAGCCATCATGTAAGAAGTTTAGCTATCCTGAGACTACTGTGCAAGGAAGAAAGAGGACCAGATTAAAGACGAGGGTAAATCGAATCCATCTTTTGATGGGTGGAGTGATGGATGCACAACAGCAAGGGGAGAAAATTAGAGCAGCCATCTTTGGAGACTACCTAATGCCCAGAGGCACTAAAAATGCCCCAAAGCACTGAAAAATGTCCACTTTGTTCAGAAATTTACTCACTGTGGTGCCCATAGATTAATTTTATTAACATGACAGTAGGATTGTAAGCCAAATTATAAATATATGAAGACTGATTGGAAAACAAAGAAGTGAGACAGTGAATATAATTACTTCATAGACTAAAAAAAAGAAATGAGAAAGGCTTCCAGATACATGCAGGTTAACACAAAGAAAAGCTTTCAAATTATGGAGAAAAAAAAACTAAAATTTTTATTAACTGAGTGGACAGACCCATCAAGAGAGTTAAAAACAAAAACTACAAGAATTAAACTTGTAAATGAAAGAAATGAAATAACATAAGTTGAAAGAAAAAGTAATAAAACATGTTTATAACCTCAAAGTAGGGAAGTACTTCCCAAATGGACAAAAATAAGGATGCTATAAAGAAACCTTACACAAAGACAATTTAGAAGATGAATGACTGACCAAATGGAAATATTTGCTAGATAGGTAATCTGTAATACTTAAAGACTTATAACATGTCAATTAGAAAGACAATTCATATAAAAAAAAAACTGGGCAAAGGAGCAAAGGACTATACAGTACAAATGTACAATGCAAAAAATAAGACAAATATTACTAATAAGCAATGACGAGATGCTCAATCCTACTAGTAATCAGGAAATTGCACATGAAAATAAAATATCTTTTTCCTATAAAATTGACAAAAATTAGAAATATTGATTAGTACCCAGTGATGACGAATAAATGGCGAAGTGGACACTCACAGACTCTTGGTTGTAATATAATTGGTACAAATTATTTGAGAAGTAATTTCGTGGTACTCGTTATAATTCAAAACAAGCATATCATTTGAGTCAGCATTTTAGCTTCTAGCAATCTAATTTATGAAACTAAAAGCATAAGTATGGAAGGATATATGCAGATGGATTTTTGTATTATAAGCAATATTGAAAATTAGAAATAATCTAAATATACATAAAGAAATGATTGAGGCCGGGCATGGTAATCCCAGCACTTTGGGAGGCCGAGGCACGTGGATTGCCTGAGGTCAGGAGTTCAAGACCAGCCTGGCCAACATGGTGAAACCCTGTTTCTATTAAAAATAAAGAAATTAGCTGGGCATGGTGTCAGGTGCCTGTAATCCCCGCTACTCAGGAGGCTGAGGCAGGAGAATCACTTGAACCCAGCAGGCAGAGGTTGCAGTGAGCTGATACCGCACCACTACACTTTAGCCTGGGTAACAGAGCAAGACTCTATCTAAAAAAGAAAGAAAAGAAAAAAGAAAGAAATGATTGAATAAACTCTAATGCTACCATATAATTGAATATCATGCAGCCAATATAAAAGGCAGATCTATATATTGATTTGTTAGTATAAAAAGCAAATTTTCAATCAATTACAGAATAATTTTATTCTTGAAAATATGAAAACATCTGATTATTTATCCATATAGATGTATTGCATATATTCAAGAAAGATAAATTTAATTAACTTAGATTACCTTAGGGAAGATGAAATTTGATGATTGGGTAATAGAAGGAACATTCCTCTATACAATTTAGATAATCTTTAAGATGAAATTACAGATGATTCTTTTTGTTATTTTCTAGCATTTTTCTGAAATAGGAGAGCAAATAACTGCTGGAGCAAGGATGTGGAGGAGACTGGAGAGAAAAGAGCCAAGGACATACATGGAAAGGCTCATCTCAGACACCATAGACCCTTCACTCTGTACGTGCATGAAAAGAGGGAAGAGTTGGGGGAGATATAGATCAGTAGGGGTGCAGGAGGTAGGGTGGGAAACCTGGGAGTTGGGATATCTTGCCTGATGGTCCTGATTTCTCAATAAAGATGAGGATGAAACCCGGGCTTGAAGAGAGTAGTCAGGATTTGGAAGAATCAATGAAGAAAAGAAGAAAGGATGTTCACCAAGGATAAGGCAGGAAAAGGGCACCCTTGGAGTTTTATATAGGCCTAGAAGTGGCCTTTAACTGCAAGACAGGCTGGGAATGTAACCTTGCCTTCTGGCCAGAAAGAAGAGAATAGATTTTGGTGGGCTGCCATCATCCTCTGCCACATTGTGACTATCTTAGATTTTCTCAGTAACATAGATCACTTTTCCTACTCCCTCACAAATCTATATTCAATTTTACACTCATCCATACTCAATTTGAACAAGTTTCCCTTTAAAAAATTTTTATTATTTTTTAACTGACAAAAAGTACTTCTATTTATGGGATACAATATGATGTTTTGTAGTATGTATATATTGTGGAATGGCGAAATCAAGGTAATTAATATATGCATTACCTCACATATTTTTGTGTAACTTAAAATCTATTCTCCTAGCAATTCAATTTTCTTTTTTTAATGAAGACATTATAGAATTACTGAAGCTGAAGAAAAACCTTAGAAATTTTCTCATCCAATTCTCTCATTGTATGGATTAGAAAATGGTGACACACAGAGATAAATGATTTTCCAGTACGGCATAGCTTAGAAATAGTCTTTGGACTGACCCAGGTCAGAGCAGTTATCATGATGCCATACAAATACAAATAGCCTGTTACTGTGATTAAAAGGTAAGAGATACTATGTCTGTGATCATTACAAATAGATGTCTCCAAATTAAAAATAAGAATTATGCTTTGAAAATTAGGCATTCTCTCTGTTAAACAAAAATTACTCCTATTTAGGCCATAATCCTAAGCAACTTAATGCAGGAACAGAAAATAAAATACTACATGTTCTTACTTATAAGCGGAGCTAAACATTGACCACATATGGATGTAAATATGGGAACAATAGAAAAGAGAGGGAGGGAGGGGGGAGGGGGTTAAATAACTACCTATCAGGCACCATGCTCACTATGGATGACACCCATATCCCAAACTTCAGCATCACACAATATTCCCATGTGACAAATCTGCACATGTACTTCCTGTACCTAAAATAAAATTTGAAATAAAAAATTACCCCATTAAAGGCGATTGTATGTAATAAGTATATTACAATTACTTTTATACGAAATGCATTAAAATAAGTGAGAACAGGTGAGTAATTTGAATTGATGTATATTTTTAATATTAGTAGCTTCTCCAGATCCTACAGTTTGCACCATATTCACACTCTTCAAAACACCATTCAAGGCGATGCCATGCTTTGGGAAATATTACAGTGCCCTCTGCAGCTTCAGCATAAATAACACAGTTGGGGAAAAAACAGTAATTGAAACATCAAGATAAAAGTATGTGCAATTAATATGCCTCAGAAATTCACTTTTCTTCTTAAACTGAATGAAAATACTTACATAAAGATCACATTTAAGCACAGTTCACTACAACATGTATGACAGGTACCTTTTTATGTAAAAGATAGGCAACATAGAAAAAGATCTGTATGTGTGCATATCTGTAAATTATTTTGAGGAGAATACTTTAGGAAACAGTACAGGTACCTCCAGGAAGGTGAAATGACACCTTGGGAGTCAATGTAGGAAGATGTATTTTTCGCTGTGAATCTTCTGTTCATTTGACTCTTTTGATCATATGCAGGTATTAATCTTTCAGGTAAAAAAAAAAGTTAACAAAAATTTTGATTGCCTATGAGAGAAATGGTAGGCATCTAAATGTTAAGCCTCTCTGTCCAGAAGTTCTATCACTTTAGATAGCTTATTTAATCTTTATGCTTTCCCTGACCACTCAATCTATTTTTATTTTTATATTTTTAAACTTTTTTTAGTTGGATTTACTTGGTCCATCTCTTTTTTATTAGAACATGTTTATTTCTTTTTCCTCTTTTTGAATTTTTTTTTAGTTTTAGGGGGTACATCTGTGCATGTCATGCAGTTGTGTTACATGGATATATTGCGTAGTGATGAAATTTGGGTTTTTAGTGTTCCCATAACCCGAACAGTGAACATTGTACCAAATTGGTAGTATTCCATCCCTCAGTCCCCTAGCACTCTCCCACCTTTTGGAGTTGCCAGTGTCTATATTCACTCTATATGTCTGATATGGTTTGGCTGTGTCCCCACCACATCTCATCTTGAATTTTAATCCCCATAATCCCCATGTCTCATGGGAAGGACCTGGTGGGAAGTGATTGGATCATGGGGATGGTTTCTCTCATGCTGTTCTCTATTACTGAGTGAGTTCTCAAGAGATCTGATGGTTTTATAAGCGTCTGGCATTTCCCCTGCTCCCACTCACTCTCCTGCCTCCTTGTGAAGAAGGTGCCTGCTTCTGCTTTGCCTTCCACCATGATTGCGTTTTCTGAAGCCTCCCTAGCCATGCAGAACTGTAAATCAATTAAAACCTCTTTATAAGTTACCCAGTCTCAGGTATTTCTTTATAAGCACCATGAGAACAGACTAATACAATGTCCATGTGTACCCATTGATTAGCTCTCACTTATAGGTGACAACATGCAGTTTTTGACTTCCTGTTTCTGAGTCATTTCACTTGGGACAATGGCCTCCAGTTCCATGCATGTTGGTTATTATTCTATTTTATTTATTTATTTTTAATTTATTTATTTCATGAATAAGTTCTTCAGTGGTGATTTCTAAGATTCTGGTGCACCCATCACCCAAGCAGTGTACACTGTACCCAATGTGTAGACTTTCATCTCTCACCCCCCCCCACCCTTTCCCCCAAGTCCCCAAAGTTCATTGTATCATTCTTATGCCTTTGAGTCCTTATAGCTTAGCTCCCACTTATGAGAACATATGATGTTTGGTTTTCCATTCCTGAGTTACTTCACTTAGAATAATGGTCTCTAATTCCATCCAGGTTGCTGTGAATCCCATTATTTTATTCCTTTTTATGGCTGAGTAGTATTCCATGGTATGTATACATCATGATACTCTGGATTATCTTATTGGAAGCAGCCCTGCCTCTTCACAATTTAGTCATGAAAAAGGGTAATCCCTATGAGCTCATAGCTAGATAACCAAAACAAATCTGAATGAGTAGACTCTATTTTATACACTGATTTATCTCAACTAATTTATTTAACTTGAGAGAAACTAATATTCATGTGGTTAAAATGTTAATAGTTATGAAATAATATTATGAAATGAAAGATGAATCTATTTTCCAACTCAGTCCTTTCCCTCCAAAGAAAGCCAGGTGTATTCTGTGTATCTTCCCAGAAATTACGCCAATAAGTATTTGAGTAATACTTAAGTAATAAGTATTTTTTAATTGAATGTTTACTCTATGTCAAGCACCTTTGTATGCACAGGGGATAAGGATTAAACAAAAATTATGTCACTCTAGTGAGAGGAGACATATATACATAAATTAACACTCATACACATATTACGTCTAAAAGTTACAAGTAATCTTATAACTAAGAAGAAGATTTAAGAAATAGAAGTAACATACAATGGAATTGCTATTTTGTACAGAGAGAGCTATGAGAGGGTGACATTTGAATAGACGCTGGAATCAGTGGGAAGGAGGGAAACATGGATATCTGGAGAGAGAGCCTTCCATCCAGACACAACAGCCAGTGCAAAGGTCTTACGAGGGGGTTTGTCTGGGATTCAGGAAACTGCCCATGACCGGTGTGGCTGGAGTAGGGAGAGCAAAGGGGAGGGACAGTGGTAGGAGGTAAGGCCAGAGGGCAAACAAAGGGCAAGATCATGTGAGGTTTGGAGACAACTGAAAGACATTGGGTTTTGTTCTGAGAGAAATCAGAGGGTGGGGATGAAGGTGTGGCACTGGGGGTCTTGAGAGAGGAGTATCATGATCTGACACATTTTCAAAGAATCACTCAAATTGCTGTGTTGAGAACAGACTGGCAGTGAGGGTGGGCAAGGGTAGAAACACTGAGATGAGCTCAATGCTAGATGATGGTATTTTGGACCAGGTAGCTGAAGCGTAAGTTGTGACAAACTGTCATATTCTGAAATATTCTCAAGGTGGCCCTGACAGAATTTTCAGGTGAGAAGCTGAGCAGCATGGCTCCAGAGTTTGCACCTGGATAACCGGAAGGATGGACTTGCCATCAACTGAGAAGCAGAAAACTGCTGATTGAGCAGATTTTGAGGGGAAGAGCATGAATTTGGTACTAGACATTTTAAGTTTGCCACATATATTAGACACTCAATATGGGAGAAATTAAGGCATACGTTTACCGTTAAGACTGGTTTACTAGAGCAGGAGAAAATGGCAACGCAGGACAGAGAGTGAGAAGGAGAGAACTGGATCCAGTGCACACATGGAGAGTTTCCAGAGTGGAAAACACACAGGTGTTTATCAAGTTACAGTCTGGAAGGCGAGTATGCAAGCACAAATGCACATAGTGAGCAGCCAGGCTGACAGGAGCTAAGGCAAAGTCTTTTCTGGAAGTTTCTATTTTCATAGTGAAATGAAGAACGTCTTGTTTGAAGGAATTAATGAATCCCTTTTTACTCCCTTGCTTAAAACACTCCATAGGCTTCCCCTCACCCTTGAGAATAAGATCCAAACATTTTATCACAGTCCACAAGGCCCCACGGGGCCTGGACCTGGACCTGCTGACCTCTCTCCGTTGCCATAAATGCTTCAGTCACAGGGCCCTCCCCTTTGTGTCTCAGGCAGATGACAAACTCGATCAAGCCTTGGCTTCTTTGACTTACTTGTTCCTCTGTCTGGTACGCCCTTTCTCTTGTCCTCCCAAGTCTGGCTCATTCTTATCACATAGGTTTCACTTCAAAGGTCACCTCCTCAGGTCTTTCTTGAACATCTCATCTAAAGTAAACCTTCCTTCCAACATGTTATTTTACTATATATTTGTTATGTATTGTCTGCTGCTTCCCACAAGAATGTGTTTCTTAAGAAACTAGCACTCTTATCCCACCTTTTCACTCTTTCTCTGTCTCCTGACCCTACTAATCATTACAGTGTGTGTGTGTGTGTGTGTGTGTGTGTGTGTGTGTGTGTGGAGAGAGAGAGAGACAGAGATTGAGATTTTTCAGTATCCATCTCCCCTAAGAGAATAACAACTCTACAACAACAAGTGCTTTGTCTATTCTATTCACTGTTGTGCTTCCTGACCCTAGAACCGTATCTGGCACATAATAGTTGTTCAATGAATATTTCTTGATGAACAATTTGGAAAGTCAGATGAAAAATTGGATATAGAGTATATAATAGAAAGCCTGGCATATAGTAAATATTCAATAAATGTCACCTGCTGTGATGATGACAACAAAAAGACAGTCATAGCAACTATCATAAGCACAACTATGAAAGGCTGATGCCTTCTCTTTACTCGCAAACCAATCTCCTCTTGTCTCATTAGAAATTTTGATTAATCACATTTCCCTTCTCCTTCTTCATAGGTTCCTTGCCTTCAGCTATGTGGCATATTTGCCCACCATTAAAAATAAAAACTACAGTTAAAATATACCTTTCTTAACTCTGTATTTTCTTACTAGATATAGCCAAGTATCTTTACAGTCTAGCAATAAAAAAGAGTTGTTTATACTACCTCACAGCTAGTTAACCAACATTTAAATAACCAATATTTAAACAAATATTGAATGAATTGACTCAGTTTTCTTTACTGTTCTTATCTATTAACTAGTTTCTTTAAATTGAAAGAAACTACTTTCATCTAACTCAGTCTACCATCTAACTCAGTCCTCACTCTGCAAGGAAATTAGGCATATTCTGTGTATCTTTCCAGAAATTATGTATGTATATCCAGACATATTCTGTGTACATAACTGTGCACCTTGAATTTCTCTTAATAAATGAAACATCTTGGATAAGTTTCTAAAGTACACATAAAGAGCTAGGCCAGGCACAGTGGCTCATGCTTGTAATCCCAGCACTTTGGGAGGCCGAGGCAGGAGGATCGTTTGAGCCTAGAAGTTCAAGAAACGCCTGGGCAACACTGTGAGACCCCACTCCCTACCCTAATCCCCACCCTACCCCATCTCCACAAAAAAATTAAAAATCATCTGGGCTAGTGATGTGCCTGTAATCCAAGCTACTCAGGAGGTTGAGGCGGGAACCCCTCTTGAGCTGAGGCCAGGAATTGAGCCTTCAGTGAGCTGTGTTCAGGCCACTGCACTCTAGCCTAGGTGACAGAGCAAGAACTCATGTCTATTAAAAAAAGAGAGAGAGAGACAAAAGGAAGACAAGCACTATTTTTTGGGAAAAAAATACTGTATTTAGAATAGATTTCCCTCTCAGTTAATAAAAGTTAACAACCCAGGCCAGGAGGGGTGGCTCACGCCTATCCCAGCACTTTGGGAGACTGAGGTGGGTGGATCACCTGAGGTCAGGAGTTTGAGACCAGCTTGGCCAACATGGCGAAGCCCCCTCTCTACTAAAAATACAAAAATTAGCTGGGCGTGGTGGCAAGTGCCAGTAATCCCAGCTACTCCGGAGGCTGAGGCAGGAGAATCGCTTGAAAGCAGGAGGTGGAGGTTGCAGTGAGCCGAGATGGCACCACTGCACTCCAGCCTGCGGTGACAGAGCGAGACTCAGTCTCCAAAAAAAAGTATCAATCCATTCAGTTTTTCAGTCCTCAGTAATTATTTTCCCTAATTCAACCTCTTAGGAAGCCACAGCTAATGGAAACGAGTTACAGAAAGAGAGAAAGAAACAAGAAAAAAGCCTAAACTCAGATTTTCTAAGGCGCACAACAGGCTTGTCACGTTTCTGGACTGCACAGTGAGTTTCAACTCTTGCTGTTTGAAGTTTATTTTAAACTGTTGGTGCAGTTTCTTTAAAGGACAGCAATTCTGTTTGGGTAATGAAAAATACATGTAACTCTACCTGGTTTCGTCTACGGGTTCCAAACTCTTTAAGGATGGGGTGGAGTATGATGTTTGCTGGCTTTTGGCAGATTATAGTATTCTGGTATTCCAGGACCACCGCTCTCCGCCGACTCCCGGGCGCCCCTCCCTGTGACCCTCTTCTGCGACTCTCCGCCAGGCCCTTTAAATCCCCTCTCGTGTTTAGCTGTAGTCCCGCCGCCCGCCTTGCGTCCCCCGCGCTGCCCCGCAGGTGGAATGGCCCATGACGTCACGAGGCCACGGCTCAATCAGATGCAGCGTTTGGGAAATTTTAAATTTAAAGGCGGGGCGGCCCGTGCGCCCTGAAGCGTCGGCCGCGGAGGGTCCTGGCCATTTTCCTGGGACCTGTTCAGCCTAACACGATGGCGGAGGAAGGAGCTGTGGCCGTCTGCGTGCGAGTGCGGCCGCTGAACAGCAGGTAGGGGACCAACACCACGGCCCGGTGCCCGCTGGGTCTGCGGCGCCGCCCTGAGCCGGAGGAGCCAGGCCTGCGGCGTTTCCAGGAGCAGCTGCTTCCCGGCTCTGCTGTCTAGTAACTCGGCCGCTGGCCACCGTTTCAGGGTCTGTAAAGTGACGGGGGAGGATCAGAGATCTAGAAGATACTTTCCAGCTGAGAGATTCACTTAAATTTAACTCAGTCTCGCTGACATTACAGACCTTCCCTTCTGTGCTGCTCTGCCTTGCCGCGTCTGCTCCTCCCTGCCCCATTCCCCGCCCTAGAGAAGTCGTATGGGACCGTGCCTTCCTAGCTCTCATCACAGTTAGTCATTTTGCACGTAACTGCTGTCTTCAGACCCCCTGAAGACAAGAGCTAGTCTGTCTTGTCACATTGAGTTCAGTCGTCACTCAAGACTTCATTCATTCCACAAGTATTTATCAATTTTTTTAGTACCTTTGTACTACACAGACACTCCTGTCATTGCCCAGTGGCTCTTCCATTCTAATGGGGCGAGACAGAAAGTAAAGTTGAAAATGTAAGATGTTATGTGGTGATATGTACTTAATAAATGCTATGGAGAAAAAGCAGGAAGAGGAATAAATGAAGTCAGTTTGCTTCGCTGGCTTCTGGCCTTCGACCCAAAATGCTAACACTTTGTGTGAGTGTGAAATTTTTATTGAACACGGGGTTTAATAAATGTAAATACCAAGATCAGGAATTTCCTATTTTTGAGGAGCTTGTTATCTAATGCCTTGAACCGCTGCATAAAGAAACCATTAAGATACTTTGTGACAAGTGTTAATGATGGGCGGGTGGAGAATGTTTGCTAGAGGAGTCGTTAGCCCATCAGAGAGAAGACAGCTTCCGTGGGGTGAACTGGTGTCAGGAAAGTCTTGACACTTTTCAAGAGTGAAATAATGGCTATGTTACTTAATGAAAAGGAAAGTCAGAGTACTCCAGGCACAGAGAGGTTACATCTGTCATTTGGGGAAGACCTTCAGGTAGAGCTTAAGATGTATCTAGGAATTCAGAGGAAAATGGAAGAGAGAAAAGACGTGATCTAGGACTCGTACCATGCTGAGGATTTCATAAGTTTCTAAAAGGTTTTAAGAATTGTAAGCAAGACAGACACAATCAGAGTTGCATTTTGAACCATCCCTTCATTTACCAGTACTGGGGGAGAGGGTGAGAATGAAAGCCTTCACAAGAAAACACTTTTGAGGGGGCAGGAGGTCACTGAAGCTCCATTTAAGACTTGAATCCTCAAAGATGGACTTTCTGTCATTCTCTTATATTATTATCTTTCAAAATATCCTTTAGAAAGTGAAATCTTTTAAATTATCCCTCCTATGACATGACTTTTATGACTGGTTAAAATGCAGTGTTTTTATTCTTTTAGAGAAGAATCACTTGGAGAAACTGCCCAAGTTTACTGGAAAACTGACAATGATACCATTTATCAAGTTGATGGAAGTAAATCCTTCAATTTTGGTAAGCTTATAATAGCATAAAAAGTTACTGTATTATCCTTTTGCTATTAAAACTACAAAAGGTTAATCAATAATATTAGAGTTGTCACTAAAGATTAGATTAAGCCTTCTACAAACTGCTTCACTGGAAACAAAATTGTTTATACATCATGTGTTTAAGTAAGGTAACCAACTGGTATTTAAAATAGTTGTAATCACAGTTACCTAATTTTCATCTAGGTAGATTCCAGACCCCCATGTGCAAACACTATGCCTTACTGACTCTGGAAAGAACATAGAAAAATTGATTTGTAGTGTATTTTTTGTGTGTGTAAATGAACTCATTTCACCTTAGGGAAGGGTATTTTCAGAGAACCAAAAAGTTGAAGAAAATACTGTCTTAAATACTTGACCATCCTACATTCTGACAGTTTTACTTTTAGGAATAATTACTGATTTGCAATGAAAATGCAGTTGATTCATTTGGTTTAACTTCTGTGTTGTTGTTGTTGCTGTTGTTGTTTAGATCGTGTCTTTCATGGTAATGAAACTACCAAAAATGTGTATGAAGAAATAGCAGCACCAATCATCGATTCTGCCATACAAGGCTACAATGGTTTGTATTCACTCAATGTTGCAGAAACATTTTAGTCTTGGGCGTCTGTGCAACAAGCATGCATAGTTTTACCCATTATAGGTTTGTTTTTAATCTTTGCATATGTGTGTTTTGTTTTTTGCAGGTACTATATTTGCCTATGGACAGACCGCTTCAGGAAAAACATATACCATGATGGGTTCAGAAGATCATTTGGGAGTTACACCCAGGGCAATTCATGACATTTTCCAAAAAATTAAGAAGGTAAGTAACTTAACTGGATTTCTAGTACGTACAGGTAAAACTAGTAAAAACTGGGTACGAGTCTTAGTGTATTTCTCTTATAAAGATGAAAGGAAGTAGATTTACAGTTATTGTTTGATTATCCATGGTGAAAGAAGAAAGACATAGCATAGATTCACTTTTATCTCCACAATTTACTTTGTAAAACTTAAATTTCTTTTATTCTTTCCCTTGAATTCTGCAACAATAATACTCTGAACAAAAAGTAGGCATTAAGGAACAAGAAAATTTTATCATGGTTAGCTCCACCTAACCATTTAACTATCAGTGATTATAAAGGAACAGTAGAAAGTAGATGTAGATAAAAAAAAAAAAAAAAAAAAAGAAGGGAAGCAGAAAGCCAGAATAGGCAACCTAGTTAGTTAAGAGATGGTTTTAAATTAGCATTTTTATTAAAATAAGAACATATTGTAGTGTGATAGCAGATATTCTTGTCTTGCTCCTGATTTCAGTGGGGAAACTTTAGTGGGGATACTTCTGGTGTCTTCTCATTAAACATGATATTGACATTTTTGCTAAGACAGATGTACTCCATCTTATTAGAGAAAAATCTACCCATCCCTATTTTATTAAATGTTTATATCAAAAATGAAAAAAAAAAATAAGAACATCTTTTGATAGGGTTTTATTTTGAGCCTAGAGTTTGAGCCTAGAGTTGGTGTTCTCCCAGCTTTATGGTACTTCACTTTTCATTATTTCTGTAGCGATGCTTTTATATTTTTGTGTTTATTATTTTGTCAACATTAGAACCAAGGGTTTTCTTAGTTTGTTTTACAGACATTTTACCTCTTTAAGCACATGAGCATTTAGTATTAGGTTTTCACAATTGGATGCTTCCTGGTGTTTTTATATAATTTTTTTCTTCTAGTTTCCTGATAGGGAATTTCTCTTACGTGTATCTTACATGGAAATATACAATGAAACCATTACAGATTTACTCTGTGGCACTCAAAAAATGAAACCTCTAATTATTCGAGAAGATGTCAATGTGAGTAGCAGACTTAAGGGAGCTTTAAAATTGACTTACTTATTGGGTTTATTGTTCTTGAACGTTTACCTGTAATTTCTATAGTTTTTAAAGTGTCTCCTATTTCTATAGTATGTGAGGGGTTTTTTGAAGTATTTATATTCATCTGTTAAACAACATGAATAGTTTTCAAATACTGACAGCTCTAATATTTTGGTTTAAGTATAAAAATAGCAAGATGGAAGTATCAGGTTAGAATTTGTGTGCTTTGGTATATGAAATAAATTGTGGGTATTCATAGAATTACTTGTTACATTTCTACAGAATTATGGTTCCATTTGCCACTTTTAACTTTCACAAATGAATTCTATAATAGTTTGCACCTTGTTTTGAAAAGCAAACTTGTGACTTCTATTTCTCTAATCTTTCTGTAATTAAACTTGTTTCAGAGGAATGTGTATGTTGCTGATCTCACAGAAGAAGTTGTATATACATCAGAAATGGCTTTGAAATGGATTACAAAGGGAGAAAGTAAGACTTTATGCTGTATTTCTTTAAAACACTTGTAAAAACTATCTTTTCAATCAAGCACGTTTAGGCTTCAAATCACACTTCTTTAAGTTAAAAATTATTGTGTTTCTGTGGATTTTAATATATATGCAGCTGAAATATAACTCATTTTTACAGAGAACAGGCATTATGGAGAAACAAAAATGAATCAAAGAAGCAGTCGTTCTCATACCATCTTTAGGATGGTAGGTAATTCTCTCTGTCTATCTATTAGATCTTCCAAGTAAGAATGCACTAATTTTTCTACAGCTCGCTTTTTCTATCTAGATTTTGGAAAGTAGAGAGAAGGGTGAACCTTCTAATTGTGAAGGATCTGTTAAGGTATCCCATTTGGTGAGTATTAATGAACCATAATAATGTACTGTATGAGCCAAAACAAAATTTAATTTAGCTGCTGGATGTTTGGTTTAATAAGAACTGTTAACTGAACTAAATGTGGGAGGAAGTCTACAACTTGTCTGCTTAGTCTTGTCAGTATCATCAAATTCCTAGCTAAAATGTTGTAGGAAAAATTCAGAGGATCTTTCTTCCTGTTATGTCATAGTTGCCATCTCCTAAAATTTAAATATCAGGGCTATAAGGTTATAGGGATTGATGTTTTTTCTAACCATTAATGAAGTAGAATTTTTTTCTATACACATTTAACAATTTAAGTCATCTTAGAATTTGAGGGTCTTTTTTAAAAATCTCAGCCAATGTAATTTAGGTGATCAACAAAAATCTAGGTTGGATGGTTAAAAAGTAATCACATTATTTTAGGTTTTACTTAAGTACAATAAGAAAATACATTTTGTATTATAAACATAGTATTTTAGACTGTAAATCCATTGAGGAGTGATACTGCATTCATCCTTGTAGCCCCAACACATTGTACCTATTTTATGTCTAATATAGATTTGTTGAATAAGTAAATGTAAGCATTATGCAAACATTCTTATATAGCACATAAGTAAACCTTCACTTCCTTCTTGCCACACTAAATTATTGCTGTCTCTTTCTTGCTCCTTTTCTACCCTTTACCATATTGCTTTATTCTGCACCTTTAGGGCCTAAATTCTTTAGCTTGATGTGGGATATGATTTAAGATTATTTGAGTAGAAAACTTCAGGGAAAAAAGCAATCTATGATATGTTTATTCGTTTTCAGATTTTATAAAGTTAGATTATTAATTACTTAATATTCAATCCTAATTTCACCTTAGCTATTTTGCTATAAAATTGTATAACTTATTTTTAGTAGACTTTAATCTTGTTTTAATTTAACAATGAAAAACCAAAACCTAACCTCTTTTGTTTTCTCATCCAAGACTGTGATATTTCATATAATTTTAACTTTTATAGTTTAGCTTTAATACTCTTGGCATATTCAGTGATCTCCTTGATGATTTTCCTCATGTTACTTGATGCTTTGTCATCGGTGTTCTATCTGTTCCAACCCTCCAGCCTACCCACTTACACTAAGAATCTTCTTGGAAAGAAATCTCTAAGGAGTCATCTCTGGCTCTTTAGAGGTGGCTCTTTTCTGATTATCTCCTGGCCTTGATGGGATGATAATATCCAGTTTCTCTTAGCTGTACTCCTCTGTTTTCTACCCTGGCTTCTTTTTCTCTGCCCTCCTAAAAAAATTTAAAAAATTTAAAAAGTTTAAAAAAAAACAAAAAACAAAAAAAAAAACTTGGAGGTATCCTGTGGCCTTTCTTACTTAATTCTTGCTCTCAAACATTCTGTGATCATTTCCATGTTGATAACTGCCAAATATTTTATGTATAGTCTCTGAATTCTAATTCATGTCTTCCTAAAGATAGTTATAATTGTGTCCCATCAATATCTCAAACTTTAATATGTCTAAAACGAAACTATTTTCTTCCTACCATAGTGAATATTCCTTATTTCCAGTAAAAGCAGCATTATCCTAGCTGCCTAAGGTGGACACCCAAGTCAATTTTGACTCATCTTTTTCTGCCTTTCTCTTTGTCCACTTGTCCCATTTCTTATTGATCCCACCTTTGAACATTCCTGTGGGTGCTACACTCATTTACTTTCTCATCTCTCTTGAATTACGTCAGTCTCCTGGAACCTTGTCTCCATGATTCTTGTTTTTGTTTCTTGAAGTCATAATAAGGATTTCTAATATACTAACCACTGCTTTTGTATGTCACTTCCCGGGGCAAGATTTGGACACTCTTAACCAATCTAACTTTATTTCCTTCTGCTTCAATGAACTCCTCCCTCATAGGTTGGGCCTCTGAGTATCTTTGAATATGAATGCTTGTTCTCATCTTTAACCTTCACTCATGCTGCCTTCATTACCACTTTGCCCTTTTATTATGTATCTGTGTCATCTGTAGTGGACACTATGCAAGAAAAATCAGACTCAACTGGTAATACATATTTACCTGCCTAGTCTCAAAAATCTCCACAGAGAGAAATAACAAAGGTTTGACTTTCTTTCATATCACTCACAATATTTACTAAGTCGTTATTGTGTTCTGAGCATGGTGTTGGGCTCTGAGACTAAAAAAATAAATAAACAAGACATCCCTCCACTGCTTCTCTTACAAGCAGTTTCCTCTGCCGCCTCCCTAACCCAAGCTGGTATTATCTCTCACCCAGATTCCTGCCCCAGCTGCCTGATGGGGCTGCCTGCGGCTGCTCTTGCCCCTTCCCAATCCATCCTCCACCCAATAGTCGTAGTGGATCCATTGTGGAAGCCATTGCTGGGCTTTATGCAGGGTTCTATTACTCCCTTGCATAAAGCCCTGCAATGGCTTCTCATTGAATTTAAACATTTCGGAGTTTTTTATCTTACTTTAAAAAGTCCTGCATAATCTGGCCCCTGTCTGCTTCTCTTATTCTATCTTTTCCTGTCTTCACTTCACCAACTGTTCCACACTGCCTTTTCTATTTTTTTGAACACACTGAGCACATTCTGTTTTGTGACTTAAATGTTTTGACTCTTCTTTTTGTCTAGACTACTGTTTCCCTTGATCTTTTTGGGACCAGCTTCTTCTTCTCTGGTCATTCAGATCTTAGCTTAACGACAAGCCTTACACTGCTGTCCAATCCCCACAACATGTTTCTTATTTGTCTTTTTATCTCTTCTCACCAGCCTCCTCCTCTATGTAGAATGTAAGCTCCATGAGAGCAGAGATCTTATTTATTTGTAGCCCTAGCACCTGATGCACTTCCGGGAGCATGATAAGTAGCCACTTCTTTTCAATAATATTTGTGAAATGAAAGAGAGGTCCAGCTCTTAAAGATGCCACAGTAAAGTCATGGTATTGCTACAGCATAGTACAGCTAGCATACATGACTAGCCCAACAAAATAAGTGTTATAACTGTAACTTGTGTCTATAAGTCATGTTTATAAAGAGTTCTGGTTATGCAGTTCAAGGAGCAGTTCATCTGAGATCTGGCAGGGAGGAAGGATAAAGTAGGCAAAGCTACATCAAGGAGATAATCTTTGTACCTGGTTCTTAAATAAAGAATAAGGACAGACTAGAACATTAGAACTAACTGAATAAAGGAAATAGCAAAAAGCTTGTGCTTGAAGGTGTAGAAGTACATGGGGTGTTTGGGGAATAGTGAGTAGTTCAACTAGAGATAAGAGTAAGGGATAGATAGATACAAAGTTGGAGCAATGCAAGTGCCAGCTTATAAAGAATTATATTTGCCATAGTAAGTTTTTGGACTTTGTATAGGAAACAGAACCTATACTGGCAGCATTATGGAAGATATAAAGAAAGGAACAGATAGAGAACAGTTTGACTCAGAGAAAAAAGGGAATGCCTAAACAGTAGCATGGGAGACATGGATACAGATAGAATATTCAGATATACCATATATTAAAAATATTCTTTCAGTAGTTTGAATTTTATTATTTCAAATTATCTGCCCTAAAGATTTGTTTTTATCTATCTTACAGAATTTGGTTGATCTTGCAGGCAGTGAAAGAGCTGCTCAAACAGGAGCTGAAGGTAATTAAAACTCATGAAATATGTTAGTCTTAATGTCTTCCTATTTTATAGGATTAAAAAGTACTACCAGGCATTTTTAGAAATTGATAAAGTAATTATATTCATTATTTATAATATTCATTAATGATGATTTTCTGATAAAAGTCTTTAACATAGAAATCAGCATCTGTATCTGGTTAATTTTTATTTTAGTCTACAATAGCATCAATTAAAAAATGAAAATTATACAATTGATGGTATTGTACAGCAGGAAAGCCCATGAGAATTCCTTAAAAGCCATTTAAACTTTCAAAATAAGGAAATTAAGAAAGATAGTGAGGTATAAAATTAATATACAGATACTAATTTTAGAAAGTTAAAATATTAATAAACAAAAACCAGTTAAAATATTTAGTAAAATATTTTAGTAGGTTATTTATAATAACCTAAAAGATGTGATACCTAGGAAGAAACTCAACAAAGATTTGTACAAGACTGATATAAAGAAAACGTTTTGTTTTTGTTTTTGTTTTTTAAATTTTTTTGAGGCAGACTCTCACTGTGTCTCCCAGGCTGGACTGCAGTGGCATGATCTCAACTCAATGCAACCTCCACCTCCTGGGCTCAAGCAGTTCTCGTGCCTCAGCCACCCAAGTAGCTGGGATTACAGACATGCATCACCACGCCCAGCTAATTTTTGTATTTTTGGTAGAGACAGAGTTTCGCCATGTTGGCTGGGCTGATCTCGAACTCGGCCTCAAGTGATCCGCCACCTCGGCCTCCCAAAGTTCTGGGATTACAGGGGTGAGCCACCACACCCAGCCTAAGAAAACTTGTAAATCAGACTTGAAGGACACAAACAAATACTTGAAAAAATGGAAAAGCATACTTAGATGTAGAAGATTCAAAATCACAAGGATATCAGGCCTCTGGGTTAATTTCTAGATTTAACACAATCCTAATAAAAACATCAAGAGTACATTTTCATGTTTAAACTAGGTAAGATGATTTTAAAATTTGTATGGAAACATAACAGACAAGAGTAGCCGGAAAAATTCCAAAAAGCAGAAAATGGAATTTAAGATTTTACTATCTTACTATAAGATAGTAAAACATATTATAAACCCATAGTAATAAAACTATGTGAATTGTCAGCCCAGTGGAATAGAATAGAAAATCCATCAAGAGTCCTGAATACATACAGAAGTTAGAATACAATAAAAATGGTCCTTCAAATATGTGAAGAAAAGATAGATTATTCATTAATTGATGGCCATTTGGGGAAAAAAAATTATCCATATATCATATACCAAGGAATGCGTTATAAGTGGCTCAAAAATTTCAATATTAAAAAAACTATAAAAAGTATTGGAAGTCAACTTACAGTCGGAAAACCCTTTTGTAACTGATACAAAGTCCGGATGCCTTAAAAGTTTAAAAGCAACAAAAAACTGGGCAAAGATAAAAGTGAGTAGTTCATAAGGCTTAAATGGTTTAGCTTGCACCTGCACTCTTGCCATTAGAAGAGCTGCTGATCCAAGGAAGATTAGAAGTTTGTTCAACAGACTTGAGCTCATTCTGTAGCCTATAGTAGAGGCACTCAACTGAGCCTAGCCTACTTCCTCCAAACCAGTCCATCCTCAGACCTGTGAACAAAAAATAAATGCTTGTGTTAGCTGGTTGGTTAGGTAGTAATGTTACACAGTAGCTAATTAATGCACCTGTGAAATAACATCTGTTCAAAGTTATTTTTTGCAATTTTTTTTGTATAGGCAGTAGATTGAAAACCTACATGTCCTTCAACAGGGGATGGGGTGGGTGAATGAAGTCTGATGCAGCCGTAAAATGGAATTTTATACTTCAAAAAATAATGAAAAAGATCAGTGTTTACCGATATGGAAATTTTTCTAAGATATGTTGCCAAGTGAAAAAAAGCAAAGTGCAAAATAGTATGTATGGTCTGTTACTATTGATATCGGTGAAGAAAGAAGGAAATAAATATATATGAACTTGTATTTTTAAAAATCTCTAAAGAATAAACTAATAACAGTGGTGTCCTGGTAGAGGTATAGTAACTGGTCGAATATGGGATAAAAGTGGAAGGGAGCTTTTTCAAAGTGTACTTTTTTTAAAAAAACTTTTTGAACCATGTAAGCATATTAACAATTTAAAAACGAGAAATTAGAGGTTAATTTGGTTGTAAGTTCATAGTTGCCTATATTTAGATGTTGGAAAAAAAAATTGATTTGAACCGAAGAGCTACAGAAGCTCTTTCAGGAAACAGGTTTTTTTTCCCCTACATTCTTCCCTCCCTCTTCATTTTTTTCTTTTTACTATTTTTCTCAGGTAATAACCTTTCTGATTCACTTGAAGTGGGACCAATAGGGAAAGAGCTCCTTCTACCACTGATATTAAAGATGGGCTCATGTCTAAACCAGAGCATAGACTTTAGCATCTGCCCTCCAATTTCTCTCATTAACTTAGTGATAAATAAGTTTATCATCTGGAAAAGGAGTCAAGTTTGGTTTTCGTATTTGTTTAATAAATTCAGGTGTGCGGCTCAAGGAAGGCTGTAATATAAATCGAAGCTTATTTATTTTGGGACAAGTGATCAAGAAACTTAGTGATGGACAGGTTGGGTAAGTTTATCCCGTTGTGTGCTTACCTACTAATTCTTACCTTTTTCATTAGGTTGAACATTGCAATATTTCAATGACACTCAAATGTACTGATTTTTTCCATATATTCAAAAGCTTATACATACAACTATAATCTATTGAATTTACTTTCTGTTTTAAATATTTTTTAGTTAGTAGTTTTAATCTGCCTCATATAACCTGTAAACTAATTTTTGAAACTGTGGCTGATTTAAGAGTTCTGCGTTAAAAACCAACTACTTTGTTATATAAACATTCTCAATCTTTTTCTCCCATAAACTTATTCCTTGCTAAGTGGTTTCATAAATTATCGAGATAGCAAGTTAACACGAATTCTCCAGAATTCCTTGGGAGGAAACGCAAAGACACGTATTATCTGCACAATTACTCCAGTATCTTTTGATGAAACCCTTACTACTCTCCAGGTGAGTTTGATTTTTATCTCAACTTAATATGGGGGAAGATCAACTTGAAGCAGAAAAAATTACCTACTAAAATTAAGCAAAGTTTTTTAAATTAACACACCTGTTGTAATCAATATGTTATCTACTAAATAGCATTTCTTAATTTAATTTTGCCAGACTTCAATTATTTGTATCTTACCTTCACAATTTTTGCCACATCCAACACTAGTTTACTGAAATTGACTTGATATTTTTTTAAATAACTCACTTTTTGTACTTAATTTATTGTAAAAGGAAACTTTAATATTAATCCTATCAATAGGAAACTATTATTACTTGCCACAAATAGAAGGTAACAAAAAAATTGTGTGTCTGTCTGTATAACAAAATCTGAAATTCCTGGTAGTTAACTGTTGCCTTCATTTGCTGTGAACCTAAGGCCTACATTTTCTATTTTAAAAAGGAAAGGAACCAGCCTGACCAACATAGAGAAACCCTTTCTCTACTAAAAATACAAAATTAGCCAGGTGTGGTAGCACATGCCTGTAATTCCAGCTACTGGGGAGGCTGAGGCAGGAGAATTGCTTGAACCCAGGAGGCGGAGGTTGCAGTGAGCCGAGATCGTGCCATTGCACTCCAGCCTAGGCAACAAGGGCGAAACTATGTCTCAAGAAAAATGAGAAATGTCAGCAGGGTAGCTTTCTCAATGAACGATTCAATGTTATCTAATGGTCACCTTCAGGTACCCACCTAAAGTTACTTATGGTACTTGTACTCTGAGAAACATTGCTTTAAATAGATGTTGAGCACCAGATCAAGGTACTATCAGGTGCAAAGAGAAACTAGAGTCCCTGGCTTAACAGAATTAATGAATTCTGTGACAAGGCACATAACACTTGTCTTGCAACATAATTTTAGTAGTTAAGTGGTTAATAACTAGTATAGAGTTTAAAGGAAGGAGAGTTATCTTTGGCTAGAAGCAAAACTTCTGAGTAGAGGAAGCGTTAGCACTGGACCTTGAGGGGTAAATGGGATTCCAATAAGCTGATGTTTTTAAGTTCTCTCAATATATCTTTTTTTATTCTCCTGAAGACTATCAGCCAGGGTGAGTTACAGAGCATTGTTATAAGGGCATAGAATGTTCCCTTTGTTCAAAAGTATTAAGCCAACTGGAAAGAGTATTGATGTTTTTTAAACTTGAATATAAGAAAGCTAAATATTACTAATTAAATTTGAATTTTTTTAAGTGTTGAACACTTAGCACTTTTGTATTTTTTTTCCAGTTTGCCAGTACTGCTAAATATATGAAGAATACTCCTTATGTTAATGAGGTATCAACTGATGAAGCTCTCCTGAAAAGGTATAGAAAAGAAATAATGGATCTTAAAAAACAATTAGAGGAGGTATGTATGAATCATTTATTTCATTAAATAGAAAGAATCAATTTAGAATGGAGACCTGCCCAAATGCTCAGAGACAATTCATTCCTGAATATCTGAGTTGCTACAACTTAAGTTGTAAATCATTTTTAAACAAGAACAAATCCACTCATAAAAATTTTAGTTTAATTTACTATAAATTGTAAGATTTGGTTCTTGAAATTATTTTAGATTTTGTTTTTTATTTCAAAATCTGAGATTATCAAATGGGCCAAGTAGAGGTATTTCTTAAAATTTTTCACAAATACATATGAATTCGGTTAAAAAGAGAAACTACAGAGTTACTTAGAACCACTTTCTGTATTTTCATGTTATCCTGAATTCCTCTTCTAACCCTTAGATTGCAATCTAATAATATAGCATAATTTCTCATTTGTTTTAACCATCATGGTCCCATATTTTGTAAAAAATCATGCATTAGTGATCTTTTTAAAAATGAGCTAAAATATCAAATGGTAATCTTATGAGAACATCTCTATCTTTACTATCGGAATTCAAGTCTTTGTTTTATGACTTCTGACTATTCATATCTTCTTAGACAATTAATACAGTTATTATAACAGCCTTGTTGTCTTATACATGGTATATAGAATAGTTACATGAGAAGAAATGTGTATTTTATTGTAAGTCTGAGAAATTATTGATTATGGTAACTGCATTTTGATGTTCTGCAGTTAGAGTAAATTTTATTTCACTGAAATTAAAATTCTTATAGTTCATATACAAATGTAATATTTTATTCTTTTATGCTACTTTTAAGGTTTTAAAACTTAACCACATGTATTATTAACATAATCCAATATTGCATTCTATAGGTTTCTTTAGAGACGCGAGCTCAGGCAATGGAAAAAGACCAATTGGCCCAACTTTTGGAAGAAAAAGATTTGCTTCAGAAAGTACAGAATGAGAAAATTGAAAACTTAACACGGATGCTGGTGACCTCTTCTTCCCTCACATCACAACAGGAATTAAAGGTAAAATTAAAAGTTGACAGCTTAAACTTGATGTACAGAGAATAGAATTGTTATTTGTATATGTTTATTATGTAGTATGCACTTTCTATCCTTTGATACAATATTTTCAAGAAACCCAGAAGATTTTGTGTTTTCACAGTACCTAAGAGATTCATTAAAAATACCAATTTCTGATTCTCACTTGTAGAGATTCTAATTCAACGAGTTTGGAGTTTATTTAAATAATTTATTTGCAATATGCTGCTTAATAAATTCTAAAGAAACTGGGTGATTGGAAGCCACAGGTTTCTAGAATATGTGGAAATATTATTTTATACTTAAACAGAAATATTAATCTCAGGAAAATTGGTGTAGAATATAAAACAACATAATTGTGTCAATATAGAGTCTGCTGAAAGAAAATAAAAACAACATAGTGAACAAAATTCTGACGTTGTTTATGTGGGTTTTTTTTGGTCTGTCTTTAATTGAGTAGGAATTTATTGAATAGACTTTTGGGGGTGTGAGGGTGTCATGGATAAGAGGATGATCTCTGGAGCTAGACTGCCTGGATTTAAATCTGTCATTTCCTAACTCTTGGCCTTAGACAATTTCTTGAATTACTTTGCTGCTTTTTCCTGTGGAAGTAGCAGTGTGGAAGAGCTTGATACTCACCTCATAAGTGTTGTGTGAGAATTAAATGAGATAATAGGTAGAATTAGCTCAACACAGCACTTGCCACACCGCATATTCTCAACTAATGTACGTTATTAATATGAATAAGCATTATGTACATTGGTGTACAGAAGACAATCAAGAACTATTGGTTGAGTGGTGAGCAGGAAATAGCCCAATGAAGGACCTAGAGAAGAATGTTTCAAAAGAGACCTACATGTGCAAAAGCTTGGAGTTGTGAAGAAACATGATGCATTCCTTGCACTTAAGATGTTCCAGTAGCAGGGGCGTTTTAAACCCCCTTGAGGGATTTGAATGTGACGTTTTGCTAACAACAAAGAACAGCCTTGCATGTGACATCAGAATTACAGTTAAGAAAGATGTAGCTGCTGTGCACGTCAGACTGCTTGGGCCTGCAAAGACTGACTCTGGAGTTGGAGTGAATTGGATAAATTGGAGAAGTATTTGGAAAGTAAACTTAGCAGGACTTTGTGGTTGTTTGGATGTTGAGGGTAGAGAAAGGGAGGAGGAGGTGTCCAGAATGACTTGCAAGCAATTCCTGGCTCCTGGGTAGCTGGTAACAATATTGGTTAAGTTAAGGAACACTGAATAAAGAGCAGTGGAAATGGTGGGTGTTTTATTTGGGATTTCTGTTGTTTGAGATGTCAGGCAGTTGAAAATGCAAATGTGTGAATATTAGGTAGAAGATTTGAGATATAAATATCAATTTGGGCATTAACTACTACAGATCCAAATTAAAGTTTGTTCTGGTTGCATATTGAGAGAAGGCAACAGAAGGCAAAGTAACAGAAGGCAAAACTCCAATTGGGTAAGGCAGAGAAAGAAGAATCTGTAAAGAAGCCCAGGTTTAGCTCTAGAGTTAAGAATAAAACCTAGTGAATATAGTAGCTAAGGGGAGAGAATATTTCAGGGAGGTAGTGTTCAGTGGTGTAATATTCTGCTAAGAAGTTAAATAAGATAAAGATGGACGAAAAATTATTTGCATTTGGAAACACAGCTTATTTGCAAACGTGATTTGAGTTATTAAATAGTAGGGTTGTGAAAGCCATCTTGTAGTGTATTGAGGTGGCCTAGATGGATGGGATCTTGAATATAGTAGAAAGAATTGGACTACCATAGGAGAAACACCTCTTGAATTGGAACAAACACAGAGGAAAGGACAGGCCTCTGTGCAGGTAGTACTCTTAGGAGTTTAGGTTTATACTTTCTTTGTGAAATAGGTTTAATTTTTCTGCTGAGATGGCAGGTGATGGTACAGTCATAAGTTTACAGAGATACTAAGGGTTTGAAATAGGCTAGCCTTTGTAGGTAATGAAAAAGAAAGCTGACAAGGGGGAAGGGAATATTGCCAAGCAGCATTAAAGATCCTGTTTATCTTGTCAGCCAGTCTTCTGGCTGTGTGGCTCTGGCAGTGCTCAGGAGGCTGATAAAGGTCTTGAACACAGTGTCATTTGAGTGTGCCATGTGGGGTACATGTAAGGAACAAAGAATGGGTCAAATAATTTGAGAACGTTAACCTCAAATTTCCAACATGATTACAGTGATCTATGGAATCTAAGATGATAGGGTGAGAACCAAGAGAGAGATGGCAAAAAAAAAAAAAAAAAAAAAAGTCACGCAACAAGGGAACAGAGCTAAATAGCCCCTGATAAGCTAAATAGCTATAGTGGGATTAACTAAATTAATGATTTGGAAGGATAACAACAGCGATAAGAGCAAGAGGTCTAGGTTTATGACTTTCAGATAATGATAAGGTCCAGGTGTGACTTTGGTAGCAACTAGCATTAAACTGAAGGTTATTGGAGGATTTATATATGATGGGGCTTTTGCAGAGCAGGACGTGGAAAGGGCTGGCCATGTCAAGCAGAACAGCACTCAGGCATGACAGTATGCAGTATATTCTGGGGACAACAAGTAATCTTAAGAGGCAATGTGATGGAATGGTTGCATGGAAAGGCTCTGAAGTAATAGACATGGGCTCAGCCACCAATTGGCTATACAACCTCACACAACTTCTCCAAACTTGTTGGGCACCCAGCTCATCTGTTAAAAAGATGTAGTAAGGTTGATACTCGATACAAGTATCATCTCATCTTATTTGACTCTCAACAACCTTAGGGTTGTGTATTTCAGATGTGATTACAACCCTAGGGTTGCTGAGAGAGTCAAATAAGATGAGATGATACTTGCACTGAGTAAAGAGACGAGAAGAATGGTGACTATGAAACCTGGAAAAACTACTTAAGAGGCAGGCACAGGAAGAGAAACCAGAATGAGTAGTAAGTATAAGCAGCTGGGTAAGGAAAGAACCAGGAGATGGGTCCCTGAAGTGCTGAGGAAGGAGTGGATAAATCATGAGGACAAAGTAGGAAATAAAGAAAACTGTAGTTAGAGTGAAGTAAAGAGTCAAGAGTTTGATTTTTTTTTTAAAGCAATATCCTTAGACTAGTAAAAATTTAAACTAGGCTTAATAAGAATTCTACCAAGTCAATGGTTTTCAAAAATAGAAACTAGTTCCCTTGTTTTAATATGTTTGAATACAAATCTATATGACATAATTTTAATTTCTTCCTAGGCTAAAAGAAAACGAAGAGTTACTTGGTGTCTTGGCAAAATTAACAAAATGAAGAACTCAAACTATGTAGATCAATTTAATATGCCAACAAATATAACAACAAAAACACACAAGCTGTCTATAAATTTATTAGGAGAAATTGATGAATGTGAGTGCTTTTTTCAAGTGGAACTATGTTTGATTATAAAAGCATCCTTATAAAGGGAAACTATGTTTATAGCTCAGTTAATGTGATAAACATGTTTAAATACTGTGTGTTTCACATGTGATTACGTGGAGATTATTATTTAAAATAAGTAATTATAAAAATACAAAAAAATTAGCTGTGCGTGGTTGCAGGCACCTGTAATCCCAGCTACTTGGGAGGCTGAGGCAGGAGAATCACTTGAAACTGGGAGGCGGAGCTTGCAGTGAGCCAAGATCCATTGCACTCCAGCCTGGGCGACAAGAGTGAAACTGTCTCAAAAATAAATAAATAAATATAAAGTAATCATAAGTTCTTTACTCTGATTCTCTTAAGAATGATGCACTAGTTGAAACACACGTGAGACAGGTGTTTTTATTTTTGTTCTAATTATTCAATTAAATTATTAGTTATATGGCATCTGCCTTTGCTAATCTTAAAAGAGTGACATTGACATAGGAATCTGTTTCAAAATTATTTCTTCAATAGTACAGTCTGTTGGGGGGGCATTTAAAATCTACTTACAATGATCAAATCTCAAATTCAGAATTTGTCCTTTTAACCTGTATTTCATTAAGGATCCTGAATTGTGTCACTAATTCCAACCAGTGGTCATCTTAATTCATACAATAATATAAATCACTGTATCTATTAATGTACTTTTGGTATTCATACTCTGAGCACATATTAGTTAATTTGAAGTTCTTAGTATCTCTGATAAGAATTTTTTTAGTAATCTTTAATTTGACTTAGGAAATTTGGTAAACATGTTTATGGACAAATTTTTTTTTCTCTAATTATAGCTGTCTGTTCAGAGTCTGATGTTTTCAGTAACACTCTTGATACATTAAATGAGATAGAATGGAATCCAGCAACAAAGCTACTAAATCAGGTAACTTAATGTATTTTACAGCATATAATGCTTTTACTCTTTTTAAAATTCTTTTGTTATTAGATATTGTTGTTACTTGTTCTCATTTAATTTCAGTAATGATTTTGGCTCTAATGAAGGCTTCTCTCTTTACATTTCTACTCTATAACCATCAGGCACCTAGAGGAAGACTAAACATTTCATAAGGCAGACATGTGCTAGCAGCTAAACCTTTGCTTCTAGCTCTTTACTAGCAGATCTTAGTATTCATGATGTTTGTAAAGTTTCTGTTTTGCCTTGGTAAACTTCATGAGTAAACTTCATGAGGGTGACAAGACTGATTTTAAAAGTGTCAATTGTCAGGCATTTATACTGTTTAGAATAATACATCAGGGAGAGGTAATTTTGGTGAATACATCAGTAAGTTTAGATTCCTTGTTTACTTTGTATATTGCTTGTGTTTAAAGGTGTATAGTTGTATAAAGTAGTAAAGAAATTTTCATTTGAATTTTAGAATATAATTGCAGTGCTCCTTATTATTGTTAGTTAATTCCTATGAAGTATTATTGACAAAGTGTTTTTGTGTTCCTAAGACATACATTAGAAGTTTCTTGGGTTTTTTTTACAATCTCTGGTGTAGAAAAGTATCTTTTTAACTCATGGTTTATCTCTTTTCTTATAATAATATAGAAAATAGAAATAGGCCTCTTTAAGTATAGTAAAACAGTTATCATTAGCTTTAGAAGTCAATAAATAATATCTCTGTTTCCGTTCTTGAATTCAGAAGCATCTGAGACATAAAATAGGATTTAGTTAGATTGGGGAATTAAATTATCAGTTTTATTACTGAGGAGCTTGAGGATTTACGATCAAAATTTCCTGTCAGGCACAGGCAAACATACAATTTATTGATATATTTTTAAAATTCTCCTTCTTTCAAAACAATCTATTCTAACTTAGCTAGTTTGCCAAAATGTAGACCTTTAGAAAGATATCAAATCAAAGTTAAATTAGTTATTTAAATAATCCAAATTTTGTTAAGGAAACAAAAAATATATGAATTTTCTGATTGGAAAATCTGTTCTTATTTATAATAGGAGAATATAGAAAGTGAGTTGAACTCACTTCGTGCTGACTATGATAATCTGGTATTAGACTATGAACAACTACGAACAGAAAAAGAAGAAATGGAATTGAAATTAAAAGAAAAGAATGATTTGGATGAATTTGAGGCTCTAGAAAGAAAAACTAAAAAAGATCAAGAGGTAAGAGAGACAGAAATGTAAAACTAAACTAAAAGCCTACTTTTAAAAGTAGTATTCTCTTTTTTCTATAATGTAAGCTTTTTTATATTTTTTTAAATGTACAGATAACATTTTATGTGTTTATTGTATACAACATGATGTATGATGTTTTGAAGTATATATACATTGTGGAATGGTTAAATCTAGCTATCAAATGTACTACCTCACATAGTTAAATTGCTTTTGTGGTGATAGCACATTATATCCACAAATTTTATGTTTTTTAAGAGTACAATACCTTGTCTTTAACTATAGTCACCTTGCTGTACAATAGAGCTGTTGAAGTTTATTCCTGCTATCTGTCATTATGTCATCTGACCAAGATTTCCCCATTTCCTTCTCTCTGCTAAACACCCCAGCCTCTGATAACCACCATTATGCTTTCTACTTCTAAGAGATCAGCTTTTTAAGATTCTGCATATGAAATCATGCAGTATTTGTCTTTCTGTGCCTGGTTTATAATGTCCTTTGGGTTCATCCATGTTGTTCCAAATGGTAGGATGCTGGGATTTCTTTCTTTCTTTCTTTTTTTTAATAGCTGAAGAATATTCCATTGTGACTTTATACCAAATTTTCTTTATCCGTTCCTCTGTTGGTAGACTTTTAGGTTGGTTCCATATCTTGGCTGTTGTGGAAGGTGCTGCAGTAAATATGGGAATGCAGATATTTCTTGGACATACTCATTTAATTTCCTTTGGGTATATACCCGGTGGTAGGACTGCTGGATCTTATGGTAGTTCTATTTTTGCTTTGTTGAGGAACCCTCATACTCTTTTCTGTATATTTCCACCAACAGTGTAAAAGGATTCCCTTTTGTCCACATCCTTGCCAAGAAGTTCTTTTCTGCCTTCTTGGTAAGCCATTCTGATTGGGATGAGACAATACCTCACTGTGGTTTTGATTTGCATATCCTTGATTATTAGTAATATTGAACTTTTTTTTCATCTATCTGTTGGCTATGTGTATGTCTTCTTTAGAGAAATGTCTGTTCAGGTCTTTTGCCTATATTTTAATTGAGTTGTTTGGGGGTTTTTTTGCTATTGAGTTGTTTGAGTTTCTTATATATTTTGGATATTAACCATATGTCAGATGTATAGTTTGCAAATATTTCTGCCATTCCGTAGGTTGTCTCTTTATTGATGATTTCCTTTTACTTTAGTTGTAGTTCCATTTATTTATTTTTGGTCTTTTTGGTTGTGCTTTTGAGGTCTTATCCAAAAATTCCTTGTCCTGACCAATGTTATGAAGCATTTCCCCTATCTTGTTTTCTAGTAGTTTCATAGTTTCAAGTCTTAATATTTACGTCCTTAACTCATTCTGAATTGATTCTTATATATCATGAGAGACAGGAGACCTAGTTTCTTCCTTCAACATATAGATATTCATTCAGTTTTCCCAGCACCACTATTGAAGAAAGACTATCCTTTCCCCAACATATGTTCTTGGTACTTTTGTCAAAAATCAGTTGGCTGTATATGCGTGGATTTATTTCTGGGTTCTCTGTTCTATTGGCCTGTTGTCTGTTTCTATGCCAGTAGCATGTTATTTTGGTTACTATACTTTTGTAATATATTTTGGAGGCAGATGGTATGATGCCTCCAGATTTGCTCTTTTTGCTCAAGATTGCTTTGGCTCTACAGGGTCTTTTCGGGTTCCATACGAATGTGAGGATTGTTTTTAATCTACTTTTGCGAAGAATGTCCTTGGTATTTTGATAGATATTGCATTACATCTGTGGATCACTTTGGACAATATGGACATCATAACAATATTCTTCCAGTCCATGAACATGCATATCTTTCCATTTGTGTCTTCTTCAATTTCTTTCATTAATGATTTATAGTTTTCATTTGAGAGACACCTCAAATTAATTTCATTTTCTGACACCTCCTTGGTTACATTTATTTCTAGGTATTTTTTTGGTAATAAATGAGATTTTTTTCTTTGTGTCATTTTTAGATAGTTTGCTATTAACATATAGTGATACTACTGTTTTTTTATGCTGATTTTGTACCCTGCAACTTTACTGAGTTTCTTATTAGTTGTAACAGTTTTGGATGGATTCCTTAGGGTTTTCTGTATATAGGATCATATCATCTACAAATAGAGACAATTTAACTTCCTCCTTTCCTATTATGTTTTATTTTTCTCTTTTGCTGAATAGCTCTAGCTAGAACTTCCAGTACTATGTTGAATAAAAGTGGCAAAAGGGAACATCCTTATCCTGTTTCTGATCTTAGAGTAAAAGGCGTTCAGCTTTTCCCCATTTGGTATTACGTTAGCAGTGGGTTCGTTGTATGTGGCCTTCTATACCTAATTAAGAGTTTTTATCATGAAGAGGTATTGAACTCTGTCATGATTTTTCTGCATCTGTTGAAGTGATTGTATGACTTTTTTTCATTGTTTTGTTAATGTGGTATGTCATGTTTGTTGATTTGTTTATGTTGAACCATTCTTGTATTCCTGGGATAAATCCCACTTTATCATGGTGAATTATCTTTTAAATGTGCTGTTAAATTCAGTTTTGTAGTATTTTGTTCACGGTTTTTCCATCTGTTCTTCAGTGATATTGGCCTGTAGTTTTCCTTTTTTGTCTATTTCTGGTATCAGTGTAATGCTGGCCTCATAGAATAAGTTAGGAAAAATTCCTTCCTCTTCAATTTTTTGAAATACTTTGAGAAGAATTGGTATTAGTTCTTCTGTAACTATTGGTAGAATTCAGCAGTGATGCGATCAGGTCCAGGGCCTTTCTTTGATAGGAGACTTTTTATTACTGATTCAAGTCTCCTTTCTCATTACTGGCCTGTTCAGGTTTTCTATTTATTCATAATTCAATCTTGCGAGGTAATTGGTACAGGAATTCATTTCTTCTAGATTTTTCAATTTATTGGCGTATAATTGTTCATACTAGTCTCATGATTCTTTGTATTTCTGTGTTATCAATTGTAATGTCACCTTTTTTATCTCTGATTTTATTTATTTGAGTCAGCTTTTTTACCTAGTCTAGCTAAAGGTTTGTTGATTTTGTTTATTTAAAAAAAAAAAAACCCAACTCTTTATTTTGTGGATTTTTTTTATGACCCTATTTTATTTCAGCTCTCATCTTTATTCTTTCCATTTGCTAATTTACGGTTTAGTTTGTTCTTGTTTTTCTAATTCTTCGAGGTAATAGTTTAGGTAGTTTGAGATCTTTCCTCTTTTTTGGTGTTTATTACTATAAATTTCTCTTTTAGAACTGCTTTTGCTGCATCCTATACGTTTTGGTATATTGTGTTTCCATTTTCGTTTGTCTTAACTTTTTTAAATTACTCTTTTAATTCATTAACCCAGTGATTGTTCAGGAGCATGTTTAATTAATATTTCCATAGTTTCTGCTATTATTGATTTCTAGTTTTATGTCATTGTGGTCAGAAAAGATACTTGATATAATTTTGATTTTAAATTTTTTAAGACTGTTTTTGTGGCCTAATGTATTATCTGTCTTAGAGAATGTTCCATGTGCAGTTGATGAGAATGTGTTTTCTGCAACTGTTAAATGGAATGTTCTGTAAACATCTATTAGGTCTCTTTGGTCTAGACTGCAGTTTAAATCTGCTATTTCTTTGTTGATTTTCTGTCTGAATAATCTGTCCATTGCTGAAAGTGTAGTTTCGAAATCCTCTATTATTATTGTGTTGCAGTCTCTCTTCCTTCAGATTATTGTTATTTGCTTTATATATTTTCTGCCATGTTCAGTGTGCATATGTATTTACAATTGTTGTAATGTCTTGCTGAGTTGACCCCTTTATCATTATGTAATGACCTTGTCTCCTTTTACACTTTTTGATGTAAAGTCTATTTTAGCTGATATAAGTATAGCTTCTCCTGCTGTCTTACAATTTCAGTTTGCATGAAATATCTTTTTCCACCCCTTCCTTTCCATCTATTTGTATCCTTATAGGTGAAGTTAATCTCTTTCAGGCAGCATATAATTGGATTTTGTAGTCCATTTAACTACTCTGTCTTGTAATTGGAGAATCAATCCATTTACATTGATAGGTAGGAACTATTGATAGGTAGGAAATTACTACTTCTGTTTTGCTAATTGTTTTCTATTTGTTTTTTAGATCCTTTTATCTTATTTTACTGTCTTCCTTATTGGTTAAATTATTGTCTCTGATAGTATGTTTTGACACCTTTTTATTTTTAGTGTATTTATTATAGACTTTTTTCCTTTGTGGTTACCATCAGGCTTACAAGAAAAAGTCTTACAGTTATGGCAGGTTATTTTAAACTGATAGCAGATTATCATTGATTAATAAACAAACAAACTCCACACTTGATCTCCTTCCTCCTTCTGAATATTTGATGTTCTAAGTTTCGATGTCACAACTGTTTTCCTTCAGTACTTTGACTGGATCATTGCACTCCCTCCTGGCCTGTGAGATTCCTTTTTGTTGTTGTTGTTGTTGTTGTTTAATTATACTTTAAGTTCTGGGGTACATGTGCAGAACATGCAGGTTTGTTACATAGGTATACGCATGCCATGGTGGTTTGCTGCACCCATCAACCTGTCAATTACATTAGGTATTTCTCCTAATGCTATCCCTCCCCTAGCCCCCCAGTCCCCAATAGGCCCCAGTGTGTGATGTTCCTCTCCCTGTGTCCATGTGTTCTCATTGTTCAACTCCCACTTATGAGTGAGAACGTGTGGTGTTTGGTTTTCTGTTCTTGTGTTAGTTTGCTGAGAATGATGATTTCTAGCTTCATCCATGTCCCTACAAAGAACATGAACTCATCCTTTTTTATGGCTGCATAATATTCCATGGTATATATGTGACACATTTCCTTTATCCAGTCTATCATTGATGGGCATTTGGGTTGGTTCCAAGTCTTTGCTATTGTGAACAATGCTGCAATAAATGTATGTGTGCATGTGTCTTTATAGTAGAATGATTTATAATCCTTTGGGTATATACTCAGTAATGGGCTTGCTGAGTCAAATGTTATTTCTAGTTCTAGATCCTTGAGGAATTGCCACACTGTGTTCCACAATGTTGAACTAATTTACACTCCCACCAACAGTGTAAAAGTATTCCTATTTCTCCACATCCTCTCCAGCATCTGTTGTTTCCTGACTTTTTAGTGATCCTAGCCTGTGAGATTTCTGCTTAGAAGTCTGCTCCTAACCATAATGGAACTCCCTTCTATGTTATTTGTCTCTTTACTCTTGCTACTTTGCTGCTTTTAGGATTTTCTCTTTGTCTTTGACTTTTGAGTTTGAATATAATACATCTTAGGGCAGGGTCATTTAGATTGAATCTGATTGGTAACCTTTGACCTTCCTATATGTGAATATGTATTGCTTTCTTCAGGTTTGGGAATTTTCTGCTATTATTTCTTTGAATAAGCTTTCTGTCCTGTTGTCTTTCTCTACTTGAACTGCAGTGACCCAAATATTTGTTTTTTGATTTTGTCCCATAAGCTTCATTTGTTTTCTTTTCTTTTTTTTTTTTTTTTTTTGCTTTCTGACTCTACATTTTCAAATAGCCTGTCTCAAACTCACAAATTCTTCTCCATGATCGATTCTGCTGTTGATGTTCTTTATTGCATTTTTCATTTTGTTCATTGTATTTTCTTGCTCTAGGATTTCTGTTTGGTTTTTTTATTATTTCAGTCTCCCTGATAAATTTCTGGATTGTTTCTCTACGTTTTCTTGAAGTTTGCTGAGCTCGCTTAAAATAACTCTTTTGAATTCTTTGGCAGATTATACATCTCCATCTTTTAGGATCAGTCACCAGTACCTTACCTTGTGCATTTGGTGACATCATTTTTCCCTGATCATGATACTTGTGGTCACGCAGCAGTGTCTGCACATTTAAGACAAATTTAGCTGTTTATTTTAGTCTTCACCATCTTTATAAGGTCTTTTCAAGATCCATAGTATGACTGAGGTCAGTGTGTTATCCTGCTGAGGCACTACTGGACACCTTTCTCTATAGGTCCCCAGGTGGGCAGAGCTGTTCTTATTCTACAGATGACAGGGGTCAGTATCAAGATCCAGGGCCATTTGAGAATTTGCTGATGGACAAGGGTTGCAAAACCTGCCACAGGGACTTGGATACATCTGTCTCCCGGTAGGATTCTGGCTTAGTGAAACCATCCTCAGACTATCGCTAGGAGAAACTGAAACCAAGCTTCAGAGTTAATTCAGAATGTGCTATGGAACCAATGTTGGTAAGCTTAACCTGGTAGCAAGAGCTGTCAAGACTCCCAGCAGTTCCTTATGCAGGGAGGATTGCTTGCATTCTGTAGCTGGGGCAGTCAAGGTTCTTTCCAGAACTGCTATGTGATGGAAGCCAGCAGGCCTGTCCTACACAGGCAGGATAACTGCCAGGCTGCAGTAGAGAGGGACTGCAGTCAAGACAAGACCCCTTTAGGATCTATTATGGAAAAGATGCATCAAGCCTATCCTGGTGGCTGGGGCAGGTGCTTCACCCAGCAGTTCCCAAAGCAGTCGAGATAGCTTCCTGACTGCAGCAAAGAGGCATTGAAGCTGAGACAGGGCCCGTTCAGGATCTATTGTGGGATGGAGGACTACAAGCCTGTCCCAGTGGCTTAGACAGGTTCATCTCTTGGCAGTTCTCTGTGTGAGTGGGAGCAGAGAGGCTGCAACAGGGAAGGACTGGAACCAATACACGTCTCCTTCAGAATCTGCTATGGGACAGAGGCCGACAAGCCTATCCTGGTGGCTCAGATGGGCATGTTCCCTTCTGGGTCCTTGTGCAAGCAGTACTAAGCTAGGACTACAGCTTGAAGAGGGCAGGAGCCAAGTGATAGGCTAACATTTGGGTCCACTACCAAGACCAATGTCAACAGGCAAAAGAGCCCATCTGCCGAGACCCTAGAGTGTGTGATTCCTCCCGGACCCCTTGACAGAGAGTTTTGGTTGCAGGCTGTGGGCCAAACAGGGCTGTAGCTAAGTCCTTCAAGGAATGGGACCATTTCTGCATATAAACCTGGGAGCACAATTAGCAGGACTCCCACCTGGGTGTTGGTATACACTCTCAAAAACAACACTTCTAAGTCTTGAGTTCTACTGGGGTTTTGCAACCTCCTACCTGAATCCAAAGGCTCCCACAAAAAGACTTGTCTGTAATAGGTACAGAATTCTTGTTGTTTTGGGGGGATATGAACAGGTGACCTCCTATTCTGTCATCTTCTTGACATCACTCAGAAGTATTGTCTTAAAGATATTTTTTTCTAAGATTGAGGTGTTGAAGATCTAACCATTTTTCATATGTATATACAATTTAGAAAATTTAAGAAATATTTTCTTCATTTATATTTTAAAAATAGTTAAATCATATTTGTTTCCCTGGTGCTTATGCAAGAGAAGAAGGAATTAAAAGCATCTGTGGGAAGGTTTGGTGTGTCTGCCTCTTGATGGATTTGTCTTGAAATTGTTTCCTTATAGTTTGTATATTACATTTTATTGAGCATACATAAATGCTACCTAGAGCATAGCCGTTTCCTACTGAGATCAGTATGAATTTTAATATCTAGATGACTGTTTTATATATGGATGCTACATATTAATGGATTTCTTTTTCTTTAGAAAGTATGTTTCTAAATAATTAAAACATTAGAATAGATAGAGAAGCTAATTTTATATGTTTTGCTTTTCCTTCTCCATCTAAGAGAGTTATATGAAAATTAGTATAACTAATACTAGTTTTAATGGAATTTTTAGAAACAGATCACTCATTTTCTAAGTATAAAATATTAGACTACATGTTAAGAGAACTTAATCCAGAAACCATTAGACTTTAGGGACTCAGAAATTGTCCAAAAGATTAAAAGGAGTTATTAGTGCAAAGTGTCCTTAACCTAGAGGCCACAGATGCTGTGAAATTATTTTACAGAATTTTTCAATGCATTTTCATTTTTCTGGAACAAGAATCTGTAGTTGTTATCAGGCTTGCGAAATGATTCATGAACGCCCCCCTTCAAAAAAAAAATAAGACCCAGTGTTTTATGTAGTTAAAAGATGAATTAATTTGCAGCTACTTTTCAGACTTCTATGTGGCTAGCCCAAAAGGCCATGATACTTTTTCCTTAATATCATTGTTCAGTTTCTCAATCTCTTTTCTTTTTTAAAGGAAAAAAGAATTCTATGCCAAAGCTATTATTTCCATTCTACCTACAAATTAAAATTATTTCTTCATTTCATAGGTATTATATTCAAAGAGGTTAAAGTCTGTAAGTTCTCCACAGGGTTTCATTTAACTTGTTTTAAAATGCATATTAATGAAGTGCAAAATTTCATGCATGACAAAACCATTGGACTTTAATCAATAAAACTAGGTTTTATCAAAGGGACTGGCTTAGTGTCATTATTAAGAACATGGTCTGCAGAGTGAAATTGCCTGGATTTAAGCCCCAGTTTTGCCACTTATAAACTCACCGCAGATCCAATCCTATTACGAATTATTGCCAAGGCCTTGGGCAAGTCACTGAATCTCAGGGCTTCCTGTATTTCTCCACCCTTGAAGTAGAGACCAGGTGCTCACCAAGGTCCCTTCTGACTTTAAAATTTCATCTAATTTTTATATGTTTTTTATATGTAATAATAACATGACATAAAACTAACTTTTAGGATAAATGGCAGTAATTTCTCTAATATTTTTCTCACATCATTAATATATTAATAAGAAAAATTGAAGCTTATTGAATTGAGTCAACACAGAGAAGGATTACAAAAATACCACAGAATATATGACATGTATCACACTGCAGTTTTTCTTCCATTTTAACCACAGTTGAGGGAGAAAAAATTCTACTCCCTTCTTTTTAAATTTATTTTTCTTTTTTTTTCTTTTCAACAAAACACTCAGCTTTCTAATCTAAAAAATATATAATTAAAAAACTTTTTCTTTATAGAGACCGGGGTCTTGCCATGTTGGCCAGGCTAGTCTCACACTCCCAGGCTCAAGTGATCTGCTCACCTCGGCCTCCCAAAGTGCTAGGATTACATGTGTGAGCCACTGCTCTAGGCCTTTTATTTTTAATTAGACACAAATTTTAAGGTTACTTAAAAGATTATATAATAAAAACTTATCCTGTTCAAAAACAGTTTTGCAGTATCTAGTCCATGTTAAAAATATAAGTCTATGTGTATGTAGCAAAATATGTTCCAAAACCTACATGTTGGGGAAAGGTGTAGCTAAAAGGGAATAAAAGTCAAATTATGGCCTTAGAACATGGAGTCATTTCCCTGGTTTTCCTAAAGCTTTTATCAAAAATCACCCAAGTTGTATATAATTTTCTAGTGGGAATATAGTAGTAACATGAGATGCTTAAATAGTATGTTTTAGAGGGAGAATGGGAAATGTCACAATACTCAAGGAATAAGAAAAATCTTTACCATCTATGTATTTTAACTTGGTGTATTTAATTTTATACTTTTTACTGCTTGGAGATTTAAGTTAAATATTTCATTTTACCTACTGACAATTACCATTTAAATCTGCAATGTAAATAGTATTTATGCAATTTAAATGGTAGCAATGGATTAACTATAGATCAGATCATATGTTTTTATTTTTACAAAAGCTAATTATTTTCTGTGTATAAGAACCAGTACCTAAGATAAAGTGCTATTTCAAATAAGAAGTAGGAAAATTTTCTTTTCTAAATGAGTATTCTTTAAATGCTTTCATTTTCTATGGCTGTACTACCCTGAATGTACCCAATCTCTTTTAAGTTATTTTTAAAAGTTAGGATTGATTTTTGATTCTTCCTTATTGGTAAATGTGATTTTCTTTCACAGAAGTTAAAAATAGGGAAGAAAAGGTAAAAGATGGAACCAGTTTAAATTAAAAGCAGTACAAATGTCTAAGACTGTGCTCTACAGTGGGGTAGCCACTAACCATATGTGGCAATTAAGCACTTGAAATGGGGCCAGTCTGAATTGGCCTAAGTGTATAAAAAAGAATGTGAAATCGTTCATTTTTTTATATTGATTACCTAAAGAAACATGTCGGATAGATTACCTGAAAAAACATTTTGGAAGAAATTTTTTTGATATATTCGATTAAATAAAATATGTTATCAAAGTGAATTCTGCCTTTTTCTTTTTATGTCTAATGTGCCTACTAGGACATTTTAAATTACATATGTGTCTGACATTATGTTTCTCTTGGATAGCGCTGACCTGAAATAGTCATGTCAACACTTGCACTAGTCTGAAATTTAAAACTAGTCAGGACTCATTAAACATCCAGAAAATATTTAAATAAGATACTTTTTTTTTTTTTTTTTTTTTGAGACGAAGTCTTGCTGTGTCGCCCAGGCTGGAGTGCAGTGGCCGGATCTCAGCTCACTGCAAGCTCTGCCTCCCGGGTTTACGCCATTTTCCTGCCTCAGCCTCCCAAGTAGCTGGGACTACAGGCGCCCGCCACCTCACCTGGCTAGTGTTTTGTATTTTTTAGTAGAGATGGGGTTTCACCATGTTAGCCAGGATGGTCTCGATCTTCTGACCTCGTGATCCGCACGTCTCGGCCTCCCAAAGTGCTGGGATTACAGGCTTGAGCCACCACGCCCGGCCTAAGATACTATTTTCAAGCCCCTTACGTAGTATTAGAATGTGCTTTTACTTTGTAAGTGCTCATCTGATTATGAAGATTAAATAATTACAGGGAAAATGTTTATCTTGGTTATGTGTGGTTTACTTGTTTTCAACAAACTTTTTAGTACTCGGATATTTAATGCTACAGATATTTTGGTAGAAAGGAAACCTCAATAAAAATACTTCTACCTTTATACTTTTACATGGTTGAACAGTATAATGGAGTACAATATTTCCTCTGGAATAAATCAAGGTAATAGTTGATCATTCCATACCTGTGTAACATTGGTGGAAAGTAATAATATTGTAAAGGCACTGCATGAAACAACCCTAAACCAAACCTAGATTCTAAATCAGAGCTTATTACAATGTAGTACACCAATGTAGAGCCAGATGGATACTTTATGGGAAGAAAAAAAAAAAACTTTATAAGTATTAATACATTTCTGTACTTAACTGACTGAAAACAAAAATCTACTAAATGTGTATTTTTCAAGGTTTGATTACCACTTTTTAAATCTTTCCTCCAAGTGGTGCAGACTAATTTGCTATTGACATTATTGTAGCTTTATTAACAGATGATCCAGCTACTTGGTGGGGTCATGCTAAGGTTTTTTCCTCATTTGTTTGATATGTTTTGGGTGATATTTCTAGTATTTTTAAATAATGAGGTGCTTTGTTGCAATAGCTTGAACAATTGATCTCAGTCCTTTCTAACTGTTGGGTGATTCTGAAGCAGTGAACCAATGCCTTTTGTTTTTTTGTTTTTTTGTTTTTTGTTTTTTGTTTTTTGTTTTGCTTTGCTTTGCTTTGCTTTATTAACTATTGGTTTGCTGTTACCTGTTCACATGCTCTTACAGATGCAACTAATTCATGAAATTTCGAACCTAAAGAATTTAGTTAAGCATGCAGAAGTATATAATCAAGATCTTGAGGTGAGCATTCATGTGGGTATTTCTATTGATAAGCAATTAGAACTATAAAACATGCAACATATGTAACTGATCATAATGTCAGAAATAAGGGAATTATGTTTTTAAAATATTAGTGACTTTGAATTTTACTATGGATTTAAACTAATATATGTAAGTTCTGTTTTTATCCCGTAGACTTCAGATCAGATTCTAAATTGTTACTCTCTCCTTTGATTCTTTTAGAATGAACTAAGTTCAAAAGTAGAGCTGCTTAGAGAAAAGGAAGACCAGATTAAGAAGCTACAGGAATACATCGACTCTCAAAAGCTAGAAAATATAAAAATGGACTTGTCATACTCATTGGTAAAAATCAGACTTATTTTGTTATGTAATCACATAAATATATATAGCACACCATCATCTTAGCAAATGCTTATACTGGACCTACTTTGTGCTGGGTATTGTTGTAATAAATTTGTATGTATTTTATTAAGTCTGTCAATAACCCTATGACATAGGGACTGTTAGTATATTTGCCATTTTAGAGATAAAGTTACGTTTGTAGAAAGTTGATCATATCATCCTCTGAGTAAATATAAGGAAGTTAAGGACAGACTCCCATTAAGAATCACTAAGTTTTAGGCCAGGCACGCTGGCTAATCCCTGTGATGCCAGTACTTTCGGAGGCTGAGGTGGGATGATCACTCGAGCCCAGGAGTTCAAGACCAGCCTGGGCAACATAATGAGACCTGGTCTCTACAAAATATGTGAAAATAAGCCTGGCATATACTGCCAGCTACTTGGGTAACTGAGATGGCAGGATTGCTTGAGCTTGCTGCAATGAGCCGAGATCATGCCATTGTACTCCAGCCTGGGCAACAGAGCAAGACTCTGTCTCCAAAAAAAAAAAAAAAAAAAAAAAAAGTAAATTTTTAAAATTCTGAATTTTTTTTTCAGTAGTTTTATACAAATGCATGCAGTAGTATATAGTCAAAATCTTAAATATCTAAACTTGTATATTTTTTCATAATTTTATAGTTCTAGATGATTTTAGTTGATAGAAGATCTTGGCATTAAATAACATTGAATCTGATGTTGATGTCATTTAATCTCTTCAGTTTGCTTTCAGTATACCTGATTGCTTCAAGAAAGTATGTTTGATTCCAGTTTTTAGTACTTTTTTTTTTTTTTATAGTAACAGTTTCTAGCTGGAACTTTTAAAAGACTAGATTCTGTTCTTCTGTTTTCAATTGAGTTTTTTAGTTTTTGTTACCTTCTATTCTTTTGTTGCCTTTTATTTGTGACAAATGATTCTTTTTAAAGGGATTCATACCATTTTATATCATCCTATTCTGAGGCCCTGGATAGCAAGGCACTTTTATATATTCTGGAGTGTCTGTTCATAGAGTGGCAAGCAGAACTGCCCACTTTTTAAAAATTACTGTTTCTTTTTCCTTATTTATTCATGTATTTATTAATTTTTTTCCAAGGACGTATCATTGATTTCATATAAGCTAAAGTCATATTAAAATACCACTTCTCTTTAGAAATGAGGTTGTAGATTTTTTTCATTTATTTTTCATTTGCATTTTTTCATCTGTGAATTTCTTGTTCATATCTTTTCTCTGTTTTTCTATTAGATCATTTGTCTTTTTCCTTTTCAATTTGTGGGTTAATATCTTTAATATAACTGTTAACTACTTACCTATCATGTGTTGAAGAGAATAACTCAAAATAAAAATACATAGAAAACAGCCTTGCTGAACAACAATTGTGTTAACTTTTAAACAAAACAGATCTAAATTATGATATGTAGCTTATATAATTTGATATATTGCTTATGTAATTTGAAAAATATGACCAGAATTTTTAAAAAATATTTTTATTAGGAAAACGTGATTTCTTTTTATATATTTGGTAACTAGCATATTTGTACGCTTTTTGGTTAGCTAGAGTTAACATTTATATACATATTCTCTTAAGAATTTTCCAACTCTGAAAATTAGGTTTCACTGAACCCCTTTTGTCATCTGTTTAGGAAAGCATTGAAGACCAAAAACAAATGAAACAGACTCTGTTTGATGCTGAAACTGTAGCCCTTGATGCCAAGAGAGAATCAGCCTTTCTTAGAAGTGAAAATCTGGAGCTGAAGGAGAAAATGGTAAGTATTTTTTGTAATATTTATAGTAAAGTAGTTGTAATGATCAGTGCATTTTTGTGCATTTGTAATGTTTTTCTCAATAGCAAGAACTTGCAAGTACATACAAGCAAATGGAAAATGATATTCAGTTATATCAAAGCCAATTGGAGGCAAAAAAGAAAATGCAAGTTGATCTGGAGAAAGAATTACAATCTGCTTTTAATGAGATAACAAAACTCACCTCCCTTATAGATGGCAAAGTTCCAAAAGGTATTTTGTAATTTTAAACATCTTTTTTCAAATCTGACTTCTTCTAGAAATGTACCTAAACAATTTTTCAAGCATATTTCAATGATTAAAAATTCATTATACTCTGATTTTTTAAAAACTCAATATTATGCTTTAGTGTCATTTCTAATTAATATTTATAAAGATTTCCATGGATTTCAAATCGTAAAGGATTATTTTTCAAATAAACTTTAGCTGATCCTGAAAAAGGTGATTCAAAGACTATTAAAAATTAAATTACCTGTTTTCCAACATTGGATCTTTATACAATTTACCAAAACTTTCTAGATTTGCTCTATAATTTGGAATTGGAAGGAAAGATTACTGATCTTCAGAAAGAACTAAATAAAGAAGTTGAAGAAAATGAAGCTTTGCAGAAAGAAGTCAATTTGCTTTCAGAATTGAAATCTTTACCTTCTGAAGTAGAAAGACTGAGGAAAGAGGTAAACACATTTATAAACACTTATCCCTTATTTTGAAATAAAAACCTTTGCGATAATAGTGCCTTAAATATTTTGGTATAGTTTATTTTAAACTAGCAGGCAAAAGAGATGCTGTAAACATTTGACTAGTTAGCAATAGAAATGAATATAGTTCATCTTCTAATTTGTTCTTATGCTACTAGATTTAAAAAATGTATATTTTTTCAAAGTGTATTTAACTGTATGCTTAGTACTATAATCCATGTAGCAGCCATCCCTCAAATGTTGCATTTATTCAATATTATGGCCCACCCTTAGTCTTTACCATTTTTTTGGTAGTAGTAGTATCGTTATGTTGAATAAAAGATGGTAATGAGGGAAAAGAAGTTGCACTGATAAAGTGTTAGAGGTTAATGCAAATCTTTCAGGCTGGTGAATGTTTCTGTAAATCCATGGCCTGCCAGTTTTTCTTTCTACTTGCCTAAAAGAAAAATGGCAAAAATGTGAGTACTTACTATACGGCAAACATCATGCTAAAGAACTTCAAAAACATTATTTCATTTACTTATAAACTCTTCAAAAGTAGGTAGTCTTTTATCCCCAATAACCCATTATCAAACTAATAGTTGAGCTGCACAAATCTGCCTCTTAAACCCATGATTGTAGCTACTATGCTGTATTGCCCCTCTTTACTTTGTCCCTCCTTTATCTCTTTTTCTCATCTTCCTCTGCCCTTATATTTTACAGTGATTAAACTGTTAATATACAAGATATGGGTTATTTAAATTATGTAATTATTTACATATTAAGTAATACTTATTATTTTTTTTTTCATGGACTATACCTGATACTTAAGATACTTCTTAAATAACAATTTTAAATGATTAAACATTACTTAAATTGTTCATTGATTAAGTTTTTGGAAACCTGAGACGCATTCAAAGCCTTTAGGGAAAAAAATGTCAAATTCTGAGAAATGCCTGCCACATGATAAAGTTAGAAAACACTTTAGAATGATGGGTAATGAAATAAAGACAATCTGATTATGTGCCTTTACTGACTGTTCTCCATGCAGGCCTTACTTTCTAGAATTCAAAGAGATTAGAAAATAAAACATCGAAGGTAGAGTTAAACAAGCTGAGTTAGAGAAAAGTGACAATAAGAGTACTACTATATTGCCTTTCCTCAGTCAAATTTTTGCTCAATGTAAATAACTTCTTTTTTTGCAGAGAAAGCTTTTTTTTCCTAAAAATTGCTTCAGATATGTTGCTAACATCCCTGAATTTTATTTCTTTTCCATAGATACATGACAAATCTGAAGAGCTCTGTATAATAACATCAGAAAAAGATAAATTATTTTCTGAAGTAGTTCACAAGGAGAGTAGAGTTCAAGGTTTACTTGAAGAAATTGGGAAAACAAAAGATGACCTAGCAACTACCCAGTCACATTATAAAAGCACTGATCAAGAATTCCAAAATTTCAAAAGCCTTCATATGGACTTTGAGCAGAAGTATAAGATGGTCCTTGAGGAGAATGCAAGAATGAATCAGGAAATAGTTAATCTCTCTAAAGAAGCACAAAAATTTGATTCACGTTTGGATGCTTTGCAGACCGAGGTTGGTACAAGATGCTATTTTGAGAAATGCTCCTTAGTCTCCTGGGGTTTTGGTTTCTGTGTATATGTATGCCTCAGACTGCTCTGCTTTTACTGTGTGACATTAACTTTTTCTTTTTTAAAGCTTTCTTATAAGACCCAAGAACTTCAGAAGAAAACATGTGAGGTTCAAGAAAGACTAAATGAGATGGAAGAGCTGAAGGAACAATTAGAAAATAGAGATTCTACACTGCAAACTGTAGAAAGGGAGAAAACACTGATTACTGAGAAACTGCAGCAAACTTTAGAAGAAGTAAAAACTTTAACTCAAGAAAAAGATGACCTAAAACAACTCCAAGAGAGCTTGCAAATTGAGAGGGACCAACTCAAAAGTGATATTCACGATACTGTAAACATGGTAAGGTTTTGATTGATTAAACTTTGAAAAATTGGAGACTCTTAAAAACATTGCAGAGGCCATCATTTATTATTTATGATTATGTAGTTATAAAATAATTTTGTTTCATATTCTAATGGAAATTGTTTTTATATTTCTCTAACCAAGAACATAGATACTCAAGAACAATTACGAAATGCTCTTGAATCTTTGAAACAACATCAAGAAACAATTAATACACTAAAATTGAAAATTTCTGAGGAAGTTTCCAGGAATTTGCATATGGAGGAAAGTACAGGAGAAACTAAAGATGAATTTCAGCAGAAGGTAAAGGGTGTTTATTTTCAAAGTTTTCATATACTTGTATATATACACTTTAACCTCAAATACTTAAACATAATATTCTCAATTTTATTTGTTATTCACAATGGTAATAACTAACAATTTGACAAACTTATCCAATTAGAAAAGGAAAGGGCCCAAAAAAGTGTTAGTCCAAATTTTGCATAGCTGATACTTATTTTATGTCAGATTTTCTATACTAAACTTGCTTAGAGTTTACAATTCAGTCCATTGCAGGGGGGATTGCCTTATAATGTTATACCAGGGTTTCATTCATTAATAGCATTCTTTTCTACTTGTCTAAAACACCTCTAAGGTATATTGGTAACAGTAATTTTTAAATAATATATCATTTTTATTATAGTTCATATTATTTTATCCAGAGTATTTACTGCTAGAATTTTAAAATATTCTTCAGTAGGAGACTGGTGAAATAATCTTTTGTAAATCTATAGCTTGGAATAGTATATAGTAGTATATATCTTTTAAATTGGTAGTGAAATACACATAATATAAAATTTACCACCTTAACCATTTTAAGGATTTAAGTATATACTTCACTAGTGTAAAGTTCATTCACATTGTGATAACACCAATTTCCAGAATTCTTTTCATCTTGCAAAAACCAAAACTATACCCACTGGGCAACAACTCCCCATTTTCCTTCCCCACAGACCCTGGCTACCACCATTTTACTTTTCTGTCTTTATGAATTTGACTACTCTGAGTACCTCATGTAAGTGGACTCATGCAGTATTCCACTTAAAAAAAGTATTGTCTTTTTGTAACTGACCTATCTCATTTTGCATAACGTCTTCATCCATGTTGTAGCATGTGTTAGAATTCCCTTCCTTTTTATGGGTAAATTTCCATTATATGTATATGCTACATTTTGCTTATCTATGCATCCATCATGGACACTTGGGTTGCTTCTACCCATTGTTGACTATTGTGAATAATGCTCCTATGAACATAGGTGAACAAATACCTCTTCAAAACCCTGCTTTCAATTATTTTGGATATGTATATATCCAGAAGTGGAATTGCTAGGTTATACGGTAATTCTATTTCTAATTTTTTGAGAAAGCACCATAGTGTTTTCCATAACAGGTGTACCATTTTACTTCCCACCAAAAGGACATAAATATTCTGGTTTATATGCACCTTTGCCAACACACTATTTTCTGTTTTTTTTGATAGTAGCCATCCTAATGGATGTGAGGCAGTATCTCATCGTAGTTTTGAGTTGCATTTTCCTAATGATTAGTGATGTTGATTGTCTTCGTGTGCTTTTTGGCCATTTGTTTATCTTCCTTGCAGAAATGTCTTTTTAAGTCTTTTGCCCGTTTTTGTGTTGGGTTGTTTGATTTTTGTCGTTGGGTTGTAGGAGTTCTTTATACTTCTGAATATTACCCCTTTATCAGTTATATGCAATATTGCAGAAATTTTCTCCCGTTCCTTAGGTTGTCTTTTCACTCTGTTGATTGTATCCTTTGATATACAGAAGTTTTTAATTTCAGTGTAGTCAAGTTTATTTATTTTTACTCTTGTTGCCTGTGTTTTGGTATCATATCCAAGAGATCATTGCCAAGACCTTTCTCATGAATCTATTCCCCTATGTTTTTTTGTAAGAGTTTTGTGATTTTCGCTCTTATGTTTAGGCCTGTAATCCATTTTGCACTTATTTATATATATAGTGTAAGGTCAGGGCACAACTTCGTTCTTTTGTGTGTGGCTATTGTTTTCCCAACACCATTTTTTGAAAAGATCATCCTGTCCCCATTGAGTAGTCTTGGCATCCTTGTTGAAGATAGTGGACCATATACACGAGCGTTAATTTCTAGGCTTTCTATTCTGTTCCAGTGGTTTATATGTCTGTCTTTATGATAGCACCACACTGTTTTGATTATTGTAGCTTTATAAGTTTTGTAATCAGGAAGTATAAGACCTTCAACTTCATTCTTCTTTTTCAAGATTCTTTTCTCTATTTGGGATCCTTTAAGATTCTATATGAATCTTAGGATAGATTTTTCTAATTCTGCAAAAGATGCCATTGGGATTTTGATAGGGATTACATTAAATCTGTAGATTGTGCGGTAGTATTGATGTCTTAAAAATATTGTCTTCTAACCCATGAATGTGGGATGTCTTTCCGTTTGTGTCTTCTTTAATTTCTTCTCAGCAACATTTACAGTTTTCAGCAGATAAGTCTTTCACCTCCTTGGTTAAGTTTATTCTTAGTATTTTATTCTTTTTTGGTGCTATTATACGTAAAATTGTCTTAATTTCTTCTTTGGATTGTTCATTGTTAGTGTACAGAAATGCAACTGATGTTTGTACGGTCATGCATTTTTAACAGAATACATTATTAAATAAAAGCAAATACATATTTCAAAGTAATTCAGTAAGATCCAATTGATATAAAAAAATCTCTGTACATTTATATATTACTTCTATAAAATGAGCTGCATTTTCCCCCATTTACTCCGGGGCAAAATACTGCCTTGGAAAAAGGAACTTTTTTTTTATTTCCATCTCCTTATGCTTTAGTTCTTCTCTCTCACTTGTTCTGTATCTTATGGTCTCAGCATATTTATAATTTGGAATAACCATAGGCCAAAGGCATTTGACCTCAATTTGAAATTTACCCCCAGCACCAATGGCTCATGCCTGTAACCCTAGCACTTTCAGAGGCCAAGGTGGGCAGATTGCTTGATTCCAGGAGTTCAAGACCAGCCTAGGCAATATAGTGAAACCCCGTCTCTACAAAAAAAGTACAAAAATTAGCCAGGCCTGGTAGCAACGCTCCTGTAGTCTCAGCCACTCAGGAGGCTGAGGTAGGAGAATCACCTGAACCCAGGAAGATTGAGGCTGCAGTGAGCCCAGATCACTCCACAGCACTCCAGCGTGGGCAACAGAGTGAGACCCTGTCTAAAAAAAAAGAAAGAAAGAAATAATAACTTCCACTTTTATGATGGGAAGGTTTTTTTAGTAGACTTTTGACAATATATGGCAATTAATAACTGTTTTTAAAAAATCTAAAATGTAATTATAGAGAAAATAGAAGATGAAGGGAAGAGTAGAGTTATACTCACTGGGAACAGCTAAGATCCTATGTTTCCAAGTTTATGCTGGAATCATTTATCCATGTTGATAAAAGGATGTAACTGGGGCTTTTCTGAGGCCATTCTGTTCATCAGGGATCCTAAAGTCTGGGACAGAAGGCTGAGATCAGTTTGGTCTTGTATCGTGCTCATGCTGGAATCTGGCCTGGGAATAAAAGAGTGGAAATGGGGAATTTCAAGTGCTCCCCTGTTCATCTGGGCACCAGAGAGCTGCACTAGCCGGTCTATCATGAATCTCCTTGGAATGCTCATTTTCAATCCTACTTGATGTGTCTGTTTCTGGAAATGCAGTATCTTCAATGTATCTCAACAAAAATATTTTATGATTAGTAAACTTATATAAAGGACATTTTTTTTCCTTTTTCACATGTTCTAACAATTTTTTATTTAATAATTAGATCTATTAGATTTTATTAATGACTGTGGTAGTCGAAGTACCTTCTAGGCTGAGTTCATATTTGAAATAAACCTTGACTATCATTACAGAACATTTTGTCTCAATCTGCTTTGTATTTGAAAGATATGAGATTCTGAATTATAATATCTAACAGACTACTTCCAAAAGACTATGTGTTCCCCACCTTAATTTCTCTTGTAGTTAGCTCTGTGTTCACCATTATCAGAAGCTCATGCACATTACCAACGATAAGGGGGTTGCTAAATAAAGTATGGTTTATGTCTACTCTAGAGAATTAAGCAGCTACTAAAAATTATTTGTAGGTTACATAGCAGCATGTGAAAATACGTATGATCTAAGTGGAAAAGATAAAAACTAAAAAGAATCACATATATAAATTAATTATAATAGCTATGTTTAAAAAAAAAAAAAAAAAAAAAACTTTTAATGGCAAAAACTCCAGAAGTAAATTTACCAGAAATCTAATAGTTTGTTATGTGAAGTTGGTGACAATGGATGATTTTTATCCTTTATTTTTCTCTTGTTTTCTAACGTGATTATAAATTTTTATAAAAACTTTTAAATACCTGTGTAGGCAATATGGAGCTGACTGTTTGCTGAACTAGAGTAATGTTATATAATAATATCCTAAATTTATACCAGCAATAGTAATTTCAGTCTCTGTCTCCCTTTACCAATGAGTTCATGCATTAGGTTACCTTTGGTCATGACTTATTTATGGATAAATGAATTTATATAACGTATTTTTCTTAAGCAGTATATAAAATATACATACATTAAGAAAAGATGAATTTCGCCCTGATGAAATAGGTCTCTATCAAAATTATTTAGCCCTCTACCTATAATAAAACTCCAGCCTTTTGTAAGTAGGACTGCCTCTGAAAATAAAGATTTGCAGGGAGTGGGAGACGGAATGATTCCCAGCTTTTACGAGGAAATATAGATAAAGCGATAGAGTTCAAGATTGTTTACTCCTTTAGTAGTAAATAAACAAACTGCTACTCGAATGAAGCTTGGAAAATATTTATGGAAGACATGTACAAACTAAAGTCAGATATCCTTTGTGTATTAATGTCATTATTTTGAAGTAAGTAAACATGCAGAATCATGTTAACCTATCATACATGAAGACAATTATTAATATTTATAGTTGTCCATATTGTTCTGATTAGTGAACAGACATAAGAGCACAAACTTGGAGCCAGACCACTTGGATTCAAAACCTGGCTAAGCCTCTGAGTGACTTTGGCAAGTGACTTTACCTCTCTCGAGTTCAGTTTCCTCATCTGTCAAATGAGGATTACAGTAATACCTGCCTCATAAAGTTACAGTCAAGATTAAATGTGTTAAGATACGAGAATAGTACCTGGCACATAAGAGATGTGTTCGCTATTTTTATTATTTTTAAAGTTGTTGTTAACTATTTAAGAGATTCTTCTGTAATGTGTTTATGTTTTAGATGGTTGGCGTAGATAAAAAACAGGATTTGGAAGCTAAAAATACCCAAACACTAACTGCAGATGTTAAGGATGATGAGATAATCGAGCAACAGAGGAAGATATTTTCTTTAATACAGGAGAAGAATGAACTCCAACAAGTGTTAGAGAGTGTTATAGCAGAAAAGGAACAATTGAAGACTGACCTAAAGGAAAATATTGAAATGGTAGGATTTAGCACTGTATACTTGGCAATACCTTTTTGTCTTCTTTGTTTCAGATTTTTATCAACTTTATTGAGGTATAATTTATATGCAATAAATGTATCTGATGGAAGTGTATGGTCTGACGACTTTTAACAAATGTCTCTACCCATTTTCTCTTCACCCCAGTCAAGATAGAAGACGTTCCATCACCCCCAGAAAGTTTCCTCACACCCCTGTCACAGGCACTCATCACCTCCTCCCCGCCAGATTATCAGTCATGATATGTTCACCTTAAATCATTTGTCTCCTCTAAAGCTTTATACAAATAGAATCATACAGTGTGTCATCTGTTATGTTTGACTTTCTACACTCCCTTTTACTGCCAAGGAATAGTTCATTGCATTCATACACCGTAATTTTTTTATTCTTTTTCCTATTGATGGAAATTTGGGTTATGTTCAGTATTTGGCTATTTTGAATAAAACTGCTATAAACATTCTTGTACAACTCTTTTTATTTACATATCTTTATTTATATAAGGTAAATATCTAAATGGAATTGCTGTGTCATAGGGAAGAATATGTTTAACCTGATGAGAATTTGCTAGACTGATTTCCAAAGTAATTATATCATTTTACATTCCCATTAGCAAATTAAGAGAATTCTGGTGGCTCAAACATCCTTCTTCATCAACACTTCATATTTATTGGTGCTTTTAATTTTAGCAGTTCTAATGGGTGTGTAGATTGTTATTTTAATTTGCCTTTCCCTGATGACTAAAGATGTTGAACATTTTTTCTTGTGTTTATAGACCATTGTATATCTTTTATTTTTTGCTGTCATAATTTTTAAATTTTATTTTTAATTGTTTGTTGTTGATGTCTGCCAATATTTTCACACTTTAGTTTTTCTATGTTTAGGGGTGATATAATGTGTATTGGTTGAAATAAATACTTGGAGAAGTTCACTGTGGATCATAGTAGAATGTGACCATTTGTATTTTAATTTTGTAAGTTTTGGGGATGTCTGCTTTGTCAAAAGAGCAGAATGTAAATAAACATGCTAACAAACAATGGTATTTTCTTCTCAGTCTCTGGCTTGTTATGTTTTTGTGGTCTTGATACCTGAGAATATCACTGTGTGAGCCTAATAACTAGGATCAGCCCAAGTCATGCTAGCAGAGGGTGGCTACCATTTTGAGCTTGCTGGCAGTTATCAGTGCTAAAACTGAAGCCATCCCAGTATTTGAAAAAACCATAGCTATAGTCTTATTATTACTCAGTGATAGCTCAGAAAAAGTCTCTTTTGGCTTAAAGGCAGAAATGAGCTAAGCTCTCATGATAAAATGTTAAATCCAATTCTAATTCTCATGGTAGGAATGTAAATTGAGCAGTAAAGAAACAGTATAAAAAGCAGATTCTTGGCATCTTGTACTATTAAATTAAGGACTTCTCTTTTTTGAAATTTGTCTTTTCCTATATAGTTTTCCCTGATTTCTTCATTTGCAGACCAAGGGAAATGCTGATATTTTACCTGATTTCATAAATGTTAGCTAATATTTAACTTTAATCTCAACTTGTTTTTCTTTCTAGACCATTGAAAACCAGGAAGAATTAAGAATTCTTGGAGATGAACTTAAAAAGCAGCAAGAGATAGTTGCACAAGAAAAGAACCATACCATAAAGAAAGAAGAAGAGCTTTCTAGGACCTGTGACAGACTGGCAGAAGTTGAAGAAAAACTAAAGGAAAAGGTGAATTTTTAAAATTATTTCCCTGGCCATTTTTCCTAACTAAACTTTTTTTTGCTAATTTTTATTTCTGTAGACCTAAATCCAGAAATAGCACATACCTCCCAAATGAACATATTTCAATGCTAGCATTTTGGATGGTTTCAACTTACACTGAGATCTAAACTAACATACCTTGTGAGGATTATATTATTCTAGAGGCTTTAGGTGAGAGAGGGCTTTGTATCATTTAAACAAATCATATGATGTATTCATTCATCAAATATTTACTGAGCACTGTCATGGGCCAGGCACTGTTCTGGGCACTTGAGATATATTAGTCAACAAAACAAAGATTCTTTCCTTGCAGAGATCATTAGCCATTCTCTGAAATGTAAGATTTATCACTGTTACCATCTCTTAGATGTTTGCAGTCTCCCAAATCGTTTCTTATACAGAAGTTAGGTGTTACTGGGATATTTGTGTAAGAGCTAAGACCGCTGTAACAGCTGTAGTTCCCAAGAGATTCTAAAATGCACCCACAGAAATCTTTCTATACAAGCTAAGGGCAGTGCCACTTGCATAATAGATAATATACTGTGGTTCTATTATTATTCTGTGGAATATTTTTTCCTTTTTCTTTCCTTTTTTTTTTTGAAACAGGATCTCACTCTGTCAGCCAGGCTGGAGTGCAGTGGCATGATCACAGCTCACTGTAGCCTCAACCCCCCTGGGTTCAGGCAGTCCTCCCACTTCAGCCTCCCAAGTAGCTGGGACTAAATTAGCTGTGCCACAACACCCAGCTAATTTTTGTATTTTTGGTAGAAACGAGGTCTCACTATGTTGCCCAGGCTGGTCTCGAATTCCTGGGCTCAAGCAGTACTCCTGCCTCAGCCTCCCAAAGTGCTAGGATTACAGGTGTGAACCATCATGACCAGCCTGTTTTTTTTCCTGAATGTGTGTTTTCTTTTAATTCTGATCCCTTTCACTATCTCACCTAACTAAATTTAGTAAGACCTTATGTCTATGTCATACTCCTATAAAAAAGGTAAAATCAGCCTATGAAGGTTAATGTCTCAGTATTTTGGGGAGCCACCCATAAGCATCTCATTGGAAGTGAAAATTCTCCAAAAGTTTTTAAGAGGATGAGGAATTACAGTTATTTGGTAGCTATATTTGTATATTTAATTAGTGTCTTTGCTTTTTTACTTTATCTCATCTTCCCCTTATCTCTTTAATCAGTTTATTTTATCTGCTTAATCAGCCTGTATCAATTTCCTAGGGCTGCCATAGCAAATTGCTATAAACTTGATGGCTTACAATAGAGACATATTCTGTCACAGTTCTGAGTCCTAGAAGTCCAAATTTGAAGTGTCAGCAATACCATATTCCCTCTGAAGGCTCTGAGGAAGAATCATTCCTTGCTTCTTCCTAGCTTCCAGTGTCTCCCAGCTACCCTTCGCATTCCTTGGCTTGTAACTGTTTCACATGACCTCCTTCTCTGTGCCTCTCTATGTGCTTTTATGTCTCTTATAAATACACTCTTTAGAATCAAGACCTACACCAGTAGGATCATATCTCAATCCTAATCCAATTGCATTTTCAAAGACTCTGTTTCCAAATAAGTTCACATTCTCAGGTTCCTAGGAAACATGAATTTTGGGTGGGACAATATTCAATCCACCACAGACATTTATGCCTGTGAGTTTTGTTTACTTTTAATGCTACTTGTCTATTTATATGGTGATAGGAGGCAGGGCTGTTAATGATTTTATGTAAGAATTTTGAGAATATAGATAAAATGGTAATTATAAAAATTGTGCATTTTAAGAGCCAGCAACTCCAAGAAAAACAGCAACAACTTCTTAATGTACAAGAAGAGATGAGTGAGATGCAGAAAAAGATTAATGAAATGGAGAATTTAAAGAATGAATTAAAGAACAAAGAATTGACATTGGAACATAGGGAAACAGAGAGACTTGGGTTGGCTCAGAAACTTAATGAAAATTATGAGGAAATGAAATCTATAACCAAAGAAAGAAAAGTTCTAAAGGAATTACAGGAGTCATTTGAAACAGAGAGAGACCAACTTAGAGGATATATAAGAGAAATTGAAGCTACAGTAAGTTATACCCTTTTCCTTCATCTATTAAGTGTTTCTTTTAAAATCTGAGCCACTTGGAAAGAGGAGAGCAATGTTGGAATAATGTTAACAATATTCTTTAAATTTCACTTGGCAAGGGCCTACAAACAAAAGAAGAACTAAAAATTGCTCACATTCACCTAAAAGAACACCAAGAAACTATTGATGAACTAAGAAGAAGTGTATCTGAGAAGACAGCTCAAATAATAAATATTCAGGACTTAGAAAAATCCTATACCAAATTACAAGAAGAGGTATGTCTTTTATTCCTTTCATCCTTTGTCACTTCTTCCTTCCTTTCTGCTTTGAGGGAAAAATAAGCAGTAAGAAGTGGCTAGGATGTGGTTTGTTAATTGCCTGGGTATTTGCTGAGTGTCTAATGTGGCAGGCATACTCCTGGGTTACAGAAATACAATGAGAACAAGGTGGACAAAACCCCTAAAATCCCTCCGATCCATTTGTAGTGAAAGAAGGCTGATAAATAAGCACTCAAATGAACAAGAAAACATCAAATAGTGGTAAATGCTATGGAGAAAGTGAAACATTGGGATAACAGGGCCAACCTATATTAAGTCTACTCCATGCCAGACATTGAGATTGTGGATATAAATAAGACATTGGTCTTTCACCCCATTATAAGCTAGAAAAAAATCCCTTAATTCCAATATGGTAAATGCAGAAATATGCAAAATTACATGGTACCACTAATTTATCATGGAAAGAGAAATCAATCTATACACATAGAAAAATTAAGACATAGCATTGGAGCCCATCTGAAAATGGAAATCATACACTTATTGAGATATAGGTTGCTCAACTATGGTTTTTCTCTTATACCATTTGGAAACTAGTGGAGAAATAAGAAGTATGCAACAGACTGCTAGTAAAGTATAAGGATTGGTTCACTTTGGGTCTGAGCTAGAAAGAAGGAAAATTATGACAGAATATGACTACCAGAAAAGTCATGAATAGCTTTAGCAGGAATTCAGGGAAAATGAGTAATGAGGAGTTTGTGATCCAAGGTAGGCCTTAGGGTTCAAAATGACTTTCCTTACCGTGAAAAGTATCCTGATCTTTTCCCTTTAAACATTTATAATAGCCAGCTGGATGCAGTGGCTCACACCTGTAATCCCAGCACTTTGGGAGGCCAAGGCAGGCAGATCACCTGAAGTCAGGAGTTTGAGACCAGCCTGGCCAACATGGTGAAACCCCGTCTCTACTAAAAATGCAAAAATTAGCCAGGCATAGTAGCACACACCTGTAATCCCAGCTACTCAGGAGATGGAGACAGGAGAATTTCTTGAACCCAGGAGGCGGAGGTTGCAGTGAGCTGAGATCGTGCCACTGCACTCCCACCTGGGCAACAGAGTGAGACGCCATCTCAAAAAAAAAAAAATATATATATATATATGAGATAATAATCTGCAGATAGTAACCTTGGTATTTTATGAATGTCCTAAGATCCCAGTGCTTAATGAGGAATGGGAGTTACTTCCTAATGTGAAAGAAGTCAGTGAGACTCAGGAAACAGTGAATGAACTGGAGTTATTAAAAGAACAGTCCACAATCAAGGACTCAACAACACTGGCAAGCATAGAAATGGAAAGGCTCAAGTTGAATGAAAAATTTCAAGAAAGTCAGGAAGAGATAAAATCTCTAACCAAGGAAAGAGATAACCTTAAAATGATAAAAGAAGCCCTTGAAGTTAAACATGACCAGCTGAAAGAACACATTAGAGAAACTTTGGCTAAAGTAAGTTTTGTATTTTCCTCTCATTTTAATAAGTGTCTTATAAGAATCAAGGCTTGTTTTGTGTTATAGTTATAATGTTTGTTTTATAATTGTGTTACCAGTTTTTTAATTTCTCTTAATCATGAAATGACTAGAATAGAACAATTAAAAATTGCTTATAAATACCAAGAACCTGTTGAAACAGAGATGTTTCAGAGAAAAGAACTGTTTTCTTAAATATTTAAAAAAAAAATTAGAAAAAATAATTCTAAATTACAAGAAAGGGTGAAACCAAATATGAGATTGTTTTATTTTCTTCTTTAAACCTGTTCCTTTAATGTTTCATAAGGCACTACTGTCTTTTCTCATTGTTTTAGTCAGAAATCTGGGAGGTATCCCTATTAATATCTCCTCCTCCCTGCTTATTTTATAATCCAGTTTCCAAATCTTGTTGATTTTAGTGTGTGTTTTAAAAATCATCCTGCTTTTCTCTCCACACTGCCACCACCCTAATCCAACTCAACATCATTTCTTTCCCTGGGTATCTGCAGTAGCCTCCTAACTTGTCTTCCCATACTCATTCTTACACTTCTCTAATCCAGTTTCTACGCTGGGCCTAAATGATCCTTTCTTACATTATTTTAATACCTTATTGCTACTTTTTAAATAAAGACCAGGATTCTCTATGTGGCCTATGAGGCCCAAGGTGCAGATCTTACCGGTCTTATTTCAATTTACTCTTCTTCCTATTCTTTGTTCTCCAACCACACTCATGTATTGCTCTTCCTCAGCTCATGGCTTTCAGATTCTCAAGTCTCTCTCCCTGCAGTACTTCCATACTCCTTTTAGCCTAACTAATGCTCTCATCCTTCAGATCTCAGTTAAAGCTTTCTCTCCTCTAGGAAGCCCTTTCTAATCATTCACAATAGATTATATTTGACACTTGAGCCCTAGGAGAAGTCAACATCTCTGTTTCGTAAGATTCGACATCATATCTATCTTTGTCCTTAAAGTATAAGTGTCAAAAAGAGAGAGATCCTGTAAGTCTCATCATTTTATCTCCAGCCTCAAATAAGATGCTGACAACACAGTGAGACCTCAATTTTTAAAAGGCGTTAAATGCCTGAGTAATGGAAGAGTGGGAGAATGGAGAGATTGCTCTGTAAATGAGACATTGAATCCTGCCTTAATTGTTTTAGAAAGCATCCTGATTTATTTTCCCCTAAAACACAATATCTCTGGATATCAACTATACTGTTTTATGATTCTCTTAAGATCCAAGAGTCTCAAAGCAAACAAGAACAGTCCTTAAATATGAAAGAAAAAGACAGTGAGACTACTAAAATTCTGAGTGAGATGGAGGAATTCAAACCCAAAGATTCAGCACTACTAAGGATAGAAATAGAAATGCTCAGATTGTCCAAAAGACTTCAAGAAAGTCATGATGAAATGAAATCTGTAGCTAAGGAGAAAGATGACCTACAGAGGCTGCAAGAAGTTCTTCAGTCTGAAAGTGACCAGCTCAAAGAAAATATAAAAGAAATTGCAGCTAAAGTAGGTTTCATCTTTTCACCATGTTTTTTAAAAATATTTTGTAACCAAATATTTTTATAAACCCTAAATATTTGGAAAAGGGAGTTGATTACAGCATCATAGTTATAATGTTTCTGTAAATTTATTGGAATTTCCTCTAATAATAAAGCACCTGGAAACTGAAGAGGAACTTAAAGTTGTTCATTGTTGCCTGAAAGAACAAAAGGAAACTATTGATGAGTTAAGAGTGAATATTTCAGAGAAGGAAACTGAAATATCAGCCATTCAAAAAGAATTAGAAGCAATCAATGATAAATTACAGAACAAGGTAAATTGGGGATGAAGAAACAGTGGGAGGAAAATGGGTGGGGGTGGAGTAGCTAACTGGATTATGAAGACTGCTGTTTAGCATACTTAATTGTTTTGGAAGACAACCTTTTTCCCCGTGTGTGTGTGTTTACATTTTTTTTTACTATTAACTTATTTTATAATTATGTTTAAGATCCAGGAGATTTATAAGAAAGAGGGACAACTTAATATAAAACGAATTAGTGAGACTCAGGAAAAAGTGAATGAACTGAAACAATTCAAGGAACATCTCAAAGCCAAGAATTCAACACTACAAAGTATAGAAAGTAAGATGCTCGAGTTGACTAGCAGACTTCAAGAAAGTCAAGAAGAAATACAAATTATGATTAAGGAAAAAGAGGAAATGAAAAGAGTACAGGAGGCCCTTCAGATAGAGAGAGACCAACTGCAAGAAAACACTAAAGAAATTATAGCTAAAGTAAGTTTCCATCTTACTTTTTTTGGATACAGAAGTAGTGTTAAGGTGATAATGATGGTGTTCTTGTGATGTTTTATTGATTTTCCTCTAATCATAAAGGGACTGGAAATAAAAGAGGAATCAAAAACTGCTTATATTCAACTTAGTACCAACAAACTGTTAGTAGACAGAATATTTCAGAGAAGACAGCTCAAGTAGCAAATATTCATTGGGATTTAGGAAATTCTGATGGTGAATTATAGGAAGAAGTGGGACTTGTTAAATTGGAAAATGACATCTAATTATTGTTATTCATATCCCTTATGAAAGAAAGCAGTATATACTTTAGATTACAATGTAAAAATGATTGCCCTATTTTAGGGACAGTTATTCCTTTTCCTAAAAAAATTCTGCCTATGTTGTAACTTACTTTATAACTTTCTCAGATGCAAGAATCTCAAGAAAAAGAATATCAATTTCTTAAAATGACAGCTGTCAATGAGACTCAGGAAAAAATGTGTGAAATAGAACACTTGAAGGAGCAATTTGAGACCCAGAAGTTAAACCTGGAAAACATAGAAACGGAGAATATAAGGTTGACTCAGATACTACATGAAAACCTTGAAGAAATGAGATCTGTAACAAAAGAAAGAGATGACTTTAGGAGTGTGGAGGAGACACTCAAAGTAGAGAGAGACCAGCTCAAGGAAAACCTTAGAGAAACTATAACTAGAGTGAGTTACCATCTCTCTATTCCTCTAGTAACTATGGCATTGTGTCCTAAGAGAAAAATCTGTCATAGGGTTGGTGGGAGTATAAAATTGGTCCAATATTGAGGAAATATTGAGGAAAGTTGGTGGTAGTATATTTGGTAATACTTTCCAATTTTTTCAAAAGGTTTATTCATTGATCCAGAAGTCAAATTGTAACTATCCTCCACACATTTGCACAACTGTATAAAGATATTTGTAGGATATTCTTTGCAATAAGTTGTATTAATGAAATAACACAAACAAAAACAGGGAAAATTCTAACCATCCATTGGTAGGGGACTGGTTAAATAAGTGCAGCACATTCACATCATGGAATACTATGCCACAAATAAAGAATGTGGTAGAGCTGTAGTGCTGATTTGAAGTGTGAAGTGTCCTGTTAGGGAATAGGGTAAGTTCAGGAGTAATGTATCTAGAATGTATTGACATCTAAAAGTAGCTTAGAGGGTGGAAGATTTTTTACCTCCTGCCTTATACCTTTCTATACCGTGTGAATGGTATTATTCTCAATGTATTATTTTTATTATTTTTATTTTTCTATTAATAAAGGACCTAGAAAAACAAGAGGAGCTAAAAATTGTTCACATGCATCTGAAGGAGCACCAAGAAACTATTGATGAACTCAGAGGGATTGTTTCAGAGAAAACAAATGAAATATCAAATATGCAAAAGGACTTAGAAAACTCAAAAGCTGCCTTAAAAGCACAGGTATTTTTTTTTAAGTTATCTCAGTTACTGAGAGTTTGAATCAAATCTTTTTGTGTAATGAAACAAGATATGAAGTGCCCTAAAATTGAAGGCAAGTGAAGACTTACTTGCCTACTCATTTTAGAAACTATCATTGATCTTTTTGTGTCTGCTGATATCCTGACTTATTGTGTGATTATCTCAAGATAAAAGAACTTCAGAAGAAAGAACATTTTTTTTGTTTGTTTTTTGAGACAAAGTCTCTCTGTGTCGCCTGGAGTGCAGGAGCATGATCTCGGGTTCAAGCGATTCTCCTGCCTCAGCCTCCCAAGTAGCTAGGATTACAGATGCATGTCATCAAACCCAGCTAATTTTTGTATTTTTAGTAGAGACAGGATTTCACCGTGTTGGCCAGGATGGTCTCGATCTCCTGACCTCATGATCCACCCGCCTCGGCCTCCCAAAGTGCTGGGATTGCAGGCATGAGCCACCAGGCCCAGCCTCAACTTCTTAAAGTAAAAAATGATCTTAGGGAAATTATGTATCAAACAGGTCAGTTAAAGAAGCGACTAGAGGCTTGGAATGTAACTCTGGAAAGTGTAGAAATGGAGAAATTAAGATTGACTCAGAAGCTTCATGAAAACCTTAAGGATGTAAGATCTGTTACTAAGGAAAATGATGGCCTAAGAAGAGTAGAGGAAACCTTTAAAATTGAGCGAGACCAAGTTAGGGAAGGTCTTAGAGAAATAGAAGCTAAAATAAGCTCATTCCTCTCTCTAGCAATTCAATGTATTGTCTTCTTACAGCAATGAACCCTTCTTTGAACCAAGTATGACTGTTGGCAAGAATAAAATGATATAGCCTTTTAATTTGGTACTGTTCTTGAAAATGTTCAAGTCTGCAATTAGCATTTTCTTTATGGACTTTAGCCTACATATGTACTGTTAAAGGACTGTGTGTGTGTATATACAAACACAACATATACATATACCACAGGTTATTTATTATAGTGATTTTAAAATTAAAAATGTGAAACAATCTAAATGTTCCTCAGAAGGAAACAGTAAATATAAACAGTATGTCAAAATAGTATGCAACACTTAAAAAAAGTAATATATGTGTAATGTGTTTGCCTCTGAAAAGCGGAAGTAGAATGTAAAGAGATGAGGACGGGGAAGAGAAAGCCTGTAACTTAAAAACAACAGCAAAGATACAGAGTAATGCTGTTATTATTTTTACTAAGAAAATACATCACTTTATTTTTAAAAACCTAATATTAAGATATGTCACTGTTTTTAAAATTTCTCTAATGATAAAGGATCTGAAAAAACAAGAGGAACTAAGAATTGCTCACATGCATCTGAAAGAGCACCAGGAAACTATTGACAAACTCAGAGGAATTGTTTCTGAGAAGACAGATAAAATATCAAATATGCAAAAAGATTTAGAAAATTCAAATGCTAAATTACAAGAAAAGGTATTTTTGTGGGGGGATTGTTTGATTGGATATCTGATTTGTCTGTGCCTAAAATTGTTGGGGATATAAAATGGTTCAACCACATTGGAAGACACGTTGGCAGTATTTACTAATGCTGGATGTAACCTGCCTGAGGCCCACATTTCCACTTACTGAGTATGTACCTCAGAGAAAAGAGTACATACATACTTCTATAAAAAGACACAAGAATGTTCATAGCAGCCTTATTCAAACTAGCAAAAAACTGAAAACTCAAATGTTCATCAGCAGGAAAATGGATACATACATTTTGATATATAAGTTCAAAAGCAGGCAAAACTGAACCAGGATGATAAAGGTCAGAATAGTGGCTGTCTCTAGGAAGGGGCATGCAGAAACTTTATGAAGTGCTGGAAATATTCTCTGTTTTAATCTGGGTTGTAGTTTCATAGATTTATTCCTGTGTCAAGAATAAATTAAGTTATACATTGAAGATTAGCATGCTTTATATATGTTATACCTCAAAAGAAAGTAAAATTCTATGTGGAATTGTGCAGGATATCAGTGAGAGTAACAGGGGTAGACAGTTGTCTTAATCAATTTAGAAACTATTATTTATCTGTCCCTAAAAAGCCACCTAACATATTATTTTATGATTATCTTAAGATTCAAGAACTTAAGGCAAATGAACATCAACTTTTTAAGTTAAAAAAAGATGTCAATGAGACACAGAAAAAAGTGTCCGAAATGGAGCAACTAAAGAAACAAATAAAAGACCAAAGCTTAACTCTGAGTAAAATAGAAACGGAGAACTTAAATTTGGCTCAGAAACTTCATGAAAACCTTGAAGAAATGAAATCTGTAATGAAAGAAAGAGATAATCTAAGAAGAGTAGAGGAAACACTCAAACTGGAGAGAGACCAACTCATGGAAAGCCTACAAGAAACCAAAGCTAGAGTGAGTTGTGTTCTCTCTTTACCCTACCATTATATTCACATATTTGGGCAAAAATACAGTCTTCACTGCAGCACTGTGTGTGGTGACCAAAACCTAGAAGTAATCTAACTGTCCACCAATAAGGCACTATCTGTATAATGGATAACTAAGCATAAGAATGGAAAACTAAGCATAAGAATGATGTACTCTTTATGTGATATTGATTTAGAAAGATGTCCAAGTGGTGTGAAAGGAGGCGGCTATGGAGGAGGCTACCAGCAGGAAATTTTACTTTACTGTTCTAATTTGGGAGGTTGTATAATGCTTGTTTTTAACTGTGAGTGTATAGTTTTTAAGATTTTGTTTAAAATCATTAATTATTAAGTAAAGGTAATGTGCTTTTATGTCATTACATTTCTTGATTTCTTCTAACAATAAAGGATCTGGAAATACAACAGGAACTAAAAACTGCTCATATGCTATCAAAAGAACACAAGGAAACTATTGATAAGCTTAGAGAAAAAATTTTAGAAAAGACAACTCAAATTTCAAACATTCAAAAGGATTTCGATAAATCAAAAGATGAATTACAGAAAAAGGTATGTGTTGTTTTGTTCTTCTTTTGGAAGTAACTTTGTCCAAATTATTCGTGGAATTAAAAAGATATAGATACAGATATGTAGATATACATGTGCGTATAGAACACAAGTAGACACTATTTTCCTTCCTTGAAGAAACTGCTTACATTCTAACTTGTTTTACAATTATCTCAAGATCCAAGAACTTCGGAAAAAAGAACTTCATCTGCTTAGAATGAAAGAAGATGTCAATATGAGTCATAAAAAAATTAATGAGATGGAACAGTTGAAGCAGCAATTTGAGGCCCAAAACTTATCTATGCAAAATGTGAGAATGGATAACTTCCAGTTGACTAAGAAACTTCATGAAAGCCTTGAAGAAATTAGAATTGTAGCTAAAGAAAGAGACGAGCTAAGGAGGATAAAAGAATCTCTCAAAATGGAAAGGGACCAATTCGTAGCAACCTTAAGGGAAATGATAGCTAGAGTGAGTTCAGAATCTTCTGCTGTGTAGTAACTATTAATAAGAATTAAGCTTTTTTGAAAAGAATTACAATGTTTTTATTTCTCTTTCTGGAAATTTCTATGAACAGTAAAGGATAGTGGGAAATGGTTACTATAATTTTCACACAATAGAAGACAGTTTTAAAAGAAGCAAAAATATTTTCAGAAAATAACATTTAATTCTTTATTTTTATAAAGTGTGTTAAAGCAGACTATTTCCCTTAATATAACATTTTAAAGTTTTTTTTTAAATCAAGAGATAGCATTATTCTAAATGGAGAAATATTTGAAGGATTAGATTTGTAAGAGAGCAAATATTCCCATTTCTCTACCTATACATGCTGGAGTTCTAGAGTTGGGCTCTTATTGGCGAAGTTAAAAGGAAAAAAAGGCAAGATAAATATAAAAATTAAGTTCCTCTGGTATGACTATTTTTAGATATTTGGAATTATATATCTTAAAATATCTAATTAAATCCTCTTTTTAAAAGTAACAAAGTTCAGACAAATAAGTTGATTAAAATCTGTAAAAATATTTTTTATTCTCATTTCTTTATATGGGCCTTAACTAAGTTTATAAAGAGATTTAATTGATTCAACAAATATTCTTCTAGGTACTTTAGTGAACAAGATAAATAAGTGGGAGAAAATGTTTTTGTTTCACTTTATACTTTTTAATCAGAAATGCAAAATGTACACAGAATGTGAACTTTTCCAAGAGGCTGGGAAGAATATATAACTAGGGTTTGAAACACAATAGACAGTACAGGTGATTTTAAGTATAGTTGATTGGTGGCAATAAGGTGCTTTAGGATAAAAGTAAGTGCCCCTGTTAAAACTACAAGTGAATAATGCAGAGATTTGGAAGAGTAGGAATCTGAAATTAAAATCTAATTTGTTTGTTTTCCTGGTTATTTGTTTGTTTATTTATTTATGTATTTATTTTTATAGAGACAGGGTCTCACTATGTATCCCAGGCTGGTTTTGGGCTCCTGAACTCAAGTGATCCTCCTGCCTCGGCCTCCCAGAGTGCTAGGATTACAGGCGTGAGCTACCATGCCTGGCCCGAAAACCTAATTTGTAGCTGTGAAAACAAATCCTATCTCCAAAAATTATATGGTTTTTCTACTTTTTTCCCAATGAGTTGAGGTCACTCCCTATAAAACTTACTGGTACTATTATTTATTTTCTGATCATTTTAACATTGCTTTTGAGTTACAAGTGTAACACCTAATTCCATTATTAAAATGTCGTGTAATTTAAGTGTCCAGTTAGACATTGTATGTGAATATAGTCATGACAAAAGCCCTGTTTATTTTATTTTCTTTTTACCAAAGCAGGACCAACAGAACCACCAAGTAAAACCTGAAAAAAGGTTAAGTAATGGACAACAGCACCTTACAGAAAGCCTGAGAGAAAAGTGCTCTAGAATAAAAGTAAGTACCTCCTGTTAAAACTACAAATCATTATTGGTTCCCTTCCAAAGGCTTACTGAAACCTAAAGTGGAATTGAAGGAACCTCTGGAATGAATAGATAGTGCTCAGTATTTTTCTAAACATTGTAACCTAGTACAGGTGTGTATGTGTAATGCACACATACACGAACAACAATGGGAGCTTGTGAATTTAAGTCCTCACCAGAAAAGTAATACTTGAGCAAATACCTGAACGAGGTAAAGGGTCAGGCCATACAGATGTCTGAAAAGAACATTATAGGCAAAGGGAACAGCGAGTACAAAGTTCCTGAGGCGGAAGACTCCGTGGTGGTTCGAGGAACATCGAAAAGGGGCAAGCTGCTAACAAATGAGTTCAGAGAGTTATCAGGGAAGAGGCAAGCTGTGGGACGCGAAAAAAGACTTTGAGTTTTATTAAGTGAGATGGAGATCCACTGGTGAATTTTTACCACAAGAGAAACATAATCTGACTTACATTTTAAAGGGATGACTCTTAATTGTTATATTGAAAATAGAGTGGAAGCAGGAAGACCATTATAAAGACTAATTTCAATCACCCAGGCAGAGATCATCCTGGCCTGTCCCAGAGAGGGAGCAATAGAGGTAGTGAGAAGTGTTGAGATTCTGAATATACATTGAAGGGAAAGCCAACAGGATTTGCAGTCACACCTGTTGGAATGCAAGATCTCTAAGGACATTTTTGTTTTGTTTATGACTGTATCATTTAGCACATTCCTGACATAAGTCAGTGTTCAATATGCTGCTGTATACCGTAGCTGATTCATCCTAAAACCAAAAACAGGAATCCCTTCTCCAACACTTCCAGATTGATTAACATCTAGCTTTTCTTAAATTAAAAATAAAGGGCTCATTCTTGTGAGAACGCCCTTGTTTTATTGTTTAGCACCCTGAACTAAACATGTTAACCACTACATGATTACAGCAACTTGAATTTTACATGTTTCTCTCCCTGTGCTCCGACCAGTGTGTCACCTGCATAGCCTCAAGTCACTTGAGTCTATGGGCCCAGGTTTATTGCATGTCTACTGTGTGCCACGTACCATACTGGGTGTTTTACCTCATGATATAGGCTTTATTGCTCCATTCATAAACAAGGAAACTGCGGCTCAGAAAGGAAGGTTAGCAGTTGCCCAAGGTTACACAGCTAGTAAATTGGTAGAATCTCAGTTTTAAACTAAGTCAGACTTGTATCTGACTTATTTCAAAACTTGGGTATAGAAACATTTTTATAAATATAATTTTGTCTCCTTCAAGCTAAATGACTGTGTCTGTTTTATAGATTACATAGATATATAGGTATAGATCAAATATTTTAGTTGACCCCAGAAAACTTTGTGGTAATTACTGTGGTCTTCCTGTTGTGAAAATGGCTCAGTGACTTCCCCAGTCAAGAAGTGGCACAGCTGGAACCTGAACTCTACATCTGATAAAGGGATAGAAAACAGACTGTAGGAAGATAGTAGGATTGTGTGAAGTGTCTATACCAAGCTGACAAATAGGTGGTTTGATTCTTAATCACTTGTTTTATCTGCTAACTCCGACTGCCTACTGTAAACAAACCAGCACTCAACCATGAACTACAATACATACTTAATTGGATTTACTCAAATTTCTCATCAGACTTTGTCAATGTTGATTCAAATCATGAATATTCAAAAAACTAAAAGAAAATGCATCAAAATGTTAAGAATGGTTGGTCCTGGCTTTCTTTGTTATATTTGCTTAAATTTTTTAAATTGCCATAATAATTATCTATTATTTCTGTAATCCAAAATGACAACAAGAGTTTCCTTTTGTTTTTAAATACAAAGATCTTTATTTCTGTCCTACAGAAAATGTTAAAGCGTGAGTTTTGTTACAATTCTAGAGTTGTAACTACTTATTGTTATATTAGAATGAATTGTTATAAATTGAGTGAATCCTCATTTCCTTTAGGAGCTTTTGAAGAGATACTCAGAGATGGATGATCATTATGAGTGCTTGAATAGATTGTCTCTTGACTTGGAGAAGGAAATTGAAATCCAAAAAGGGCTTTCAATGAGAGTTAAAGCAAACCTCTCACTTCCCTATTTACAAACCAAACACATTGAAAAACTTTTTACTGCAAACCAGAGATGTTCCATGGAATTCCACAGAATCATGAAGAAACTTAAGGTACCATCTTTTTTAGTAATATCCTTGTAAATATTGCTGTAAATTTCAGTTATAAACATCAATGTATTTAAGTCCTGCTTCGGGTGCCGGCATATTTACTATTTAGTATTCTTACTACCAAATTAAAGATTATGTGAGTCTGAGCACAGTAATATGTAGGATAGTCAATATACCTATCACCTGGTCATTCAACAACACCTGAACTCTGCCTGTGGGCCTAGACATTATGTCAGGGTGCTCAGGAGGCAGATGAGAGTTAACATCTCAAAGATCTCATAGTCTGGGGTGAGACAGACATATAAACAGGTATTAAGTGCAATGATAGAAGTGCATGCAAGTTATATGACGTACTAAATAAAGTTACAGAAGATGAAACTGTAGTGGAAGCCAGACTCAATAACAAAGCTTGGAGTCCTTTTTGTAGATGGGGAATCATTAGACAGTTATTTTAAGTGGTGGTGGTAACAGGATCTGATTACCATTTAGGTACTAAACTAAAGAATAAAGAAGAAATGAGTTTGAGGGAGATAAGCCTAGTGGCAGAAAGCAATAAGAGGCAGTTACAGTGGTCCAGATGAGATTTTATATGTGACTCTACTACTAGGGAAGGTTTCATAGGGCAAGAGAGGACAAACAAGGTTAAAGAAATATTTAGCAGCTTAAAATAGCAGGTCTACATAATTGATAGTGGACATAAGGGAGAGAAGTTTAGATGGAGTTCTTGGATTTGGGCTTAGTCAGGTTTGTGGATAGTGGTACCATTAACTAAGATTCAAAAATAGAGAAACAAGGTAGATGAGGCAGGAGATTGTTTAATTTGAGATGTTTGGGGGCTGAAATACGTATGATGGAACATCCAAGAAGAGAAACCAAGTAGACATTTAGATGTGAGTTTGAGGTTTGGCAGGAGGAAAATAAGGACTAACATTTGAGACTGATCAGCATATAGGTGATAGATAATACATTTGTAAGATCCTCCAGAAAGCATAATGAAGAGTAAGAGCCTTAGGATAGAAACAGAACTCTGGAAAAGATAAATGTCTAAGAGTCAGTAGCAGAAAAGTGAGCAACACATGGGTTAAAGGTTGGAAAAGTCAAAGATACAGGAGAGAACCTAGCAAAAGTGCTGCTACCCAAATCAGTGGAGAAAAGTATGTCAGAGATCAAGTTATGAGTGGCAAATACTTCAGAGAGTCAGAATATGGACTGAAGATATTCTCTCAATGTGGTGATAATAGAACTCATTAGTGATCATTGTCAAAACAGTTTCAATTGAGTAGTTAAGGAAGAGACCAGATTATAACAGGTTAAGGAATGGTGGAAGTTGAGGAATAAGGAAGCTGTTATCTGCCCTACGTGAGTAGATTGCCCTTCAGGCCCTGGTAATTCTTCCACAAATCCTGGTAATCAGACATCTAGAATTATTCATGAAGTCCATGAGACATATGGCATTCAAATTATTGTCTCCTTGAAGCCAAATATCTAAATATGCTTGACAAGGAAGTTTTTTTTTTTTTTTTTTTTTTTTTTTTTTTTGAGATGGAGCCTTGCTGTGTTGCCCAGGCTGGAGTGTAGTAGTGCGATCTCAGCTTACTGCAAGCTCTGCCTCCTGGGTTCACGCCATTCTCCTGCCTCAGCCTCCCAAGTAGCTGGGACTACAGGTGCCCACCACTTTTTGTATTTTTAGTAGAGATGGGGTTTCACCACGTTAGCCAGGATGGTCTCCATCTCCTGACCTTGTGATTCACCCGCCTCGGCCTCCCGAAGTGCTGGGATTACAGGCATGAGCTACCGTGTCCGGCCAACAAGGAAGTCTTGAGACATGTAACATCATCTTCTTGGTTACCCAATCAGGGTTACCCAATCAGGGTTGGCAGGATAGGATGTTGAAAATGAGTCTCATGAGTTTAACTGGGAAACCCAGGTGATTGACAATGTAATTAGCCAAAAACGGGGCAATAGAAAAAGGAGGGCTTGTAGAAAAAGGGATCATGTTACATTTTAAACATGTTGAATTTGAAGTACTTGTAAGACATCCAAGAAGTATATGTAATAAGAAGTCAGAAATAAGGAAGTATAGGTCTGGGAGTTAGTTATTCTCCTAAGATACTAAGAGGAAAAAAATGGGGATAGAGAGAAGCTCTTTCCCTTTTCCTCACTTGTGAGAGGATATAGGTAAATAAGAGATGTCATCCTACCTCAGTCTCAAGGATTAAAACTTCCTGTAAATGTGACAAAATTTTCATTTTCCAATTTGTTTAATTTTTTCTGCAAGTATGTGTTAAGCTATGTTACAAAAATAAAAGAAGAACAACATGAGTCCATCAATAAATTTGAAATGGATTTTATTGATGAAGTGGAAAAGCAAAAGGAATTGCTAATTAAAATACAGCACCTTCAACAAGATTGTGATGTACCATCCAGAGAATTAAGGGATCTCAAATTGAACCAGAATATGGATCTACATATTGAGGTATAATTTATTTTAAATGGATTTAATTAGATTTTAAGCCTTTTTATCAAGTAGAAAGGTACTTTTTCATGTGCTTAAAGCTATTTTCATTTACCAGAAATTGAAAATAGGTTACAGAGTGATACCTGGCCAGACATAAAGACTGGCAAATAATGAACTAGCCTCCCTTCAGACCTCCACAGATACAGGAAAACTTCTTACGTCTGTGCTGGGAGTCAGAAACCTCTTTATTGCAACAACTCCACATGGAATGTGTTACTTTTATTCATCTGTGTGAGGCTGGCATCCAGTTCCCAACATGTATGTAAGGTCTGCTAAATGTAGTAAAAAGCTACATTTAGAAACACTTCATGAAGCCAGCCCCAGTGGCATGCCTATAATTCCAGCCACTTAAGAGGCTCAGGCAGGAGGATCACTTGTCTCCAAGAATTCAAGACTAGCCTGGGCAACATAGTGAGACCATCTCAAAATATAAAAATTAAGATGCACTTCAGGTATTGTAGCAATTAGTCACAAAACTGTCATTTTTACAAGTTTTTATTCTAATAGGTACAATCTGTTACATCACATATACTGCCAAAATTATATTATGCAAATAACTAGAATGAAGTTTTAACTTACAATTATATTTCTTAGTTTACTTTAAAATATTAAGAAGTGATGTAAAAAGGAAGAAAAGCAAGAGTCCAGTAGGTATGGCCCTCTTTTTGTGGTGTGTGTGTATATATATATATGATATTTGGATCAAAACTTTCCTAGTGTTTAAACAATTTGACACTTATTTTTCACACAGGAAATTCTCAAAGATTTCTCAGAAAGTGAGTTCCCTACCATAAAGACTGAATTTCAGCAAATACTAAGTAATAGGAAAGAAATGACACAGTTTTTGGAAGAGTGGTTAAATACTCGTTTTGATATAGAAAAGCTTAAAAATGGCATCCAGAAAGAAAATGATAGGATTTGTCAAATGAATAACTTCTTTAATAACAGAATAATTGTAAGTATTACTTTTTGCTGTACTACTTCTTTTTTGTTGCTGTTTGCTTTAATTGTCCTAACTCATTCTTAAAAGAGCAACTTATGTATATTTTCTTTATTTGTATATGCTTTAAAAAAATTGATTTGGTAAAACGTGTTCTTCCTCTAATGTATCCTTATCAATTCATACTGATCAAGGTAACAAAATCTTGTTGTATAATATTTAGTTTCCACTTGTGAAATCTTGAATCCTCTTACTATTCTCTTTTTCTTCTTCTCACTGCTTCTGTAAGAACTGAGCCTTTTACACAAGCAGCCTTAGAGATCGTAAGACATGAGTCTGTTTCAAGGCTATGGGCAGCAACTGTGGTAAAGTCATAGACAAGCCTGGTTAGCTACTTTAGTTGGGCCTCATGTGCTTTAATAAACTTTTTTTAAGAGCAGTTTTAGGTTCACAGCAAAATTGAGCAGAAAGTACAGAGAGTTCCCTTATATCCCATCTCCACAAACAATCTCCCCTATCAACAGCCCACATCAGAGTGGCACATTTGGCACAATCAATAAACCTACATTGATACATCATTATCACCCAAAGTCTGTAGCTTACATTAGGGTTCACACTTGGCATAGTACATTCTATGAGTTACAAGTGTAAAATGACATGTATCCATCATTACAGTGTCATACAGAGTAATTTTACTATCCTGCCGTAAAAATCCCGTGTGTTCCACCTATATTCATCACTTCACCTTCCTAAACCCTGGCAGCTGCTAATCTTTTTACCGTCTCCATAGTAACACCTTTTCCAGAATGTCATATGTTGCAATTGTACAGTATATATAGCCTTTTCAGGTTGACAACTTTCACTTAGTAATATTTATTTACGTTTTCTCCATGTCTTTTCATGGCTTCATAGCTTATTTCTTTTTAATGCGGAATAATATTCCATTGTCTGTATGTACCTGTTTATTTATCTACTCACCTACCAAAGGATATTTTGGTGGCTTGTATGTTTTGGCAATTATGGATTCAGCTGCTATAAACATACATGTATATATTTTTGTGTGGACATATATTTTCAACTCACTTCAGTAAATACTAAGGAATGCAATTTCTAGATCATATAGTAAAAATTTGTTTAGTTTTGTAAGAAACTGCCAGACAGTCTTCCAAAGGGGCTGTACCATTTTGCACTCCCACCAGCAATGAAAAAATCCTGTTGCTCCACATTCTCATCAGCATTTGGTGTTGTCAGTTTGGGATTTTGACCATTCTAGTAAGTATGTAGTAGTATCTCATTCAATCTCCAATTCTCTAATAACATATGATGTTGAACATTTTTTATAGTTATTTGTCATCTGTGTATCTTTTCTGGTGAAATGTCTCTTTAGGTCTGTTGCCCCTATTTTAGTCAGGTTATTTGTTTTCTCATTGTTAAGGTTTAAGAATTGCTTGTATACTTTGAATATTGGTCCTTTATCTGATGTGTCTTGGAAATATATTCTACCAGTCTGTAGCTTGTCTTCTCATTTTCTTGGCATTGTATTTCATAGTGCAGATTTTTAATGTTAAAAAAAAAGTCTAGCTTATCAATTATTTCTGTCATAGATTATGCCTTTGAGTTTGTGTCTAAAATATCACCAAACCCAAGATCATCTAGATTTTCTCCTATGCTGTCTTCCATAGTTTTTGTTTTACATTTAAACCTATGATCCATCTTGAGTTAATTTTTCTGAAGTGCTTAAGGTCTTTTTTTTTTTTTTTTTTTTTTTTTTTTTGCTTGTGGATGTCCAGATTCAGCACCATTATATTGTCTTTGCTCCTTTGTCAATGATCATTTGACCACGTGGGATCTATTTCTGAGCTCTCTATTCTATTCCATTGATCTATTTGTTCTTTCATTGATAGCAAATCTGGAAACTGCTGATTTTTATAGTAAATCTGGGAGTCAAGTAATGTCAGTTCTCTGACGTTCTTCAACATTGTGTTGGTTATTCTGGGTCCTTTGCCTCTCCATATAAAATTTGGAATTAGTTTGTCCCTATTCACAAAATGACTTCCTATGGTTTTGCTGAAATTGCTTCTAATTTATAGATGGAAAGAACTGACATCTTAACAATATCATGTCTTTTTATCCATGAATATGGAATATTTCTCCATTTATTTGATTCTTCTACTTTTTTATCAAGAGTTTGGTAGTTTTTTTCATATAGATCTTGTATATATTTGTTAGATTTGTGTATGTATTTTATTCTGGGGGGTGCTAGTAAAATGGTAATGTATTTTTAATTTCAAATTACACTTGTAAATTGCTGGTATACAGGAAAGCTATTGACTTTTGTATATTGACTTATTATCCTGCAACTTTGCTATAGTTGCTTATTAGTTCCAGGAGTATTTTTGTTGATGCCTTCAGATTTTCTATGTAGATGATCATGTCATGTGTAAACAAAGAGAGTTTTATTTTATTTCTTCTTTACAGATTTGTGTGTCTTGTATTTCCTTTACTTGTTTTATGGCATTAGTTTGGACTTCTAGCACAGTGTTGAAAACCAGAGGTGAGAGGGGACATCCTTGCCTTGTTTCTGATCACAGCAGGAAGACTTCTAGTTTCTCATGAATAACTATGATGTTAGCTGTAGTTTTTTGTAGACATTCTTTATCAAGTTGTAGAGGTTCATCTCTATTGCTGAGAGTTTTAAATTATGAATGGGTATTGGATTTTGACAAAAATTTTTTCTGCATCTATTGATATGATCATGTGATTTTTCTTCTGTAGCCTGTGATGGAATACGTTAATTGATTTTTTAATGTTAAACCAGCCTTTCATACCTGGGATAAATCCCATTTGGTTATGTATAATCTTTTTTACACGATTGGATTTGACTTCCTAATATTTTGTTGCGGTTTTCACATCTTTTTTTACATCTTTTTTTTTTTTTTTTTTTTTGAGATGGAGTCTCACTCTGTCTCCCAGGCTGGAGTGCAATGGCGCGATCTCAGCTAACTGCAACCTCCGCCTCCCAGGTTCAAGCGATTCTCCTGCCTCAACCTCCTGAATAGCTGGGATTATAGGCACGCATCACCATACCTGACTAATTTTCGTATTTTTAGTAGAGACAGGGTTTCACCATGTTGGTCAGGCTGGTCTCGAACTCCTGACCTCGTGATCCACCCACCTCAGCCTCCCAAAGTGCTGGGATTACAGGCATGAGCCACTGCCCCCAGCTTTTACATCTATTTTTATGAGAGATATTGGTCTGTAGTTTTCTTGTATAATGTCATCCATCATCTGGTTTTAGTATTAGAATAATGCTGGCATCATAGAATGAGTTTCTGTTTCTATCTTCAGGAAGAGATTGTAGATTGTAGAGAATGGCTGTAGTTTTTCCTTAAATTTCTTAAATATTTGGTAGAATTCACCATTGAACTCATCTAGACCTGGTTCTTTCTATTTTAGAAAGTTTTTAATTACTGACGCCATTTCTTTGATAGATATAGGCCTAATCAAACTGCCTTTCTTGTGTATTGGTAGATTGTATCTTTCAAAGAATTGGTCCATTTCATTTAAATTATCAAATTTGTGAGTTGTTCATAATTGTGGGTTGTAATAATTGAGTTGTTCATAATATTTGTTAATGTCCGTGGGCTCTATAGTGATGGCCTCTCATCCATTTCTGATATTAGTAATTTGTATTATTTTTCTTTTTCTTAGTTTGCCTAGCTAGAGGTTTATTAACTTTATTGATCTTTTCAAAGAACCGGTTTTTAGGATATTTATTTTCTCTTAATTTTTCCGTTTCAGTTTCATTGATTTCTACTTTAACTTTTATTATTTCTTCTGCTTACTTTGGATTTAATTTGCTGCTCATTTTTAGTTTTCTAAGGTTAAAGCCTCATTTATTGATTTTTAGGTCTTTCCTCTTTTCTAATACATGTATTCAATGCTACAAATTTTCCTCTAAGCAGTGCTTTTACTGCATTCCACAGATACTGATAAGTCATATTTTCATTTTCATTTTCATTTAGTTCAAAATACATTTTAATTTCTCTTTATTTCTCCTGTGACCCATATGTTGTTTAGAAGTGTATTATTTAAATATCTAATTATCTGGGGATTTTTCAGCTGTTTTGGATTTCTAGTTTAATTCCATTATAGTCTGAGAGCAGACATGGTATGATGGGTCCAGAATGTGGTCTGTCTTCACAAATATTCAATGTGAGTTTGAGAAGAATATATAATATGCTGTTGTTGGATGAAGTAGTCAATAGATGTCAATTGCATCCAGTTGATAGATGGTACTGTTAAATTCAGCTATGTCCTTACTGATTTTTCTCACTTCTGATGGAGAGGCATTAAAGTCTCCAACTGTAATAGATTGATCTATTTCTCCTTGTAGTTTTGTCATTTTTTTGCCTCAAGTATTTTAATGCGTTTTTGCTCGGTGCATGCAAAATAAAAATTGCTATGTCTTCTTGGGGTATTGATGTCTTTATCACTATGTCCCTTAATCCCTGATAGTTTTCCTTGCTCTGAACTCCGCTATGTGTGAAATTAGTATTGCTACTTCATCTCTTTTGACTAGTTTTAACATGGTGTATCTTTCTCCATCCCTTTACTTTCTACTCTATGTGTCCTTATATTGAAGATGGGTTTCTTGTAGACAACATACAGTCAGCTCTTGTTTTTTGATATGCTTTGACAGTCTTTTAATTGGTGTATTTAGACCATTGACATTTAAGGTGTTTATTGATATAATTGGATTAATATCTGCTATATTGTTTCTGTTTTCTATTTTTTGTCCTTATTCTTTGTACCTATTTTTGTCTTCCACATTTTTTCCGCCTTTTGTGATTTTAATTATTTTATGATTCCATTTTCTCTGCTTAGCGTACAAGTACACTTCTATCTTGTTTTAGTGGTTGCTCTAGAGTTTGCAATATATCCATTTACAACTAATTGAGTCCAATTTCAAATAACACTTTCCACCTCACAGATAATATAAGTACCTTATAATAACAACGTATTTATCATTTCTCCCTCCCATCCATTGTATCATTGCCATCATTCATCTCACTTATTGGTAAGCATACATAAGTTAGCTCAGTTAGGCATAAGAAAATAAGTTTTTGTTTTACCTTCACTTATTCCTTCTCTTGTGCTCTTCCTTTCTATATGTAGATCTGAATTTCTGACTATATCATTTTCCTTTCCTCTGAAGAACTTCTTTTTAACATTTCTTGCAAGGCCAGTCTACTGACAACAAATTCCCTCAATTTTTGTTTGTCTCAGAAAGTCTTTATGTCTACTTCACTTTTGAAGAATAATTTTACATGGTATAGAATTATAGGTTGGTATGTTTTCTCACTCCACTGTCTTCTAGCTTGAATAGCTTCAGAAAAGTCAGATGTAATTCTTACCTTCACTCCCCTATAGGTAAGGTGTTTTTTCCCTTCCAGCTTCTTCAAATATTCAAACTTTGATTTTTCTGAAGTTTGAATATGATATGCTTAGATGTAGTTTTTGTTTTGTTTTGTTTGGTATTTGTCCCGTTTAGCATTATGAGTTTCCTCGATTCCTGGTTTGGTGTACATTGTTAATCTGTGGAAATTCTTAATCATTATTACTTCACATATTCCAGCTCTTTCTTTTTCTGTTCACCTTCTGGTGTTCCCATTATGTATACATTACACCTTTTATAATTACCCCACAGTTCTAGGATGTTGTTTAGGGTTTTTTTCAGTATTTTTTCTCTTTGCTTTTCAGTTTTGGAAGTTTCCATTGTCATATTTCCAAGTTGAGTTTCTTTCTTCAGCCAGTCTACTGATGAACTCTTCAAGGGCATTCTTCATTTCTGTTAACAGCATTTTTGATCTCTAGCATCTCTTTATTTTTTTTCTCAAAATTTCTGTGTCTCTTCTTACATTATTTGTTCTTGCATGTCGTCTACTTTTTCCACTAAAGCCCCTAGCATATTAATCAAGTTTTTAAAAATTTCTGGTCTGGTAACTCTAATGTTCCTGGCATTTCTGACTCTGGTTCTGATGCTTATTCAGTGTCTTCAAACTGTGTTTTTTACCCTCTAGTATGTCTTGTAATTTTTTTTTTGCTGAAAAGCAGGCATGATTTACTGGGTAAAAGTAACTGTAGCAAATAGGCCTTTAGTAGTGTAGTGGCAAGGTATGTGTGGTGTGTGGCAGGTGGAGTATATTTCCCTGACTTCACATGGAAGGCAAGAGCCAGCTGAAACTTAGTATTTCCCCCTCCTCCAGATATATTAGGCCCTGATAAAACCCCAGTATGTTAGGCTCTGGTAAAATAGTTTCTGCTGAGGGCTGACCTTAAGAAAAAATGCTCTGTTTTATTTCAAAATGGTTCCTTTTCTCCTCTCCTGCCAGACTCACAAAGGGATTTCCCCAATGTTAACTGTGATGACTTGGTAGATCTCCTGAAGGTAAAATACAAAAGTGTGGCAGCCACTGTATGACTAGGTCCCCCAAAGTTTTTAACTTTCAGAGTTAACACTGAGCTCCAATAGTTCATCATTGCAATTCAGGGTTTCCTACCCCATAACTGGTTCCTGCAAAGGTTTCTGCTCTGTTATGATTCTCTGTGTCTCCCTCTCTGCCTCTCCAGTTTGGGGAGCATCCCTTTGCCTGCAACCTCACTTCTCTGGTGGATCTAAGCAGACTTGTAGATTTTTTCTCATTTGTTTTGCTTTTTCCTTGTTGTTAGGATGGACTGGTAACTTCTTTTTTTTT